>NC_092709.1:351328526-351663057 GCF_047496885.1 Scyliorhinus torazame | reverse complement strand
CCCCAGTGTGTTCAGGGTGGGACAGGGTGTAAACCCCAGTGTGTTCAGGGTGGGACAGGGTGTAAACCCCAGTGTGTTCAGGGTGAGACAGGGTGTAAACACCAGTGTGTTCAGGGTGGGACATGGTTTAAACCCCAGTGTGTTCAGGGTGGGACAGGGTGTAAACCCCAGTGTGTTCAGGGTGGGACAGGGTGTAAACCCCAGTGTGTTCAGGGTGTAAACCCCAGTGTGTTCAGGGTGGGACAGGGTGTAAACCCCAGTGTGTTCAGGGTGGGACAGGGTGTAAACCCCAGTGTGTTCAGGGTGTAAACCCCAGTGTGTTCAGGGTGTAAACCCCAGTGTGTTCAGGGTGGGACAGGGTGTAAACCCCAGTGTGTTCAGGGTGTAAACCCCAGTGTGTTCAGGGTGGGACAGGGTGTAAACCCCAGTGTGTTCAGGGTGGGACAGGGTGTAAACCCCAGTGTGTTCAGGGTGAGACAGGGTGTAAACCCCAGTGTGTTCAGGGTGGGACAGGCGTTAAACCCCAGTGTGTTCAGGGTGGGACAGGGTGTAAACCCCAGTGTGTTCAGGGTGGGACAGTGTGTAAACCCCAGTGTGTTCAGGGTGAGACAGGGTGTAAACCCCAGTGTGTTCAGGGTGGGCCAGGGTGTAAACCCCAGTGTGTTCAGGGTGGGACTTGGTTTAAACCCCAGTGTGTTCAGGGTGGGACATGGTTTAAACCCTAGTGTGTTCAGGGTGAGACAGGGTGTAAACCCCAGTGTGTTCAGGGTGGGACATGGTTTAAACCCCAGTTTATTCAGGGTGAGACAGGGTGTAAACCCCAGTGTGTTCAGGGTGGGACAGGGTGTAAACCCCAGTGTGTTCAGGGTGGGACAGGGTGTAAACCCCAGTGTGTTCAGGGTGGGACATTGTTTTAACCCCAGTGTGTTCAGGGTGGGACAGGGTGTAAAGCCCAGTGTGTTCAGGGTGTAAACCCCAGTGTGTTCAGGGTGGGACAGGGTGTAAAGCCCAGTGTGTTCAGGGTGTAAACCCCAGTGTGTTCAGGGTGGGACAGGGTGTAAACCCCAGTGTGTTCAGGGTGGGACAGGGTGTAAAGCCCAGTGTGTTCAGGGTGTAAACCCCAGTGTGTTCAGGGTGGGACAGGGTGTAAACCCCAGTGTGTTCAGGGTGGGACAGGGTGTAAACCCCAGTGTGTTCAGGGTGGGACAGGGTGTAAAGCCCAGTGTGTTCAGGCTGTAAACCCCAGTGTGTTCAGGGTGAGACAGGGTGTAAACCCCAGTGTGTTCAGGGTGGGACAGGGTGTAAACCCCAGTGTGTTCAGGGTGTAAACCCCAGTGTGTTCAGGGTGGGACATGGTGTAAACCCCAGTGTGTTCAGGGTGTAAACCCCAGTGTGTTCAGGGTGGGACATGGTGTAAACCCCAGTGTGTTCAGGGTGTAAACCCCAGTGTGTTCAGGGTGTAAACCCCAGTGTTTTAAGGGTGGGACAGGGTGTAAACCCCAGTGTGTTCAGGGTGTAAACCCCAGTGTGTTCAGGGTGGGACATGGTGTAAACCCCAGTGTGTTCAGGGTGTAAACCCCAGTGTGTTCAGGGTGGGACATGGTGTAAACCCCAGTGTGTTCAGGGTGTAAACCCCAGTGTGTTCAGGGTGGGACATGGTGTAAACCCCAGTGTGTTCAGGGTGGGACATGGTTTAAACCCCAGTGTGTTCAGGGTGGGACAGGGTGTAAACCCCAGTGTGTTCAGGGTGGGACAAGGTGTAAACCCCAGTGTGTTCAGGGTGTAAACCCCAGTGTGTTCAGGGTGGGACATGGGGTAAACCCCAGTGTGTTCAGGGTGCAAACCCCAGTGTGTTCAGGGTGGGACATGGTGTAAACACCAGTGTGTTCAGGGTGTAAACCCCAGTGTGTTCAGGGTGGGACAGGGTGTAAACCCCAGTGTGTTCAGGGTGGGACATGGTGTAAACCCCAGTGTGTTCAGGGTGTAAACCCCAGTGTGTTCAGGGTGGGACATGGTGTAAACCCCAGTGTGTTCAGGGTGTAAACCCCAGTGTGTTCAGGGTGTAAACCCCAGTGTGTTCAGGGTGGGACATGGTTTAAACCCCAGTGTGTTCAGGGTGGGACAGGGTGTAAACCCCAGTGTGTTCAGGGTGGGACATGGTGTAAACCCCAGTGTGTTCAGGGTGTAAACCCCAGTGTGTTCAGGGTGGGACATGGTGTAAACCCCAGTGTGTTCAGGGTGTAAACCCCAGTGTGTTCAGGGTGTTAACCCCAGTGTGTTCAGGGTGGGACAGGGTGTAAACCCCAGTGTGTTCAGGGTGTAAACCCCAGTGTGTTCAGGGTGGGACATGGTGTAAACCCCAGTGTGTTCAGGGTGTCAACCCCAGTGTGTTCAGGGTGGGACATGGTGTAAACCCCAGTGTGTTCAGGGTGTAAACCCCAGTGTGTTCAGGGTGGGACATGGTGTAAACCCCAGTGTGTTCAGGGTGTAAACCCCAGTGTGTTCAGGGTGGGACAGGGTGTAAACCCCAGTGTGTTCAGGGTGGGACAGGGTGTAAACCCCAGTGTGTTCAGGGTGTAAACCCCAGTGTGTTCAGGGTGGGACATGGTTTAAACCCCAGTGTGTTCAGGGTGGGACAGGGTGTAAACCCGAGTGTGTTCAGGGTGGGACAGGGTGTAAACCCCAGTGTGTTCAGGGTGGGACATGGTGTCAACCCCAGTGTGTTCAGGGTGGGACAGGGTGTAAACCCCAGTGTGTTCAGGGTGTAAACCCCAGTGTGTTCAGGGTGGGACAGGGTGTAAACCCCAGTGTGTTCAGGGTGGGACAGCGTGTAAACCCCAGTGTGTTCAGGGTGGGACAGGGTGTAAACCCCAGGTTGTTCAGTGTGGGACAGGGTGTAAACCCCAGTGTGTTCAGGGTGGGACATGGTTTAAACCCCAGTGTGTTCAGGGTGTAAACCCCAGTGTGTTCAGGGTGGGACAGCGTGTAAACCCCATTGTGTTCAGGGTGGGACAGGGTGTAAACCCCAGTGTGTTCAGGGTGGGACAGGGTGTAAACCCCAGTGTGTTCAGGGTGAGACAGGGTGTAAACCCCAGTGTGTTCAGGGTGGGACAGGCTGTAATCCCCAGTGTGTTCAGGGTGGGACAGGGTGTATACCCCAGTGTGTTCAGGGTGGGACAGGGTGTAAACCCCAGTGTGTTCAGGGTGAGACAGGGTGTAAACCCCAGTGTGTTCAGGGTGGGACATGGTTTAAACCCCAGTGTGTTCAGGGTGGGACAGGGTGTAAACCCCAGTGTGTTCAGGGTGGGACAGGGTGTAAACCCCAGTGTGTTCAGGGTGTAAACACCAGTGTGTTCAGGGTGGGACAGGGTGCAAACCCCAGTGTGTTCAGGGTGGGACAGGGTGTAAACCCCAGTGTGTTCAGGGTGTAAACCCCAGTGTGTTCAGCGTGTAAACCCCAGTGTGTTCAGGGTGGGACAGGGTGTAAACCCCAGTGTGTTCAGGGTGTAAACCCCAGTGTGTTCAGGGTGGGACAGGGTGTAAACCCCAGTGTGTTCAGGGTGGGACAGGGTGTAAACCCCAGTGTGTTCAGGCTGAGACAGGGTGTAAACCCCAGTGTGTTCAGGGTGGGACAGGCTGTAAACCCCAGTGTGTTCAGGGTGGGACAGGGTGTAAACCCCAGTGTGTTCAGGGTGGGACAGGGTGTAAACCCCAGTGTGTTCAGGGTGAGACAGGGTGTAAACCCCAGTGTGTTCAGGGTGGGCCAGGGTGTAAACCCCAGTGTGTTCAGGGTGGGACATGGTTTAAACCCCAGTGTGTTCAGGGTGGGACATGGTTTAAACCCTAGTGTGTTCAGGGTGAGACAGGGTGTAAACCCCAGTGTGTTCAGGGTGGGACATGGTTTAAACCCCAGTTTGTTCAGGGTGAGACAGGGTGTAAACCCCAGTGTGTTCCGGGTGGGACAGGGTGTAAACCCCAGTGTGTTCCGGGTGGGACAGGGTGTAAACCCCAGTGTGTTCAGGGTGGGACATGGTTTAAACCCCAGTGTGTTCAGGGTGGGACAGGGTGTAAAGCCCAGTGTGTTCAGGGTGTAAACCCCAGTGTGTTCAGGGTGGGACAGGGTGTAAAGCCCAGTGTGTTCAGGGTGTAAACCCCAGTGTGTTCAGGGTGGGACAGGGTGTAAACCCCAGTGTGTTCAGGGTGGGACAGGGTGTAAACCCCAGTGTGTTCAGGGTGGGACAGGGTGTAAAGCCCAGTGTGTTCAGGGTGTAAACCCCAGTGTGTTCAGGGTGGGACAGGGTGTAAACCCCAGTGTGTTCAGGGTGGGACAGGGTGTAAAGCCCAGTGTGTTCAGGGTGTAAACCCCAGTGTGTTCAGGGTGAGACAGGGTGTAAACCCCAGTGTGTTCAGGGTGGGACAGGGTGTAATCCCCAGTGTGTTCAGGGTGGGACAGGGTGTAAACCCCAGTGTGTTCAGGGTGGGACATGGTTTAAACCCCAGTGTGTTCAGGGTGGGACAGGGTGTAAACCCCAGTGTGTTCAGGGTGGGACAGGGTGTAAACCCCAGTGTGTTCAGGGTGAGACAGGGTATAAACCCCAGTGTGTTCAGGGTGAGACAGGGTGTAAACCCCAGTGTGTTCAGGGTGGGACATGATTTAAACCCCAGTGTGTTCAGGGTGGGACAGGGTGTAAAGCCCAGTGTGTTCAGGGTGTAAACCCCAGTGTGTTCAGGGTGGGACAGGGTGTAAACCCCAGTGTGTTCAGGGTGGGACAGGGTGTAAACCCCAGTGTGTTCAGGGTGGGACAGGGTGTAAAGCCCAGTGTGTTCAGGGTGTAAACCCCAATATGTTCAGGGTGGGACAGGGTGTAAACCCCAGTGTGTTCAGGGTGGGACAGGGTGTAAACCCCAGTGTGTTCAGGGTGGGACAGGGTGTAAAGCCCAGTGTGTTCAGGGTGTAAACCCCAGTGTGTTCAGGGTGAGACAGGGTGTAAACCCCAGTGTGTTCAGGGTGGGACAGGGTGTAAACCTCAGTGTGTTCAGGGTGGGACAGGGTGTAAACCCCAGTGTGTTCAGGGTGGGACATGGTTTAAACCCCAGTGTGTTCAGGGTGGGACAGGGTGTAAACCCCAGTGTGTTCAGGGTGGGACAGGGTGTAAAGCCCAGTGTGTTCAGGGTGTAAACCCCAGTGTGCTCAGGGTGAGACAGGGTGTAAACCCCAGTGTGTTCAGGGTGGGACAGGGAGTAAACCCCAGTGTGTTCAGGGTGGGACAGGCTGTAAACCCCAGTGTGTTCAGGGTGGGACAGGGTGTAAAGCCCTGTGTGTTCAGGGTGGGACATGGTTTAAACCCCAGTGTGTTCAGGGTGGGACAGGGTGTAAACCCCAGTGTGTTCAGGGTGTAAACCCCAGTGTGTTCAGGGTGGGACATGGTGTAAACCCCAGTGTGTTCAGGGTGTAAACCCCAGTGTGTTCAGGGTGGGACATGGTGTAAACCCCAGTGTGTTCAGGGTGTAAACCCCAGTGTTTTAAGGGTGGGACAGGGTGTAAACCCCAGTGTGTTCAGGGTGTAAACCCCAGTGTGTTCAGGGTGGGACATGGTGTAAACCCCAGTGTGTTCAGGGTGTAAACCCCAGTGTGTTCAGGGTGGGACATGGTGTAAACCCCAGTGTGTTCAGGGTGTAAACCCCAGTGTGTTCAGGGTGGGACATGGTGTAAACCCCAGTGTGTTCAGGGTGTAAACCCCAGTGTGTTCAGGGTGGGACAGGGTGTAAACCCCAGTGTGTTCAGGGTGGGACAGGGTGTAAACCCCAGTGTGTTCAGGGTGTAAACCCCAGTGTGTTCAGGGTGGGACATGGTTTAAACCCCAGTGTGTTCAGGGTGGGACAGGGTGTAAACCCCAGTGTGTTCAGGGTGGGACAGGGTGTAAACCCCAGTGTGTTCAGTTTGGGACATGGTGTAAACCCCAGTGTGTTCAGGGTGGGACAGGGTGTAAACCCCAGTGTGTTCAGGGTGTAAACCCCAGTGTGTTCAGGGTGGGACAGGGTGTAAACCCCTGTGTGTTCAGGGTGGGACAGGGTGTAAACCCCAGTGTGTTCAGGGTGGGACAGCGTGTAAACCCCAGTGTGTTCAGGGTGGGACAGGGTGTAAACCCCAGTGTGTTCAGTGTGGGACAGGGTGTAAACCCCAGTGTGTTCAGGGTGGGACATGGTTTAAACCCCAGTGTGTTCAGGGTGTAAACACCAGTGTGTTCAGGGTGGGACAGCGTGTAAACCCCAGTGTGTTCAGGGTGGGACAGGGTGTAAACCCCAGTGTGTTCAGGGTGGGACAGGGTGTAAACCCCAGTGTGTTCAGGGTGGGACAGGGTGTAAACCCTAGTGTGTTCAGGGTGAGACAGGGTGTAAACCCCAGTGTGTTCAGGGTGGGACAGGCTGTAAACCCCAGTGTGTTCAGGGTGGGACAGGGTGTAAACCCCAGTGTGTTCAGGGTGGGACAGGGTGTAAACCCCAGTGTGTTCAGGGTGAGACAGGGTGTAAACCCCAGTGTGTTCAGGGTGGGACATGGTTTAAACCCCAGTGTGTTCAGGGTGGGACAGGGTGTAAACCCCAGTGTGTTCAGGGTGGGACAGGGTGTAAACCCCAGTGTGTTCAGGGTGTAAACCCCAGTGTGTTCAGGGTGGGACAGGGTGTAAACCCCAGTGTGTTCAGGGTGGGACAGGGTGTAAACCCCAGTGTGTTCAGGGTGTAAACCCCAGTGTGTTCAGGGTGTAAACCCCAGTGTGTTCAGGGTGGGACAGGGTGTAAACCCCAGTGTGTTCAGGGTGTAAACCCCAGTGTGTTCAGGGTGGGACAGGGTGTAAACCCCAGTGTGTTCAGGGTGGGACAGGGTGTAAACCCCAGTGTGTTCAGGGTGAGACAGGGTGTAAACCCCAGTGTGTTCAGGGTGGGACAGGCTGTAAACCCCAGTGTGTTCAGGGTGGGACAGGGTGTAAACCCCAGTGTGTTCAGGGTGGGACAGGGTGTAAACACCAGTGTGTTCAGGGTGAGACAGGGTATAAACCCCAGTGTGTTCAGGGTGAGACAGGGTGTAAACCCCAGTGTGTTCAGGGTGGGACATGGTTTAAACCCCAGTGTGTTCAGGGTGGGACAGGGTGTAAACCCCAGTGTGTTCAGGGTGGGACAGGGTGTAAACCCCAGTGTGTTCAGGGTGGGACAGGGTGTAAAGCCCAGTGTGTTCAGGGTGTAAACCCCAATATGTTCAGGGTGGGACAGGGTGTAAACCCCAGTGTGTTCAGGGTGGGACAGGGTGTAAAGCCCAGTGTGTTCAGGGTGTAAACCCCAGTGTGTTCAGGGTGAGACAGGGTGTAAACCCCAGTGTGTTCAGGGTGGGACAGGGTGTAAACCTCAGTGTGTTCATGGTGGGACAGGGTGTAAACCCCAGTGTGTTCAGGGTGGGACATGGTTTAAACCCCAGTGTGTTCAGGGTGGGACAGGGTGTAAACCCCAGTGTGTTCAGGGTGGGACAGGGTGTAAACCCCAGTGTGTTCAGGGTGGGACAGGGTGTAAAGCCCAGTGTGTTCAGGGTGTAAACCCCAGTGTGCTCAGGGTGAGACAGGGTGTAAACCCCAGTGTGTTCAGGGTGGGACAGGGTGTAAACCCCAGTGTGTTCAGGGTGGGACAGGCTGTAAACCCCAGTGTGTTCAGGGTGGGACAGGGTGTAAAGCCCTGTGTGTTCAGGGTGGGACATGGTTTAAACCCCAGTGTGTTCAGGGTGGGACAGGGTGTAAACCCCAGTGTGTTCAGGGTGTAAACCCCAGTGTGTTCAGGGTGGGACATGGTGTAAACCCCAGTGTGTTCAGGGTGTAAACCCCAGTGTGTTCAGTGTGGGACATGGTGTAAACCCCAGTGTGTTCAGGGTGTAAACCCCAGTGTGTTCAGGGTGTAAACCCCAATGTGTTCAGGGTGGGACAGGGTGTAAACCCCAGTGTGTTCAGGGTGTAAACCCCAGTGTGTTCAGGGTGGGACATGGTGTAAACCCCAGTGTGTTCAGGGTGTAAACCCCAGTGTGTTCAGGGTGGGACATGGTGTAAACCCCAGTGTGTTCAGGGTGTAAACCCTAGTGTGTTCAGGGTGGGACATGGTGTAAACCCCAGTGTGTTCAGGGTGTAAACCCCAGTGTGTTCAGGGTGGGACAGGGTGTAAACCCCAGTGTGTTCAGGGTGGGACAGGGTGTAAACCCCAGTGTGTTCAGGGTGTAAACCCCAGTGTGTTCAGGGTGGGACAGGGTGTAAACCCCAGTGTGTTCAGGGTGGGACAGGGTGTAAACCCCAGTGTGTTCAGGGTGGGACATGGTTTAAACCCCAGTGTGTTCAGGGTGGGACAGGGTGTAAACCCCAGTGTGTTCAGGGTGGGACAGGGTGTAAACCCCAGTGTGTTCAGGGTGGGACATGGTGTAAACCCCAGTGTGTTCAGGGTGGGACAGGGTGTAAACCCCAGTGTGTTCAGGGTGTAAACCCCAGTGTGTTCAGGGTGGGACAGGGTGTAAACCCCAGTGTGTTCAGGGTGGGACAGCGTGTAAACCCCAGTGTGTTCAGGGTGGGACAGGGTGTAAACCCCAGTGTGTTCAGTGTGGGACAGGGTGTAAACCCCAGTGTGTTCAGGGTGGGACATGGTTTAAACCCCAGTGTGTTCAGGGTGTAAACCCCAGTGTGTTCAGGGTGGGACAGCGTGTAAACCCCAGTGTGTTCAGGGTGGGACAGGGTGTAAACCCCAGTGTGTTCAGGGTGGGACAGGGTGTAAACCCCAGTGTGTTCAGGGTGGGACAGGGTGTAAACCCCAGTGTGTTCAGGGTGAGACAGGGTGTAAACCCCAGTGTGTTCAGGGTGGGACAGGCTGTAAACCCCAGTGTGTTCAGGGTGGGACAGGGTGTAAACCCCAGTGTGTTCAGGGTGGGACAGGGTGTAAACCCCAGTGTGTTCAGGGTGAGACAGGGTGTAAACCCCAGTGTGTTCAGGGTGCGACATGGTTTAAACCCCAGTGTGTTCAGGGTGGGACAGGGTGTAAACCCCAGTGTGTTCAGGGTGGGACAGGGTGTAAACCCCAGTGTGTTCAGGGTGTAAACCCCAGTGTGTTCAGGGTGGGACAGGGTGTAAACCCCAGTGTGTTCAGGGTGGGACAGGGTGTAAACCCCAGTGTGTTCAGGGTGTAAACCCCAGTGTGTTCAGGGTGTAAACCCCAGTGTGTTCAGGGTGGGACAGGGTGTAAACCCCAGTGTGTTCAGGGTGTAAACCCCAGTGTGTTCAGGGTGGGACAGGGTGTAAACCCCAGTGTGTTCAGGGTGGGACAGGGTGTAAACCCCAGTGTGTTCAGGGTGAGACAGGGTGTAAACCCCAGTGTGTTCAGGGTGGGACAGGCTGTAAACCCCAGTGTGTTCAGGGTGGGACAGGGTGTAAACCCCAGTGTGTTCAGGGTGGGACAGGGTGTAAACCCCAGTGTGTTCAGGGTGAGACAGGGTGTAAACCCCAGTGTGTTCAGGGTGGGACAGGGTGTAAACCCCAGTGTGTTCAGGGTGGGCCAGGGTGTAAACCCCAGTGTGTTCAGGGTGGGACTTGGTTTAAACCCCAGTGTGTTCAGGGTGGGACATGGTTTAAACCCTAGTGTGTTCAGGGTGAGACAGGGTGTAAACCCCAGTGTGTTCAGGGTGGGACATGGTTTAAACCCCAGTTTATTCAGGGTGAGACAGGGTGTAAACCCCAGTGTGTTCAGGGTGGGACAGGGTGTAAACCCCAGTGTGTTCAGGGTGGGACAGGGTGTAAACCCCAGTGTGTTCAGGGTGGGACATTGTTTAAACCCCAGTGTGTTCAGGGTGGGACAGGGTGTAAAGCCCAGTGTGTTCAGGGTGTAAACCCCAGTGTGTTCAGGGTGGGACAGGGTGTAAAGCCCAGTGTGTTCAGGGTGTAAACCCCAGTGTGTTCAGGGTGGGACAGGGTGTAAACCCCAGTGTGTTCAGGGTGGGACAGGGTGTAAAGCCCAGTGTGTTCAGGGTGTAAACCCCAGTGTGTTCAGGGTGGGACAGGGTGTAAACCCCAGTGTGTTCAGGGTGGGACAGGGTGTAAACCCCAGTGTGTTCAGGGTGGGACAGGGTGTAAAGCCCAGTGTGTTCAGGGTGTAAACCCCAGTGTGTTCAGGGTGAGACAGGGTGTAAACCCCAGTGTGTTCAGGGTGGGACAGGGTGTAATCCCCAGTGTGTTCAGGGTGGGACAGGGTGTAAACCCCAGTGTGTTCAGGGTGGGACATGGTTTAAACCCCAGTGTGTTCAGGGTGGGACAGGGTGTAAAGCCCAGTGTGTTCAGGGTGTAAACCCCAGTGTGTTCAGGGTGGGACAGGGTGTAAAGCCCAGTGTGTTCAGGGTGTAAACCCCAGTGTGTTCAGGGTGGGACAGGGTGTAAACCCCAGTGTGTTCAGGGTGGGACATGGTTTAAACCCCAGTGTGTTCAGGGTGGGACAGGGTGTAAAGCCCAGTGTGTTCAGGGTGTAAACCCCAGTGTGTTCAGGGTGGGACAGGGTGTAAAGCCCAGTGTGTTCAGGGTGTAAACCCCAGTGTGTTCAGGGTGGGACAGGGTGTAAACCCCAGTGTGTTCAGGGTGTAAACCCCAGTGTGTTCAGGGTGGGACAGGGTGTAAACCCCTGTGTGTTCAGGGTGGGACAGGGTGTAAACCCCAGTGTGTTCAGGGTGGGACAGCGTGTAAACCCCAGTGTGTTCAGGGTGGGACCGGGTGTAAACCCCAGTGTGTTCAGTGTGGGACAGGGTGTAAACCCCAGTGTGTTCAGGGTGGGACATGGTTTAAACCCCAGTGTGTTCAGGGTGTAAACACCAGTGTGTTCAGGGTGGGACAGCGTGTAAACCCCAGTGTGTTCAGGGTGGGACAGGGTGTAAACCCCAGTGTGTTCAGGGTGGGACAGGGTGTAAACCCCAGTGTGTTCAGGGTGGGACAGGGTGTAAACCCCAGTGTGTTCAGGGTGAGACAGGGTGTAAACCCCAGTGTGTTCAGGGTGGGACAGGCTGTAAACCCCAGTGTGTTCAGGGTGGGACAGTGTGTAAACCCCAGTGTGTTCAGGGTGGGACAGGGTGTAAACCCCAGTGTGTTCAGGGTGAGACAGGGTGTAAACCCCAGTGTGTTCATGGTGGGACATGGTTTCAACCCCAGTGTGTTCAGGGTGGGACAGGGTGTAAACCCCAGTGTGTTCAGGGTGGGACAGGGTGTAAACCCCAGTGTGTTCAGGGTGTAAACCCCAGTGTGTTCAGGGTGGGACAGGGTGTAAACCCCAGTGTGTTCAGGGTGGGACAGGGTGTAAACCCCAGTGTGTTCAGGGTGTAAACCCCAGTGTGTTCAGGGTGTAAACCCCAGTGTGTTCAGGGTGGGACAGGGTGTAAACCCCAGTGTGTTCAGGGTGTAAACCCCAGTGTGTTCAGGGTGGGACAGGGTGTAAACCCCAGTGTGTTCAGGGTGGGACAGGGTGTAAACCCCAGTGTGTTCAGGGTGAGACAGGGTGTAAACCCCAGTGTGTTCAGGGTGGGACAGGCTGTAAACCCCAGTGTGTTCAGGGTGGGACAGGGTGTAAACCCCAGTGTGTTCAGGGTGGGACAGGGTGTAAACACCAGTGTGTTCAGGGTGAGACAGGGTATAAACCCCAGTGTGTTCAGGGTGAGACAGGGTGTAAACCCCAGTGTGTTCAGGGTGGGACATGGTTTAAACCCCAGTGTGTTCAGGGTGGGACAGGGTGTAAACCCCAGTGTGTTCAGGGTGGGACAGGGTGTAAACCCCAGTGTGTTCAGGGTGGGACAGGGTGTAAAGCCCAGTGTGTTCAGGGTGTAAACCCCAATATGTTCAGGGTGGGACAGGGTGTAAACCCCAGTGTGTTCAGGGTGGGACAGGGTGTAAACCCCAGTGTGTTCAGGGTGGGACAGGGTGTAAAGCCCAGTGTGTTCAGGGTGTAAACCCCAGTGTGTTCAGGGTGAGACAGGGTGTAAACCCCAGTGTGTTCAGGGTGGGACAGGGTGTAAACCTCAGTGTGTTCATGGTGGGACAGGGTGTAAACCCCAGTGTGTTCAGGGTGGGACATGGTTTAAACCCCAGTGTGTTCAGGGTGGGACAGGGTGTAAACCCCAGTGTGTTCAGGGTGGGACAGGGTGTAAAGCCCAGTGTGTTCAGGGTGTAAACCCCAGTGTGCTCAGGGTGAGACAGGGTGTAAACCCCAGTGTGTTCAGGGTGGGACAGGGTGTAAACCCCAGTGTGTTCAGGGTGGGACAGGCTGTAAACCCCAGTGTGTTCAGGGTGGGACAGGGTGTAAAGCCCTGTGTGTTCAGGGTGGGACATGGTTTAAACCCCAGTGTGTTCAGGGTGGGACAGGGTGTAAACCCCAGTGTGTTCAGGGTGTAAACCCCAGTGTGTTCAGGGTGGGACATGGTGTAAACCCCAGTGTGTTCAGGGTGTAAACCCCAGTGTGTTCAGGGTGGGACATGGTGTAAACCCCAGTGTGTTCAGGGTGTAAACCCCAGTGTGTTCAGGGTGTAAACCCCAATGTGTTCAGGGTGGGACAGGGTGTAAACCCCAGTGTGTTCAGGGTGTAAACCCCAGTGTGTTCAGGGTGGGACATGGTGTAAACCCCAGTGTGTTCAGGGTGTAAACCCCAGTGTGTTCAGGGTGGGACATGGTGTAAACCCCAGTGTGTTCAGGGTGTAAACCCTAGTGTGTTCAGGGTGGGACATGGTGTAAACCCCAGTGTGTTCAGGGTGTAAACCCCAGTGTGTTCAGGGTGGGACAGGGTGTAAACCCCAGTGTGTTCAGGGTGGGACAGGGTGTAAACCCCAGTGTGTTCAGGGTGTAAACCCCAGTGTGTTCAGGGTGGGACAGGGTGTAAACCCCAGTGTGTTCAGGGTGGGACAGGGTGTAAACCCCAGTGTGTTCAGGGTGGGACATGGTTTAAACCCCAGTGTGTTCAGGGTGGGACAGGGTGTAAACCCCAGTGTGTTCAGGGTGGGACAGGGTGTAAACCCCAGTGTGTTCAGGGTGGGACATGGTGTAAACCCCAGTGTGTTCAGGGTGGGACAGGGTGTAAACCCCAGTGTGTTCAGGGTGTAAACCCCAGTGTGTTCAGGGTGGGACAGGGTGTAAACCCCAGTGTGTTCAGGGTGGGACAGCGTGTAAACCCCAGTGTGTTCAGGGTGGGACAGGGTGTAAACCCCAGTGTGTTCAGTGTGGGACAGGGTGTAAACCCCAGTGTGTTCAGGGTGGGACATGGTTTAAACCCCAGTGTGTTCAGGGTGTAAACCCCAGTGTGTTCAGGGTGGGACAGCGTGTAAACCCCAGTGTGTTCAGGGTGGGACAGGGTGTAAACCCCAGTGTGTTCAGGGTGGGACAGGGTGTAAACCCCAGTGTGTTCAGGGTGGGACAGGGTGTAAACCCCAGTGTGTTCAGGGTGAGACAGGGTGTAAACCCCAGTGTGTTCAGGGTGGGACAGGCTGTAAACCCCAGTGTGTTCAGGGTGGGACAGGGTGTAAACCCCAGTGTGTTCAGGGTGGGACAGGGTGTAAACCCCAGTGTGTTCAGGGTGAGACAGGGTGTAAACACCAGTGTGTTCAGGGTGGGACATGGTTTAAACCCCAGTGTGTTCAGGGTGGGACAGGGTGTAAACCCCAGTGTGTTCAGGGTGGGACAGGGTGTAAACCCCAGTGTGTTCAGGGTGTAAACCCCAGTGTGTTCAGGGTGGGACAGGGTGTAAACCCCAGTGTGTTCAGGGTGGGACAGGGTGTAAACCCCAGTGTGTTCAGGGTGTAAACCCCAGTGTGTTCAGGGTGTAAACCCCAGTGTGTTCAGGGTGGGACAGGGTGTAAACCCCAGTGTGTTCAGGGTGTAAACCCCAGTGTGTTCAGGGTGGGACAGGGTGTAAACCCCAGTGTGTTCAGGGTGGGACAGGGTGTAAACCCCAGTGTGTTCAGGGTGGGACAGTGTGTAAACCCCAGTGTGTTCAGGGTGAGACAGGGTGTAAACCCCAGTGTGTTCAGGGTGGGACAGGCGTTAAACCCCAGTGTGTTCAGGGTGGGACAGGGTGTAAACCCCAGTGTGTTCAGGGTGGGACAGTGTGTAAACCCCAGTGTGTTCAGGGTGAGACAGGGTGTAAACCCCAGTGTGTTCAGGGTGGGCCAGGGTGTAAACCCCAGTGTGTTCAGGGTGGGACTTGGTTTAAACCCCAGTGTGTTCAGGGTGGGACATGGTTTAAACCCTAGTGTGTTCAGGGTGAGACAGGGTGTAAACCCCAGTGTGTTCAGGGTGGGACATGGTTTAAACCCCAGTTTATTCAGGGTGAGACAGGGTGTAAACCCCAGTGTGTTCAGGGTGGGACAGGGTGTAAACCCCAGTGTGTTCAGGGTGGGACAGGGTGTAAACCCCAGTGTGTTCAGGGTGGGACATTGTTTAAACCCCAGTGTGTTCAGGGTGGGACAGGGTGTAAAGCCCAGTGTGTTCAGGGTGTAAACCCCAGTGTGTTCAGGGTGGGACAGGGTGTAAAGCCCAGTGTGTTCAGGGTGTAAACCCCAGTGTGTTCAGGGTGGGACAGGGTGTAAACCCCAGTGTGTTCAGGGTGGGACAGGGTGTAAAGCCCAGTGTGTTCAGGGTGTAAACCCCAGTGTGTTCAGGGTGGGACAGGGTGTAAACCCCAGTGTGTTCAGGGTGGGACAGGGTGTAAACCCCAGTGTGTTCAGGGTGGGACAGGGTGTAAAGCCCAGTGTGTTCAGGGTGTAAACCCCAGTGTGTTCAGGGTGAGACAGGGTGTAAACCCCAGTGTGTTCAGGGTGGGACAGGGTGTAATCCCCAGTGTGTTCAGGGTGGGACAGGGTGTAAACCCCAGTGTGTTCAGGGTGGGACAGGGTGTAAACCCCAGTGTGTTCAGGGTGGGACAGGGTGTAAAGCCCAGTGTGTTCAGGGTGTAAACCCCAATATGTTCAGGGTGGGACAGGGTGTAAACCCCAGTGTGTTCAGGGTGGGACAGGGTGTAAACCCCAGTGTGTTCAGGGTGGGACAGGGTGTAAAGCCCAGTGTGTTCAGGGTGTAAACCCCAGTGTGTTCAGGGTGAGACAGGGTGTAAACCCCAGTGTGTTCAGGGTGGGACAGGGTGTAAACCTCAGTGTGTTCATGGTGGGACAGGGTGTAAACCCCAGTGTGTTCAGGGTGGGACATGGTTTAAACCCCAGTGTGTTCAGGGTGGGACAGGGTGTAAACCCCAGTGTGTTCAGGGTGGGACAGGGTGTAAAGCCCAGTGTGTTCAGGGTGTAAACCCCAGTGTGCTCAGGGTGAGACAGGGTGTAAACCCCAGTGTGTTCAGGGTGGGACAGGGTGTAAACCCCAGTGTGTTCAGGGTGGGACAGGCTGTAAACCCCAGTGTGTTCAGGGTGGGACAGGGTGTAAAGCCCTGTGTGTTCAGGGTGGGACATGGTTTAAACCCCAGTGTGTTCAGGGTGGGACAGGGTGTAAACCCCAGTGTGTTCAGGGTGTAAACCCCAGTGTGTTCAGGGTGGGACATGGTGTAAACCCCAGTGTGTTCAGGGTGTAAACCCCAGTGTGTTCAGGGTGGGACATGGTGTAAACCCCAGTGTGTTCAGGGTGTAAACCCCAGTGTGTTCAGGGTGTAAACCCCAATGTGTTCAGGGTGGGACAGGGTGTAAACCCCAGTGTGTTCAGGGTGTAAACCCCAGTGTGTTCAGGGTGGGACATGGTGTAAACCCCAGTGTGTTCAGGGTGTAAACCCCAGTGTGTTCAGGGTGGGACATGGTGTAAACCCCAGTGTGTTCAGGGTGTAAACCCTAGTGTGTTCAGGGTGGGACATGGTGTAAACCCCAGTGTGTTCAGGGTGTAAACCCCAGTGTGTTCAGGGTGGGACAGGGTGTAAACCCCAGTGTGTTCAGGGTGGGACAGGGTGTAAACCCCAGTGTGTTCAGGGTGTAAACCCCAGTGTGTTCAGGGTGGGACAGGGTGTAAACCCCAGTGTGTTCAGGGTGGGACAGGGTGTAAACCCCAGTGTGTTCAGGGTGGGACATGGTTTAAACCCCAGTGTGTTCAGGGTGGGACAGGGTGTAAACCCCAGTGTGTTCAGGGTGGGACAGGGTGTAAACCCCAGTGTGTTCAGGGTGGGACATGGTGTAAACCCCAGTGTGTTCAGGGTGGGACAGGGTGTAAACCCCAGTGTGTTCAGGGTGTAAACCCCAGTGTGTTCAGGGTGGGACAGGGTGTAAACCCCAGTGTGTTCAGGGTGGGACAGCGTGTAAACCCCAGTGTGTTCAGGGTGGGACAGGGTGTAAACCCCAGTGTGTTCAGTGTGGGACAGGGTGTAAACCCCAGTGTGTTCAGGGTGGGACATGGTTTAAACCCCAGTGTGTTCAGGGTGTAAACCCCAGTGTGTTCAGGGTGGGACAGCGTGTAAACCCCAGTGTGTTCAGGGTGGGACAGGGTGTAAACCCCAGTGTGTTCAGGGTGGGACAGGGTGTAAACCCCAGTGTGTTCAGGGTGGGACAGGGTGTAAACCCCAGTGTGTTCAGGGTGAGACAGGGTGTAAACCCCAGTGTGTTCAGGGTGGGACAGGCTGTAAACCCCAGTGTGTTCAGGGTGGGACAGGGTGTAAACCCCAGTGTGTTCAGGGTGGGACAGGGTGTAAACCCCAGTGTGTTCAGGGTGAGACAGGGTGTAAACACCAGTGTGTTCAGGGTGGGACATGGTTTAAACCCCAGTGTGTTCAGGGTGGGACAGGGTGTAAACCCCAGTGTGTTCAGGGTGGGACAGGGTGTAAACCCCAGTGTGTTCAGGGTGTAAACCCCAGTGTGTTCAGGGTGGGACAGGGTGTAAACCCCAGTGTGTTCAGGGTGGGACAGGGTGTAAACCCCAGTGTGTTCAGGGTGTAAACCCCAGTGTGTTCAGGGTGTAAACCCCAGTGTGTTCAGGGTGGGACAGGGTGTAAACCCCAGTGTGTTCAGGGTGTAAACCCCAGTGTGTTCAGGGTGGGACAGGGTGTAAACCCCAGTGTGTTCAGGGTGGGACAGGGTGTAAACCCCAGTGTGTTCAGGGTGAGACAGGGTGTAAACCCCAGTGTGTTCAGGGTGGGACAGGCGTTAAACCCCAGTGTGTTCAGGGTGGGACAGGGTGTAAACCCCAGTGTGTTCAGGGTGGGACAGTGTGTAAATCCCAGTGTGTTCAGGGTGAGACAGGGTGTAAACCCCAGTGTGTTCAGGGTGGGCCAGGGTGTAAACCCCAGTGTGTTCAGGGTGGGACTTGGTTTAAACCCCAGTGTGTTCAGGGTGGGACATGGTTTAAACCCTAGTGTGTTCAGGGTGAGACAGGGTGTAAACCCCAGTGTGTTCAGGGTGGGACATGGTTTAAACCCCAGTTTATTCAGGGTGAGACAGGGTGTAAACCCCAGTGTGTTCAGGGTGGGACAGGGTGTAAACCCCAGTGTGTTCAGGGTGGGACAGGGTGTAAACCCCAGTGTGTTCAGGGTGGGACATTGTTTTAACCCCAGTGTGTTCAGGGTGGGACAGGGTGTAAAGCCCAGTGTGTTCAGGGTGTAAACCCCAGTGTGTTCAGGGTGGGACAGGGTGTAAAGCCCAGTGTGTTCAGGGTGTAAACCCCAGTGTGTTCAGGGTGGGACAGGGTGTAAACCCCAGTGTGTTCAGGGTGGGACAGGGTGTAAAGCCCAGTGTGTTCAGGGTGTAAACCCCAGTGTGTTCAGGGTGGGACAGGGTGTAAACCCCAGTGTGTTCAGGGTGGGACAGGGTGTAAACCCCAGTGTGTTCAGGGTGGGACAGGGTGTAAAGCCCAGTGTGTTCAGGCTGTAAACCCCAGTGTGTTCAGGGTGAGACAGGGTGTAAACCCCAGTGTGTTCAGGGTGGGACAGGGTGTAATCCCCAGTGTGTTCAGGGTGGGACAGGGTGTAAACCCCAGTGTGTTCAGGGTGGGACATGGTGTAAACCCCAGTGTGTTCAGGGTGAGACAGGGTATAAACCCCAGTGTGTTCAGGGTGAGACAGGGTGTAAACCCCAGTGTGTTCAGGGTGGGACATGGTTTAAACCCCAGTGTGTTCAGGGTGGGACAGGGTGTAAACCCCAGTGTGTTCAGGGTGTAAACCCCAGTGTGTTCAGGGGGGGACAGGGTGTAAACCCCAGTGTGTTCAGGGTGAGACAGGGTGTAAACCCCAGTGTGTTCAGGGTGGGACAGGGTGTAAAGCCCAGTGTGTTCAGGGTGTAAACCCCAATATGTTCAGGGTGGGACAGGGTGTAAACCCCAGTGTGTTCAGGGTGGGACAGGGTGTAAACCCCAGTGTGTTCAGGGTGGGACAGGGTGTAAAGCCCAGTGTGTTCAGGGTGTAAACCCCAGTGTGTTCAGGGTGAGACAGGGTGTAAACCCCAGTGTGTTCAGGGTGGGACAGGGTGTAAACCTCAGTGTGTTCAGGGTGGGACAGGGTGTAAACCCCAGTGTGTTCAGGGTGGGACATGGTTTAAACCCCAGTGTGTTCAGGGTGGGACAGGGTGTAAACCCCAGTGTGTTCAGGGTGGGACAGGGTGTAAAGCCCAGTGTGTTCAGGGTGTAAACCCCAGTGTGTTCAGGGTGGGACAGGGTGTAAACCCCAGTGTGTTCAGGGTGGGACAGGGTGTAAACCCCAGTGTGTTCAGGGTGTAAACCCCAGTGTGTTCAGGGTGTAAACCCCAGTGTGTTCAGGGTGGGACAGGGTGTAAACCCCAGTGTGTTCAGGGTGTAAACCCCAGTGTGTTCAGGGTGGGACAGTGTGTAAACCCCAGTGTGTTCAGGGTGGGACAGGGTGTAAACCCCAGTGTGTTCAGGGTGAGACAGGGTGTAAACCTGAGTGTGTTCAGGGTGGGACAGGCTGTAAACCCCAGTGTGTTCAGGGTGGGACAGGGTGTAAACCCCAGTGTGTTCAGGGTGGGACAGGGTGTAAACCCCAGTGTGTTCAGGGTGAGACAGGGTGTAAACCCCAGTGTGTTCAGGGTGGGCCAGGGTGTAAACCCCAGTGTGTTCAGGGTGGGACATGGTTTAAACCCCAGTGTGTCAGGGTGGGACATGGTTTAAACCCTAGTGTGTTCAGGGTGAGACAGGGTGTAAACCCCAGTGTGTTCAGAGTGGGACATGGTTTAAACCCCAGTTTGTTCAGGGTGAGACAGGGTGTAAACCCCAGTGTGTTCAGGGTGGGACAGGGTGTAAACCCCAGTGTGTTCAGGGTGGTACAGGGTGTAAACCCCAGTGTGTTCAGGGTGGGACATGGTTTAAACCCCAGTGTGTTCAGGGTGGGACAGGGTGTAAAGCCCAGTGTGTTCAGGGTGTAAACCCCAGTGTGTTCAGGGTGGGACAGGGTGTAAAGCCCAGTGTGTTCAGGGTGTAAACCCCAGTGTGTTCAGGGTGGGACAGGGTGTAAACCCCAGTGTGTTCAGGGTGGGACAGGGTGTAAAGCCCAGTGTGTTCAGGGTGTAAACCCCAGTGTGTTCAGGGTGGGACAGGGTGTAAACCCCATTGTCTTCAGGGTGGGACAGGGTGTAAACCCCAGTGTGTTCAGGGTGGGACAGGGTGTAAAGCCCAGTGTGTTCAGGGTGTAAACCCCAGTGTGTTCAGGGTGAGACAGGGTGTAAACCCCAGTGTGTTCAGGGTGGGACAGGGTGTAATCCCCAGTGTGTTCATGGTGGGACAGGGTGTAAACGCCAGTGTGTTCAGGGTGGGACATGGTTTAAACCCCAGTGTGTTCAGGGTGGGACAGGGTGTAAACCCCAGTGTGTTCAGGGTGGGACAGGGTGTAAACCCCAGTGTGATCAGGGTGAGACAGGGTATAAACCCCAGTGTGTTCAGGGTGAGACAGGGTGTAAACCCCAGTGTGTTCAGGGTGTAAACCCCAGTGAGTTCAGGGTGGGACAGGGTGTAAACCCCAGTGTGTTCAGGGTGGGACAGGGTGTAAACCCCAGTGTGTTCAGGGTGGGACAGGGTGTAAAGCCCAGTGTGTTCAGGTTGTAAACCCCAATATGTTCAGGGTGGGACAGGGTGTAAACCCCAGTGTGTTCAGGGTGGGACAGGGTGTAAACCCCAGTGTGTTCAGGGTGGGACAGGGTGTAAAGCCCAGTGTGTTCAGGGTGTAAACCCCAGTGTGTTCAGGGTGAGACAGGGTGTAAACCCCAGTGTGTTCAGGGTGGGACAGGGTGTAAACCTCAGTGTGTTCAGGGTGGGACAGGGTGTAAACCCCAGTGTGTTCAGGGTGGGACATGGTTTAAACCCCAGTGTGTTCAGGGTGGGACAGGGTGTAAACCCCAGTGTGTTCAGGGTCGGACAGGGTGTAAAGCCCAGTGTGTTCAGGGTGTAAACCCCAGTGTGTTCAGGGTGAGACAGGGTGTAAACCCCAGTGTGTTCAGGGTGGGACAGGGTGTAAACCCCAGTGTGTTCAGGGTGGGACAGGCTGTAAACCCCAGTGTGTTCAGGGTGGGACAGGGTGTAAAGCCCTGTGTGTTCAGGGTGTAAACCCCAGTGTGTTCAGGGTGGGACAGGGTGTAAACCCCAGTGTGTTCAGGGTGGGACAGGGTGTAAACCCCAGTGTGTTCAGGGTGGGACAGGGTGTAAACCCCAGTGTGTTCAGGGTGGGACAGGGTGTAAACCCCAGTGTGTTCAGGGTGGGACAGGGTGTAAAACCCAGTGTGTTCAGGGTGGGACAGGGTGTAAACCCCAGTGTGTTCAGGGTGGGACATGGTTTAAACCCCAGTGTGTTCAGGGTGGGACATGGTTTAAACCCCAGTGTGTTCAGGGTGGGACAGGGTGTAAACCCCAGTGTGTTCAGGGTGAGACATGGTTTAAACCCCAGTGTGTTCAGGGTGGGACATGGTTTAAACCCCAGTGTGTTCAGAGTGAGACAGGCTGTAAACCCCAGTGTGTTCAGGGTGGGACAGGGTGTAAACCCCAGTGTGTTCAGGGTGGGACAGGGTGTAAACCCCAGTGTGTTCAGGGTGGGACAGGGTGTAAACCCCAGTGTGTTCAGGGTGGGACAGGGTGTAAACCCCAGTGTGTTCAGGGTGGGACAGGGTGTAAACCCCAGTGTGTTCAGGGTGAGACAGGGTGTAAACCCCAGTGTGTTCAGGGTGGGACAGGGTGTAAACCCCAGTGTGTTCAGGGTGGGACAGGCTGTAAACCCCAGTGTGTTCAGGGTGAGACAGGGTGTAAACCCCAGTGTGTTCAGGGTGGGACAGGGTGTAAACCCCAGTGTGTTCAGGGTGGGACAGGGTGTAAACCCCAGTGTGTTCAGGGTGAGACAGGGTGTAAACCCCAGTGTGTTCAGGGTGGGCCAGGGTGTAAACCCCAGTGTGTTCAGGGTGGGACATGGTTTAAACCCCAGTGTGTTCAGGGTGGGACATGGTTTAAACCCTAGTGTGTTCAGGGTGAGACAGGGTGTAAACCCCAGTGTGTTCAGGGTGGGACATGGTTTAAACCCCAGTTTGTTCAGGGTGAGACAGGGTGTAAACCCCAGTGTGTTCAGGGTGGGACAGGGTGTAAACCCCAGTGTGTTCAGGGTGGTACAGGGTGTAAACCCCAGTGTGTTCAGGGTGGGACATGGTTTAAACCCCAGTGTGTTCAGGGTGGGACAGGGTGTAAAGCCCAGTGTGTTCAGGGTGTAAACCCCAGTGTGTTCAGGGTGGGACAGGGTGTAAAGCCCAGTGTGTTCAGGGTGTAAACCCCAGTGTGTTCAGGGTGGGACAGGGTGTAAACCCCAGTGTGTTCAGGGTGGGACAGGGTGTAAACCCCAGTGTGTTCAGGGTGTAAACCCCAGTGTGTTCAGGGTGGGACAGGGTGTAAACCCCAGTGTGTTCAGGGTGGGACAGGGTGTAAACCCCAGTGTGTTCAGGGTGGGACAGGGTGTAAAGCCCAGTGTGTTCAGGGTGTAAACCCCAGTGTGTTCAGGGTGAGACAGGGTGTAAACCCCAGTGTGTTCAGGGTGGGACAGGGTGTAATCCCCAGTGTGTTCAGGGTGGGACAGGGTGTAAACGCCAGTGTGTTCAGGGTGGGACATGGTTTAAACCCCAGTGTGTTCAGGGTGGGACAGGGTGTAAACCCCAGTGTGTTCAGGGTGGGACAGGGTGTAAACCCCAGTGTGATCAGGGTGAGACAGGGTATAAACCCCAGTGTGTTCAGGGTGAGACATGGTGTAAACCCCAGTGTGTTCAGGGTGTAAACCCCAGTGAGTTCAGGGTGGGACAGGGTGTAAACCCCAGTGTGTTCAGGGTGGGACAGGGTGTAAACCCCAGTGTGTTCAGGGTGGGACAGGGTGTAAAGCCCAGTGTGTTCAGGGTGTAAACCCCAATATGTTCAGGGTGGGACAGGGTGTAAACCCCAGTGTGTTCAGGGTGGGACAGGGTGTAAACCCCAGTGTGTTCAGGGTGGGACAGGGTGTAAAGCCCAGTGTGTTCAGGGTGTAAACCCCAGTGTGTTCAGGGTGAGACAGGGTGTAAACCCCAGTGTGTTCAGGGTGGGACAGGGTGTAAACCGCAGTGTGTTCAGGGTGGGACAGGGTGTAAACCCCAGTGTGTTCAGGGTGGGTCATGGTTTAAACCCCAGTGTGTTCAGGGTGGGACAGGGTGTAAACCCCAGTGTGTTCAGGGTCGGACAGGGTGTAAAGCCCAGTGTGTTCAGGGTGTAAACCCCAGTGTGTTCAGGGTGAGACAGGGTGTAAACCCCAGTGTGTTCAGGGTGGGACAGGGTGTAAACCCCAGTGTGTTCAGGGTGGGACAGGGTGTAAACCCCAGTGTGTTCAGGGTGGGACAGGGTGTAAACCCCAGTGTGTTCAGGGTGGGACAGGGTGTAAACCCCAGTGTGTTCAGGGTGGGACAGGGTGTAAACCCCAGTGTGTTCAGGGTGGGACATGGTTTAAACCCCAGTGTGTTCAGGGTGGGACATGGTTTAAACCCCAGTGTGTTCAGGGTGGGACAGGGTGTAAACCCCAGTGTGTTCAGGGTGAGACATGGTTTAAACCCCAGTGTGTTCAGGGTGGGACATGGTTTAAACCCCAGTGTGTTCAGGGTGAGACAGGCTGTAAACCCCAGTGTGTTCAGGGTGGGACAGGGTGTAAACCCCAGTGTGTTCAGTGTGGGACTGTGTGTAAACCCCAGTGTGTTCAGGGTGGGACAGGGTGTAAACCCCAGTGTGTTCAGGGTGGGACAGGGTGTAAACCCCAGTGTGTTCAGGGTGTAAAGCCCAGTGTGTTCAGGGTGGGACAGGGTGTAAACCCCAGTGTGTTCAGGGTGGGACAGGGTGTAAACCCCAGTGTGTTCAGGGTGGGACAGGGTGTAAACCCCAGTGTGTTCAGGGTGGGACAGGGTGTAAACCCCAGTGTGTTCAGGGTGGGACAGGGTGTAAACCCCAGTGTGTTCAGGGTGGGACAGGGTGTAAACCCCAGTGTGTTCAGGGTGGAACAGGGTGTAAACCCCAGTGTGTTCAGGGTGGGACATGGTTTAAACCCCAGTGTGTTCATGGTGTAAACCCCAGTGTGTTCAGGGTGGGACAAGGTTTAAACCCCAGTGTGTTCAGGGTGGGACAGGGTGTAAACCCCAGTGTGTTCAGGGTGGGACATGGTTTAAACCCCAGTGTATTCAGGGTGGGACAGGGTGTAAACCCCAGTGTGTTCAGGGTGGGACATGGTGTAAACCCCAGTGTGTTCAGGGTGGGACATGGTTTAAACCCCAGTGTGTTCAGGGTGGGACAGGCTGTAAACCCCAGTGTGTTCAGGGTGGGACAGGCTGTAAACCCCAGTGTGTTCAGGGTGGGACAGGCTGTAAACCCCAGTGTGTTCAGGGTGGGACAGGGTGTAAACCCCAGTGTGTTCAGGGTGGGACATGGTTTAAACCCCAGTGTGTTCAGGGTGGGACATGGTGTAAACCCCAGTGTGTTCAGGGTGGGACATGGTGTAAACCCCAGTGTGTTCAGGGTGTAAACCCCAGTGTGTTCAGGGTGGGACAGGGTGTAAACCCCAGTGTGTTCAGGGTGGGACAGGGTGTAAACCCCAGTGTGTTCAGGGTGGGACAGGGTGTAAACCCCAGTGTGTTCAGGGTGGGACAGGCTGTAAACCCCAGTGTGTTCAGGGTGAGACAGGGTGTAAACCCCAGTGTGTTCAGCGTGGGACAGGGTGTAAACCCCAGTGTGTTCAGTGTGGGACATGGATTAAACCCCAGTGTATTCAGGGTGGGACATGGATTAAACCCCAGTGTGTTCAGGGTGGGACAGGGTGTAAACCCCAGTGTGTTCAGGGTGGGACAGGGTTTAAACCCCAGTGTGTTCAGGGTGGGACAGGCTGTAAACCCCAGTGTGTTCAGGGTGGGACATGGTTTAAACCCCAGTGTGTTCATGGTGTAAACCCCAGTGTGTTCAGGGTGGGACAAGGTTAAAACCCCAGTGTGTTCAGGGTGGGACAGGGTGTAAACCCCAGTGTGTTCAGGGTGGGACATGGTTTAAACCCCAGTGTGTTCATGGTGTAAACCCCAGTGTGTTCAGGGTGGGACAAGGTTTAAACCCCAGTGTGTTCAGGGTGGGACAGGGTGTAAACCCCAGTGTGTTCAGGGTGGGACATGGTTTAAACCCCAGTGTATTCAGGGTGGGACAGGGTGTAAACCCCAGTGTGTTCAGGGTGGGACATGGTGTAAACCCCAGTGTGTTCAGGGTGGGACATGGTGTAAACCCCAGTGTGTTCAGGGTGGGACATGGTTTAAACCCCAGTGTGTTCAGGGTGGGACAGGGTGTAAACCCCAGTATGTTCAGGGTGGGACAGGCTGTAAACCCCAGTGTGTTCAGGGTGAGACAGGGTGTAAACCCCAGTGTGTTCAGGGTGTAAACCCCAGTGTGTTCAGGGTGGGACATGGTTTAAACCCCAGTGTATTCAGGGTGGGACAGGGTGTAAACCCCAGTGTGTTCAGGGTGGGACATGGTGTAAACCCCACTGTGTTCAGGGTGGGACATGGTTTGAACCCCAGTGTGTTGAGGGTGGGACAGGGTGTAAACCCCAGTGTGTTCAGGGTGGGACAGGGTGTAAACCCCAGTGTGTTCAGGGTGAGACAGGGTGTAAACCCCAGTGTGTTCAGGGTGGGACATGGTTTAAACCCCAGTGTGTTCAGGGTGAGACATGGTTTAAACCCCAGTGTGTTCAGGGTGGGACATGGTTTAAACACCAGTGTGTTCAGGGTGGGACAGGGTGTAAAACCCAGTGTGTTCAGGGTGGGACAGGGTGTAAACCCCAGTGTGTTCAGGGTGGGACAGGGTGTAAACCCCAGTGTGTTCAGGGTGGGACATGGTTTAAACCCCAGTGTGTTCAGGGTGGGACAGGGTTTAAACCCCAGTGTGTTCAGGGTGGGACAGGGTGTAAACCCCAGTGTGTTCAGGGTGGGACAGGGTGTAAACCCCAGTGTGTTCAGTGTGGGACAGGGTGTAAACCCCAGTGTGTTCAGGGTGGGACATGGTTTAAACCCCAGTGTGTTCAGGGTGGGACAGGGTGTAAACCCCAGTGTGTTCAGGGTGGGACAGGGTGTAAACCCCAGTGTGTTCAGGGTGGGACATGGTTTAAACCCCAGTGTGTTCAGGGTGGGACAGGGTTTAAACCCCAGTGTGTTCAGGGTGGGACATGGTTTAAACCCCAGTGTGTTCAGGGTGGGACAGGGTTTAAACCCCAGTGTGTTCAGGGTGGGACAGGGTTTAAACCCCAGTGTGTTCAGGGTGGGACAGGGTGTAAACCCCAGTGTGTTCAGGGTGGGACAGGCTGTAAACCCCAGTGTGTTCAGTGTGGGACTGGGTGTAAACTCCAGTGTGTTCAGGGTGGGACAGGGTTTAAACCCCAGTATGTTCAGGGTGGGACAGGGTGTAAACCCCAGTGTGTTCAGGGTTGGACAGGGTGTAAACCCCAGTGTGTTCAGGGTGGGACAGGCTGTAAACCCCAGTGTGTTCAGGGTGAGACAGGGTGTAAACCCCAGTGTGTTCAGGGTGGGACAGGGTGTAAACCCCAGTGTGTTCAGGGTGGGACAGGCTGTAAACCCCAGTGTGTTCAGTGTGGGACATGGTTTAAACCCCAGTGTGTTCAGTGTGGGACATGGTTTAAACACCAGTGTGTTCAGGGTGGGACAGGGTTTAAACCCCAGTGTGTTCAGGGTTGGACAGGGTGTAAACCCCAGTGTGTTCAGGGTGAGACAGGGTGTAAACCCCAGTGTGTTCAGGGTGGGACAGGGTGCAAACCCCAGTGTGTTCAGGGTGGGACAGGGTGTAAACCCCAGTGTGTTCAGGGTGGGACAGGGTGTAAACCCCAGTGTGTTCAGGGTGGGACATGGTTTAAACCCCAGTGTGTTCAGGGTGGGACAGGGTTTAAACCCCAGTGTGTTCAGGGTGGGACAGGGTGTAAACCCCAGTGTGTTCAGGGTGGGACAGGGTGTAAACCCCAGTGTGTTCAGTGTGGGACAGGCTGTAAACCCCAGTGTGTTCAGGGTGGGACATGGTTTAAACACCAGTGTGTTCAGGGTGGGACATGGTTTAAACCCCAGTGTGTTCAGGGTGGGACAGGGTGTAAACCCCAGTGTGTTCAGGGTGGGACAGGGTGTCAACCCCAGTGTGTTCAGGGTGGGACATGGTTTAAACCCCAGTGTGTTCAGGGTGGGACAGGGTGTAAACCCCAGTGTGTTCAGGGTGGCACAGGGTGTAAACCCCAGTGTGTTCAGGGTGTAAACCCCAGTGTGTTCAGGGTGGGACATGGTGTAAACCCCAGTGTGTTCAGGGTGGGACAGGGTGTAAACCCCAGTGTGTTCAGGGTGGGACAGGGTGTAAACCCCAGTTTGTTCAGGGTGGGACATGGTTTAAACCCCAGTGTGTTCAGGGTGGGACAGGGTGTAAATCCCAGTGTGTTCAGGGTGGGACAGGGTGTAAACCCCAGTGTGTTCAGGGTGAGACAGGGTATAAACCCCAGTGTGTTCAGGGTGTAAACCCCAGTGTGTTCAGGGTGTAAACCCCAGTGTGTTCAGGGTGGGACATGGTTTAAACCCCAGTGTGTTCAGGGTGTAAACCCCAGTGTGTTCAGGGTGGGACATGGTTTAAACCCCAGTGTGTTCAGGGTGGGACAGGGTGTAAACCCCAGTGTGTTCAGGGTGGGACAGCGTGTAAACCCCAGTGTGTTCAGGGTGGGACAGGGTGTAAACCCCAGTGTGTTCAGGGTGGGACAGGGTGTAAACCCCAGTGTGTTCAGGGTGGGACAGGGTGTAAACCCCAGTGTGTTCAGGGTGGGACATGGATTAAACCCCAGTGTGTACAGGGTGGGACAGGGTGTAAACCCCAGTGTGTTCAGGGTGGGACATGGTTTAAACCCCAGTGTGTTCAGGGTGGGACAGGGTGTAAACCCCAGTGTGTTCAGGGTGGGACAGGGTGTAAACCCCAGTGTGTTCAGGGTGGGACAGGGTGTAAACCCCAGTGTGTTCAGGGTGGGACATGGTTTAAACCCCAGTGTGTTCAGGGTGGGACAGGGTTTAAACCCCAGTGTGTTCAGGGTGGGACAGGGTGTAAACCCCAGTGTGTTCAGGGTGGGACAGGGTGTAAACCCCAGTGTGTTCAGTGTGGGACAGGGTGTAAACCCCAGTGTGTTCAGGGTGGGACATGGTTTAAACCCCAGTGTGTTCAGGGTGGGACAGGGTGTAAACCCCAGTGTGTTCAGGGTGGGACAGGGTGTAAACCCCAGTGTGTTCAGGGTGGGACATGGTTTAAACCCCAGTGTGTTCAGGGTGGGACAGGGTTTAAACCCCAGTGTGTTCAGGGTGGGACATGGTTTAAACCCCAGTGTGTTCAGGGTGGGACAGGGTTTAAACCCCAGTGTGTTCAGGGTGGGACAGGGTTTAAACCCCAGTGTGTTCAGGGTGGGACAGGGTGTAAACCCCAGTGTGTTCAGGGTGGGACAGGCTGTAAACCCCAGTGTGTTCAGTGTGGGACTGGGTGTAAACTCCAGTGTGTTCAGGGTGGGACAGGGTTTAAACCCCAGTATGTTCAGGGTGGGACAGGGTGTAAACCCCAGTGTGTTCAGGGTTGGACAGGGTGTAAACCCCAGTGTGTTCAGGGTGGGACAGGCTGTAAACCCCAGTGTGTTCAGGGTGAGACAGGGTGTAAACCCCAGTGTGTTCAGGGTGGGACAGGGTGTAAACCCCAGTGTGTTCAGGGTGGGACAGGCTGTAAACCCCAGTGTGTTCAGTGTGGGACATGGTTTAAACCCCAGTGTGTTCAGTGTGGGACATGGTTTAAACACCAGTGTGTTCAGGGTGGGACAGGGTTTAAACCCCAGTGTGTTCAGGGTTGGACAGGGTGTAAACCCCAGTGTGTTCAGGGTGAGACAGGGTGTAAACCCCAGTGTGTTCAGGGTGGGACAGGGTGCAAACCCCAGTGTGTTCAGGGTGGGACAGGGTGTAAACCCCAGTGTGTTCAGGGTGGGACAGGGTGTAAACCCCAGTGTGTTCAGGGTGGGACATGGTTTAAACCCCAGTGTGTTCAGGGTGGGACAGGGTTTAAACCCCAGTGTGTTCAGGGTGGGACAGGGTGTAAACCCCAGTGTGTTCAGGGTGGGACAGGGTGTAAACCCCAGTGTGTTCAGTGTGGGACAGGCTGTAAACCCCAGTGTGTTCAGGGTGGGACATGGTTTAAACACCAGTGTGTTCAGGGTGGGACATGGTTTAAACCCCAGTGTGTTCAGGGTGGGACAGGGTGTAAACCCCAGTGTGTTCAGGGTGGGACAGGGTGTCAACCCCAGTGTGTTCAGGGTGGGACATGGTTTAAACCCCAGTGTGTTCAGGGTGGGACAGGGTGTAAACCCCAGTGTGTTCAGGGTGGCACAGGGTGTAAACCCCAGTGTGTTCAGGGTGTAAACCCCAGTGTGTTCAGGGTGGGACATGGTGTAAACCCCAGTGTGTTCAGGGTGGGACAGGGTGTAAACCCCAGTGTGTTCAGGGTGGGACAGGGTGTAAACCCCAGTTTGTTCAGGGTGGGACATGGTTTAAACCCCAGTGTGTTCAGGGTGGGACAGGGTGTAAATCCCAGTGTGTTCAGGGTGGGACAGGGTGTAAACCCCAGTGTGTTCAGGGTGAGACAGGGTATAAACCCCAGTGTGTTCAGGGTGTAAACCCCAGTGTGTTCAGGGTGTAAACCCCAGTGTGTTCAGGGTGGGACATGGTTTAAACCCCAGTGTGTTCAGGGTGTAAACCCCAGTGTGTTCAGGGTGGGACATGGTTTAAACCCCAGTGTGTTCAGGGTGGGACAGGGTGTAAACCCCAGTGTGTTCAGGGTGGGACAGCGTGTAAACCCCAGTGTGTTCAGGGTGGGACAGGGTGTAAACCCCAGTGTGTTCAGGGTGGGACAGGGTGTAAACCCCAGTGTGTTCAGGGTGGGACAGGGTGTAAACCCCAGTGTGTTCAGGGTGGGACATGGATTAAACCCCAGTGTGTACAGGGTGGGACAGGGTGTAAACCCCAGTGTGTTCAGGGTGGGACATGGTTTAAACCCCAGTGTGTTCAGGGTGGGACAGGGTGTAAACCCCAGTGTGTTCAGGGTGGGACAGGGTGTAAACCCCAGTGTGTTCAGGGTGCGACATGGTTTAAACCCCAGTGTGTACAGGGTGGGACAGGGTGTAAACCCTAGTGTGTTCATGGTGGGACAGGGTGTAAACCCCAGTGTGTTCAGGATGGGACATGGTTTAAACCGCAGTGTGTACAGGGTGGGACAGGGTGTAAACCCCAGTGTGTTCAGGGTGGGACATGGTTTAAACCGCAGTGTGTACAGGGTGGGACAGGGTGTAAACCCCAGTCTGTTCAGGGTGGGACAGGGTGTAAACCCCAGTGTGTTCAGGGTGGGACATGGTTTAAACCCCAGTGTGTACAGGGTGGGACAGGGTGTAAACCCCAGTGTGTTCAGGGTGGGACAGGGTGTAAACCCCAGTGTGTTCAGGGTGGGACATGGTTTAAACCCCAGTGTGTTCAGGGTGGGACATGGTTTAAACCCCAGTGTGTTCAGGGTAGGACAGGGTGTAAACCCCAGTGTGTTCAGGGTGGGACAGGGTGTAATCCCCAGTGTGTTCAGGGTGGGACAGGGTGTAAACGCCAGTGTGTTCAGGGTGGGACATGGTTTAAACCCCAGTGTGTTCAGGGTGGGACAGGGTGTAAACCCCAGTGAGTTCAGGGTGGGACAGGGTGTAAACCCCAGTGTGTTCAGGGTGGGACAGGGTGTAAACCCCAGTGTGTTCAGGGTGGGACAGGGTGTAAAGCCCAGTGTGTTCAGGGTGCAAACCCCAATATGTTCAGGGTGGGACAGGGTGTAAACCCCAGTGTGTTCAGGGTGGGACAGGGTGTAAACCCCAGTGTGTTCAGGGTGGGACAGGGTGTTAAGCCCAGTGTGTTCAGGGTGTAAACCCCAGTGTGTTCAGGGTGAGACAGGGTGTAAACCCCAGTGTGTTCAGGGTGGGACAGGGTGTAAACCTCAGTGTGTTCAGGGTGGGACAGGGTGTAAACCCCAGTGTGTTCAGGGTGGGACATGGTTTAAACCCCAGTGTGTTCAGGGTGGGACAGGGTGTAAACCCCAGTGTGTTCAGGGTCGGACAGGGTGTAAAGCCCAGTGTGTTCAGGGTGTAAACCCCAGTGTGTTCAGGGTGAGACAGGGTGTAAACCCCAGTGTGTTCAGGGTGGGACAGGGTGTAAACCCCAGTGTGTTCAGGGTGGGACAGGCTGTAAACCCCAGTGTGTTCAGGGTGGGACAGGGTGTAAAGCCCTGTGTGTTCAGGGTGTAAACCCCAGTGTGTTCAGGGTGGGACAGGGTGTAAACCCCAGTGTGTTCAGGGTGGGACAGGGTGTAAACCCCAGTGTGTTCAGGGTGGGACAGGGTGTAAACCCCAGTGTGTTCAGGGTGGGACAGGGTGTAAACCCCAGTGTGTTCAGGGTGGGACAGGGTGTAAACCCCAGTGTGTTCAGGGTGGGACAGGGTGTAAACCCCAGTGTGTTCAGGGTGGGACATGGTTTAAACCCCAGTGTGTTCAGGGTGGGACATGGTTTAAACCCCAGTGTGTTCAGGGTGGGACAGGGTGTAAACCCCAGTGTGTTCAGGGTGAGACATGGTTTAAACCCCAGTGTGTTCAGGGTGGGACATGGTTTAAACCCCAGTGTGTTCAGGGTGAGACAGGCTGTAAACCCCAGTGTGTTCAGCGTGGGACAGGGTGTAAACCCCAGTGTGTTCAGGGTGGGACAGGGTGTAAACCCCAGTGTGTTCAGGGTGGGACAGGGTGTAAACCCCAGTGTGTTCAGGGTGGGACAGGGTGTAAACCCCAGTGTGTTCAGGGTGGGACAGGGTGTAAACCCCAGTGTGTTCAGGGTGAGACAGGGTGTAAACCCCAGTGTGTTCAGGGTGAGACAGGGTGTAAACCCCAGTGTGTTCAGCGTGGGACAGGGTGTAAACCCCAGTTTGTTCAGGGTGGGACATGGTTTTAACCCCAGTGTGTTCAGGGTGGGACAGGGTGTAAACCCCAGTGTGTTCAGGGTGGGACAGGGTGTAAACCCCAGTGTGTTCAGTGTGGGACAGGGTGTAAACCCCAGTGTGTTCAGGGTGGGACAGGGTGTAAACCCCAGTGTGTTCAGGGTGGGACATGGTTGAAACCCCAGTGTGTTCAGGGTGGGACAGGCTGTAAACCCCAGTGTGTTCAGGGTGGGACAGGGTGTAAACCCCAGTGTGTTCAGTGTGGGACAGGGTGTAAACCCCAGTGTGTTCAGGGTGGGACAGGGTGTAAACCCCAGTGTGTTCAGGGTGGGACAGGGTGTAAACCCCAGTGTGTTCAGGGTGGGACAGGCTGTAAACCCCAGTGTGTTCAGGGTGGGACAGGGTGTAAACCCCAGTGTGTTCAGGGTGGGACAGGGTGTAAACCCCAGTGTGTTCAGGGTGGGACAGGGTGTAAACCCCAGTGTGTTCAGGGTGGGACATGGTTTAAACCCCAGTGTGTTCAGGGTGGGACAGGGTGTAAACCCCAGTGTGTTCAGGGTCGGACAGGGTGTAAAGCCCAGTGTGTTCAGGGTGTAAACCCCAGTGTGTTCAGGGTGAGACAGGGTGTAAACCCCAGTGTGTTCAGGGTGGGACAGGGTGTAAACCCCAGTGTGTTCAGGGTGGGACAGGCTGTAAACCCCAGTGTGTTCAGGGTGGGCAGGGTGTAAAGCCCTGTGTGTTCAGGGTGTAAACCCCAGTGTGTTCAGGGTGGGACAGGGTGTAAACCCCAGTGTGTTCAGGGTGGGACAGGGTGTAAACCCCAGTGTGTTCAGGGTGGGACAGGGTGTAAACCCCAGTGTGTTCAGGGTGGGACAGGGTGTAAACCCCAGTGTGTTCAGGGTGGGACAGGGTGTAAACCCCAGTGTGTTCAGGGTGGGACAGGGTGTAAACCCCAGTGTGTTCAGGGTGGGACATGGTTTAAACCCCAGTGTGTTCAGGGTGGGACATGGTTTAAACCCCAGTGTGTTCAGGGTGGGACAGGGTGTAAACCCCAGTGTGTTCAGGGTGAGACATGGTTTAAACCCCAGTGTGTTCAGGGTGGGACATGGTTTAAACCCCAGTGTGTTCAGGGTGAGACAGGCTGTAAACCCCAGTGTGTTCAGGGTGGGACAGGGTGTAAACCCCAGTGTGTTCAGGGTGGGACAGGGTGTAAACCCGAGTGTGTTCAGGGTGGGACAGGGTGTAAACCCCAGTGTGTTCAGGGTGGGACAGGGTGTAAACCCCAGTGTGTTCAGGGTGGGACATGGTTTTAACCCCAGTGTGTTCAGGGTGGGACAGACTGTAAACCCCAGTGTGTTCAGTGTGGGACAGGGTGTAAACCCCAGTGTGTTCAGGGTGGGACAGGGTGTAAACCCCAGTGTGTTCAGGGTGGGACATGGTTTAAACCCCAGTGTGTTCAGGGTGGGACAGGGTGTAAACCCCAGTGTGTTCAGGGTGGGACATGGTTGAAACCCCAGTGTGTTCAGGGTGGGACAGGCTGTAAACCCCAGTGTGTTCAGGGTGGGACAGGGTGTAAACCCCAGTGTGTTCAGTGTGGGACAGGGTGTAAACCCCAGTGTGTTCAGGGTGGGACAGGGTGTAAACCCCAGTGTGTTCAGGGTGGGACAGGGTGTAAACCCCAGTGTGTTCAGGGTGGGACAGGCTGTAAACCCCAGTGTGTTCAGGGTGGGACAGGGTGTAAACCCCAGTGTGTTCAGGGTGGGACAGGGTGTAAACCCCAGTGAGTTCAGGGTGGGACAGGCTGTAAACCCCAGTGTGTTCAGGGTGGGACAGGGTGTAAACCCCAGTGTGTTCAGTGTGGGACAGGGTTTAAACCCCAGTGTGTTCAGGGTGGGACAGGGTGTAAACCCCAGTGTGTTCAGGGTGGAACAGGGTGTAAACCCCAGTGTGTTCAGGGTGGGACATGGTTTAAACCCCAGTGTGTTCATGGTGTAAACCCCAGTGTGTTCAGGGTGGGACATGGTTTAAACCCCAGTGTGTTCAGGGTGGGACAGGGTGTAAACCCCAGTGTGTTCAGGGTGGGACAGGGTGTAAACCCCAGTGTGTTCAGGGTGGGACATGCTTTAAACCCCAGTGTATTCAGGGTGGGACAGGGTGTAAACCCCAGTGTGTTCAGGGTGGGACATGGTGTAAACCCCAGTGTGTTCAGGGTGGGACATGGTTTACACCCCAGTGTGTTCAGGGTGGGACAGGGTGTAAACCCCAGTGTGTTCAGGGTGGGACAGGCTGTAAACCCCAGTGTGTTCAGGGTGAGACAGGGTGTAAACCCCAGTGTGTTCAGGGTGTAAACCCCAGTGTGTTCAGGGTGGGACATGGTTTAAACCCCAGTGTATTCAGGGTGGGACAGGGTGTAAACCCCAGTGTGTTCAGGGTGGGACATGGTGTAAACCCCAGTGTGTTCAGGGTGGGACATGGTTTGAACCCCAGTGTGTTCAGGGTGGGACAGGGTGTAAACCCCAGTGTGTTCAGGGTGGGACAGGCTGTAAACCCCAGTGTGTTCAGGGTGAGACAGGGTGTAAACCCCAGTGTGTTCAGGGTGTAAACCCCAGTGTGTTCAGTGTGGGACATGGTTTAAACCCCAGTGTGTTCAGGGTGGGACATGGTTTAAACCCCAGTGTATTCAGGGTGGGACAGGGTGTAAACCCCAGTGTGTTCAGGGTGGGACATGGTTTAAACCCCAGTGTGTTCAGGGTGAGACATGGTTTAAACCCCAGTGTGTTCAGGGTGGGACATGGTTTAAACACCAGTGTGTTCAGGGTGGGACAGGGTGTAAAACCCAGTGTGTTCAGGGTGGGACAGGGTGTAAACCCCAGTGTGTTCAGGGTGGGACAGGGTGTAAACCCCAGTGTGTTCAGGGTGGGACATGGTTTAAACCCCAGTGTGTTCAGGGTGGGACAGGGTTTAAACCCCAGTGTGTTCAGGGTGGGACAGGGTGTAAACCCCAGTGTGTTCAGGGTGGGACAGGGTGTAAACCCCAGTGTGTTCAGTGTGGGACAGGGTGTAAACCCCAGTGTGTTCAGGGTGGGACATGGTTTAAACCCCAGTGTGTTCAGGGTGGGACAGGGTGTAAACCCCAGTGTGTTCAGGGTGGGACAGGGTGTAAACCCCAGTGTGTTCAGGGTGGGACATGGTTTAAACCCCAGTGTGTTCAGGGTGGGACAGGGTTTAAACCCCAGTGTGTTCAGGGTGGGACAGGGTGTAAACCCCAGTGTGTTCAGGGTGGGACAGGGTGTAAACCCCAGTGTGTTCAGGGTGGGACAGGCTGTAAACCCCAGTGTGTTCAGGGTGGGACAGGGTGTAAACCCCAGTGTGTTCAGTGTGGGACTGGGTGTAAACTCCAGTGTGTTCAGGGTGGGACATGGTTTAAACACCAGTGTGTTCAGGGTGGGACAGGGTGTAAACCCCAGTGTGTTCAGGGTGGGACAGGGTGTAAACCCTAGTGTGTTCAGGGTGGGACAGGGTGTAAACCCCAGTGTCTTCAGGGTGGGACAGGGTGTAAACCCCAGTGTGTTCAGGGTGGGACATGGTTTAAACCCCAGTGTGTTCAGGGTGGGACAGGGTTTAAACCCCAGTGTGTTCAGGGTTGGACAGGGTGTAAACCCCAGTGTGTTCAGGGTGGGACAGGGTGTAAACCCCAGTGTGTTCAGTGTGGGACAGGGTGTAAACCCCAGTGTGTTCAGGGTGGGACATGGTTTAAACCCCAGTGTGTTCAGGGTGGGACAGGGTTTAAACCCCAGTGTGTTCAGGGTGGGACAGGGTGTAAACCCCAGTGTGTTCAGTGTGGGACAGGGTGTAAACCCCAGTGTGTTCAGGGTGGGACAGGGTTTAAACCCCAGTGTGTTCAGTGTGGGACAGGGTGTAAACCCCAGTGTGTTCAGGGTGGGACAGGGTGTAAACCCCAGTGTGTTCAGGGTGGGACATGGTTTAAACCCCAGTGTGTTCAGGGTGGGACAGGGTTTAAACCCCAGTGTGTTCAGGGTGGGACAGGGTGTAAACCCCAGTGTGTTCAGGGTGGGACAGGGTGTAAACCCCAGTGTGTTCAGTGTGGGACAGGGTGTAAACCCCAGTGTGTTCAGGGTGGGACATGGTTTAAACCCCAGTGTGTTCAGGGTGGGACAGGGTTTAAACCCCAGTGTGTTCAGGGTGGGACAGGGTGTAAACCCCAGTGTGTTCAGGGTGGGACAGGGTGTAAAGCCCAGTGTGTTCAGGGTGTAAACCCCAGTGTGTTCAGGGTGTAAACCCCAGTGTGTTCAGGGTGGGACAGGGTGTAAACCCCAGTGTGTTCAGGGTGGGACAGTGTGTAAACCCCAGTGTGTTCAGGGTGGGACAGGGTGTAAACCCCAGTGTGTTCAGTGTGGGACTGGGTGTAAACTCCAGTGTGTTCAGGGTGGGACATGGTTTAAACACCAGTGTGTTCAGGGTGGGACAGGGTGTAAACCCCAGTGTGTTCAGGGTGGGACAGGGTGTAAACCCCAGTGTGTTCAGGGTGGGACAGGGTGTAAACCCCAGTGTCTTCAGGGTGGGACAGGGTGTAAACCCCAGTGTGTTCAGGGTGGGACATGGTTTAAACCCCAGTGTGTTCAGGGTGGGACAGGGTTTAAACCCCAGTGTGTTCAGGGTTGGACAGGGTGTAAACCCCAGTGTGTTCAGGGTGGGACAGGGTGTAAACCCCAGTGTGTTCAGTGTGGGACAGGGTGTAAACCCCAGTGTGTTCAGGGTGGGACATGGTTTAAACCCCAGTGTGTTCAGGGTGGGACATGGTTTGAACCCCAGTGTGTTCAGGGTGGGACAGGGTGTAAACCCCAGTGTGTTCAGGGTGGGACATGGTTTAAACCCCAGTGTGTTCAGGGTGGGACAGGGTGTAAACCCCAGTGTGTTCAGGGTGGGACAGGGTGTAAACCCCAGTGTGTTCAGGGTGGGACATGGTTTAAACCCCAGTGTGTTCAGGGTGGGACAGGGTTTAAACCCCAGTGTGTTCAGGGTCGGACAGGGTGTAAACCCCAGTGTGTTCAGGGTGGGACAGGGTGTAAACCCCAGTGTGTTCAGTGTGGGACAGGCTGTAAACCCCAGTGTGTTCAGGGTGGGACATGGTTTAAACCCCAGTGTGTTCAGGGTGGGACATGGTTTAAACCCCAGTGTGTTCAGGGTGGGACAGGGTGTAAACCCCAGTGTGTTCAGGGTGGGACAGGGTGTAAACCCCAGTGTGTTCAGGGTGGGACAGGGTTTAAACCCCAGTGTGTTCAGGGTGAGACAGGGTGTAAACCCCAGTGTGTTCAGGGTGTAAACCCCAGTGTGTTCAGGGTGGGACATGGTTTAAACCCCAGTGTGTTCAGGGTGGGACAGGGTGTAAACCCCAGTGTGTTCAGTGTGTGACAGGGTGTAAACCCCAGTGTGTTCAGGGTGGGACAGGGTGTAAACCCCAGTGTGTTCAGGGTGGGACATGGTTTAAACCCCAGTGTGTTCAGGGTGGGACAGGGTGTAAACCCCAGTGTGTTCAGGGTGGGACATGGTTTAAACCCCAGTGTGTTCAGGGTGGGACAGGGTGTAAACCCCAGTGTGTTCAGGGTGGGACATGGTTTAAACCCCAGTGTGTTCAGGGTGGGACTGGGTGTAAACCCCAGTGTGTTCAGGGTGGGACATGGTTTAAACCCCAGTGTGTTCAGGATGGGACATGGTTTAAACCCCAGTGTGTTCAGGGTGGGACATGGTTTAAACCCCAGTGTGTTCAGGGTGGGACAGGGTGTAAACCCCAGTGTGTTCAGGGTGGGACATGGTTTAAACCCCAGTGTGTTCAGGGTGGGACAGGGTGTAAACCCCAGTGTGTTCAGAGTGGGACAGGGTGTAAACCCCAGTGTGTTCAGTGTGGGACATGGTTTAAACCCCAGTGTGTTCAGGGTGGGACATGGTTTAAACCCCAGTGTGTTCAGGGTGGGACAGGGTGTAAACCCCAGTGTGTTCAGGGTGGGACAGGGTGTAAACCCCAGTGTGTTCAGGGTGGGACATGGTTTAAACCCCAGTGTGTTCAGGGTGGGACATGGTTTAAACCCCAGTGTGTTCAGTGTGGGACAGGGTGTAAACCCCAGTGTGTTCAGGGTGGGACAGGGTGTCAACCCCAGTGTGTTCAGGGTGGGACATGGTTTAAACCCCAGTGTGTTCAGGGTGGGACAGGGTGTAAACCCCAGTGTGTTCAGGGTGGCACAGGGTGTAAACCCCAGTGTGTTCAGGGTGTAAACCCCAGTGTGTTCAGGGTGGGACATGGTGTAAACCCCAGTGTGTTCAGGGTGGGACAGGGTGTAAACCCCAGTGTGTTCAGGGTGGGACAGGGTGTAAACCCCAGTGTGTTCAGGGTGGGACATGGTTTAAACCCCAGTCTGTTCAGGGTGGGACATGGTTTAAACCCCAGTGTGTTCAGGGTGGGACAGGGTGTAAACCCCAGTGTGTTCAGGGTGGGACAGGGTGTAAACCCCAGTGTGTTCAGGGTGGGACATGGTTTAAACCCCAGTGTGTTCAGGGTGGCACAGGGTGTAAACCCCAGTGTGTTCAGGGTGGGACAGCGTGTAAACCCCAGTGTGTTCAGGGTGGGACAGGGTGTAAACCCCAGTGTGTTCAGGGTGGGACAGGGTGTAAACCCCAGTGTGTTCAGGGTGGGACATGGATTAAACCCCTGTGTGTACAGGGTGGGACAGGGTGTAAACCCCAGTGTGTTCAGGGTGGGACATGGTTTAAACCCCAGTGTGTTCAGGGTGGGACAGGGTGTAAACCCCAGTGTGTTCAGGGTGGGACAGGGTGTAAACCCCAGTGTGTTCAGGGTGCGACATGGTTTAAACCCCAGTGTGTACAGGGTGGGACAGGGTGTAAACCCTAGTGTGTTCATGGTGGGACAGGGTGTAAACCCCAGTGTGTTCAGGGTGGGACAGGGTGTAAACCCCAGTGTGTTCAGGGTGGGACATGGTTTAAACCGCAGTGTGTACAGGGTGGGACAGGGTGTAAACCCCAGTCTGTTCAGGGTGGGACAGGGTGTAAACCCCAGTGTGTTCAGGGTGGGACATGGTTTAAACCCCAGTGTGTACAGGGTGGGACAGGGTGTAAACCCCAGTGTGTTCAGGGTGGGACAGGGTGTAAACCCCAGTGTGTTCAGGGTGGGACATGGTTTAAACCCCAGTGTGTTCAGGGTGGGACATGGTTTAAACCCCAGTGTGTTCAGGGTGGGACAGGGTGTAAACCCCAGTGTTCAGGGTGGGACAGGGTGTCAACCCCAGTGTGTTCAGGGTGGGACAGGGTGTAAACCCCAGTGTGTTCAGGGTGGGACATGGTTTAAACCCCAGTGTGTTCAGGGTGGGACAGGGTGTAAACCCCAGTGTGTTCAGGGTGGGACATGGTTTAAACCCCAGTGTGTTCATGGTGGGACAGGGTGTAAACCCCAGTGTGTTCAGGGTGGGACAGGCTGTAAACCCCAGTGTGTTCAGGGTGGGACAGGGTGTAAACCCCAGTAGTTTCAGGGTGAGACAGGGTGTAAACCCCAGTGTGTTCAGGGTGGGACAGGGTGTAAACCCCAGTGTGTTCAGGGTGAGACAGGGTGTAAACCCCAGTGTGTTCAGGGTGGGACATGGTTTGAACCCCAGTGTGTTCAGTGTGGGACAGGGTGTAAACCCCAGTGTGTTCAGGGTGGGACAGGCTGTAAACCCCAGTGTGTTCAGGGTGAGACAGGGTGTAAACCCCAGTGTGTTCAGGGTGTAAACCCCAGTGTGTTCAGTGTGGGACATGGTTTAAACCCCAGTGTGTTCAGGGTGGGACATGGTTTAAACCCCAGTGTATTCAGGGTGGGACAGGGTGTAAACCCCAGTGTGTTCAGGGTGGGACATGGTTTAAACCCCAGTGTGTTCAGGGTGAGACATGGTTTAAACCCCAGTGTGTTCAGGGTGGGACATGGTTTAAACACCAGTGTGTTCAGGGTGGGACAGGGTGTAAAACCCAGTGTGTTCAGGGTGGGACAGGGTGTAAACCCCAGTGTGTTCAGGGTGGGACAGGGTGTAAACCCCAGTGTGTTCAGGGTGGGACATGGTTTAAACCCCAGTGTGTTCAGGGTGGGACAGGGTTTAAACCCCAGTGTGTTCAGGGTGGGACAGGGTGTAAACCCCAGTGTGTTCAGGGTGGGACAGGGTGTAAACCCCAGTGTGTTCAGTGTGGGACAGGGTGTAAACCTCAGTGTGTTCAGGGTGGGACATGGTTTAAACCCCAGTGTGTTCAGGGTGGGACAGGGTGTAAACCCCAGTGTGTTCAGGGTGGGACAGGGTGTAAACCCCAGTGTGTTCAGGGTGGGACATGGTTTAAACCCCAGTGTGTTCAGGGTGGGACAGGGTGTAAACCCCAGTGTGTTCAGGGTGGGACAGGGTGTAAACCCCAGTGTGTTCAGGGTGGGACATGGTTTAAACCCCAGTGTGTTCAGGGTGTAAACCCCAGTGTGTTCAGGGTGGGACAGGGTTTAAACCCCAGTGTGTTCAGCGTGGGACATGGTTTAAACCCCAGTGTGTTCAGGGTGGGACATGGTTTAAACCCCAGTGTGTTCAGGGTGGGACAGGGTGTAAACCCCAGTGTGTTCAGGGTGGGACAGGGTGTAAACCCCAGTGTTTTCAGGGTGGGACATGGTTTAAACCCCAGTGTGTTCAGGGTGGGACATGGTTTAAACCCCAGTGTGTTCAGTGTGGGACAGGGTGTAAACCCCAGTGTGTTCAGGGTGGGACAGGGTGTCAACCCCAGTGTGTTCAGGGTGGGACATGGTTTAAACCCCAGTGTGTTCAGGGTGGGACAGGGTGTAAACCCCAGTGTGTTCAGGGTGGCACAGGGTGTAAACCCCAGTGTGTTCAGTGTGGGACATGGTTTAAACCCCAGTGTGTTCAGGGTGGGACATGGTTTAAACCCCAGTGTGTTCAGGGTGGGACAGGGTGTAAACCCCAGTGTGTTCAGGGTGGGACAGGGTGTAAACCCCAGTGTGTTCAGGGTGGGACATGGTTTAAACCCCAGTGTGTTCAGGGTGGGACATGGTTTAAACCCCAGTGTGTTCAGTGTGGGACAGGGTGTAAACCCCAGTGTGTTCAGGGTGGGACAGGGTGTCAACCCCAGTGTGTTCAGGGTGGGACATGGTTTAAACCCCAGTGTGTTCAGGGTGGGACAGGGTGTAAACCCCAGTGTGTTCAGGGTGGCACAGGGTGTAAACCCCAGTGTGTTCAGGGTGTAAACCCCAGTGTGTTCAGGGTGGGACATGGTGTAAACCCCAGTGTGTTCAGGGTGGGACAGGGTGTAAACCCCATTGTGTTCAGGGTGGGACAGGGTGTAAACCCCAGTGTGTTCAGGGTGGGACATGGTTTAAACCCCAGTCTGTTCAGGGTGGGACATGGTTTAAACCCCAGTGTGTTCAGGGTGGGACAGGGTGTAAACCCCAGTGTGTTCAGGGTGGGACAGGGTGTAAACCCCAGTGTGTTCAGGGTGGGACATGGTTTAAACCCCAGTGTGTTCAGGGTGGCACAGGGTGTAAACCCCAGTGTGTTCAGGGTGGGACAGCGTGTAAACCCCAGTGTGTTCAGGGTGGGACAGGGTGTAAACCCCAGTGTGTTCAGGGTGGGACAGGGTGTAAACCCCAGTGTGTTCAGGGTGGGACATGGATTAAACCCCAGTGTGTACAGGGTGGGACAGGGTGTAAACCCCAGTGTGTTCAGGGTGGGAAATGGTTTAAACCCCAGTGTGTTCAGGGTGGGACAGGGTGTAAACCCCAGTGTGTTCAGGGTGGGACAGGGTGTAAACCCCAGTGTGTTCAGGGTGCGACATGGTTTAAACCCCAGTGTGTACAGGGTGGGACAGGGTGTAAACCCTAGTGTGTTCATGGTGGGACAGGGTGTAAACCCCAGTGTGTTCAGGGTGGGACAGGGTGTAAACCCCAGTGTGTTCAGGGTGGGACATGGTTTAAACCGCAGTGTGTACAGGGTGGGACAGGGTGTAAACCCCAGTCTGTTCAGGGTGGGACAGGGTGTAAACCCCAGTGTGTTCAGGGTGGGACATGGTTTAAACCCCAGTGTGTACAGGGTGGGACAGGGTGTAAACCCCAGTGTGTTCAGGGTGGGACAGGGTGTAAACCCCAGTGTGTTCAGGGTGGGACATGGTTTAAACCCCAGTGTGTTCAGGGTGGGACATGGTTTAAACCCCAGTGTGTTCAGGGTGGGACAGGGTGTAAACCCCAGTGTTCAGGGTGGGACAGGGTGTCAACCCCAGTGTGTTCAGGGTGGGACAGGGTGTAAACCCCAGTGTGTTCAGGGTGGGACATGGTTTAAACCCCAGTGTGTTCAGGGTGGGACAGGGTGTAAACCCCAGTGTGTTCAGGGTGGGACATGGTTTAAACCCCAGTGTGTTCATGGTGGGACAGGGTGTAAACCCCAGTGTGTTCAGGGTGGGACAGGCTGTAAACCCCAGTGTGTTCAGGGTGGGACAGGGTGTAAACCCCAGTAGTTTCAGGGTGAGACAGGGTGTAAACCCCAGTGTGTTCAGGGTGGGACAGGGTGTAAACCCCAGTGTGTTCAGGGTGAGACAGGGTGTAAACCCCAGTGTGTTCAGGGTGGGACATGGTTTGAACCCCAGTGTGTTCAGTGTGGGACAGGGTGTAAACCCCAGTGTGTTCAGGGTGGGACAGGCTGTAAACCCCAGTGTGTTCAGGGTGAGACAGGGTGTAAACCCCAGTGTGTTCAGGATGTAAACCCCAGTGTGTTCAGTGTGGGACATGGTTTAAACCCCAGTGTGTTCAGGGTGGGACATGGTTTAAACCCCAGTGTATTCAGGGTGGGACAGGGTGTAAACCCCAGTGTGTTCAGGGTGGGACATGGTTTAAACCCCAGTGTGTTCAGGGTGAGACATGGTTTAAACCCCAGTGTGTTCAGGGTGGGACATGGTTTAAACACCAGTGTGTTCAGGGTGGGACAGGGTGTAAAACCCAGTGTGTTCAGGGTGGGACAGGGTGTAAACCCCAGTGTGTTCAGGGTGGGACAGGGTGTAAACCCCAGTGTGTTCAGGGTGGGACATGGTTTAAACCCCAGTGTGTTCAGGGTGGGACAGGGTTTAAACCCCAGTGTGTTCAGGGTGGGACAGGGTGTAAACCCCAGTGTGTTCAGGGTGGGACAGGGTGTAAACCCCAGTGTGTTCAGTGTGGGACAGGGTGTAAACCTCAGTGTGTTCAGGGTGGGACATGGTTTAAACCCCAGTGTGTTCAGGGTGGGACAGGGTGTAAACCCCAGTGTGTTCAGGGTGGGACAGGGTGTAAACCCCAGTGTGTTCAGGGTGGGACATGGTTTAAACCCCAGTGTGTTCAGGGTGGGACAGGGTGTAAACCCCAGTGTGTTCAGGGTGGGACAGGGTGTAAACCCCAGTGTGTTCAGGGTGGGACATGGTTTAAACCCCAGTGTGTTCAGGGTGTAAACCCCAGTGTGTTCAGGGTGGGACAGGGTTTAAACCCCAGTGTGTTCAGCGTGGGACATGGTTTAAACCCCAGTGTGTTCAGGGTGGGACATGGTTTAAACCCCAGTGTGTTCAGGGTGTAAACCCCAGTGTGTTCAGGGTGGGACATGGTGTAAACCCCAGTGTGTTCAGGGTGGGACAGGGTGTAAACCCCAGTGTGTTCAGGGTGGGACAGGGTGTAAACCCCAGTGTGTTCAGGGTGAGACAGGGTGTAAAGCCCAGTGTGTTCAGGGTGGGACATGGTTTAAACCCCAGTGTGTTCAGGGTGGGACATGGTTTAAACGCCAGTGTGTTCAGGGTGGGACAGGGTGTAAACCCCAGTGTGTTCAGCGTGGGACAGGGTGTAAACCCCAGTCTGTTCAGGGTGGGACAGGGTGTAAACCCCAGTGTGTTCAGGGTGGGACAGGGTTTAAACCCCAGTGTGTTCAGGGTGGGACAGGGTGTAAACCCCAGTGTGTTCAGTGTGGGACAGGCTGTAAACCCCAGTGTGTTCAGGGTGGGACAGGGTTTAAACCCCAGTGTGTTCAGGGTGGGACATGGTTTAAACCCCAGTGTGTTCAGGGTGGGACAGGGTGTAAACCCCAGTGTGTTCAGGGTGGGACAGGGTGTAAACCCCAGTGTGTTCAGGGTGGGACAGGGTTTAAACCCCAGTGTGTTCAGGGTGAGACAGGGTGTAAACCCCAGTGTGTTCAGGGTGGGACATGGTTTAAACCCCAGTGTGTTCAGGGTGGGACAGGGTGTAAACCCCAGTGTGTTCAGGGTGGGACATGGTTTAAACCCCAGTGTGTTCAGGGTGGGACTGGGTGTAAACCCCAGTGTGTTCAGGGTGGGGCATGGTTTAAACCCCAGTGTGTTCAGGGTGGGACATGGTTTAAACCCCAGTGTGTTCAGGGTGGGACATGGTTTAAACCCCAGTGTGTTCAGGGTGGGACAGGGTGTAAACCCCAGTGTGTTCAGGGTGGGACAGGGTGTAAACCCCAGTGTGTTCAGTGTGCGACAGGGTGTAAACCCCAGTGTGTTCAGGGTGGGACATGGTTTAAACCCCAGTGTGTTCAGGGTGGGACATGGTTTAAACCCCAGTGTGTTCAGGGTGGGACAGGGTGTAAACCCCAGTGTGTTCAGGGTGGGACAGGGTGTAAACCCCAGTGTGTTCAGGGTGGGACATGGTTTAAACCCCAGTGTGTTCAGGGTGGGACATGGTTTAAACCCCAGTGTGTTCAGGGTGTAAACCCCATTGTGTTCAGGGTGTAAACCCCAGTGTGTTCACGGTGGGACATGGTTTAAACCCCAGTGTGTTCAGGGTGGGACAGGGTGTAAACCCCAGTGTGTTCAGGGTGGGACAGGGTGTCAACCCCAGTGTGTTCAGGGTGGGACATGGTTTAAACCCCAGTGTGTTCAGGGTGGGACAGGGTGTAAACCCCAGTGTGTTCAGGGTGGCACAGGGTGTAAACCCCAGTGTGTTCAGGGTGTAAACCCCAGTGTGTTCAGGGTGGTACATGGTGTAAACCCCAGTGTGTTCAGGGTGGGACAGGGTGTAAACCCCAGTGTGTTCAGGGTGGGACAGGGTGTAAACCCCAGTTTGTTCAGGGTGGGACATGGTTTAAACCCCAGTTTGTTCAGGGTGGGACAGGGTGTAAACCCCAGTGTGTTCAGGGTGGGACAGGGTGTAAACCCCAGTGTGTTCAGGGTGGGACAGGGTGTAAACCCCAGTGTGTTCAGGGTGGGACATGGTTTAAACCCCAGTGTGTTCAGGGTGGCACAGGGTGTAAACCCCAGTGTGTTCAGTGTGGGACAGCGTGTAAACCCCAGTGTGTTCAGGGTGGGACAGGGTGTAAACCCCAGTGTGTTCAGGGTGGGACAGGGTGTAAACCCCAGTGTGTTCAGGGTGGGACAGGGTGTAAACCCCAGTGTGTTCAGGGTGGGACATGGATTAAACCCCAGTGTGTACAGGGTGGGACAGGGTGTAAACCCCAGTGTGTTCAGGGTGGGACATGGTTTAAACCCCAGTGTGTTCAGGGTGGGACAGGGTGTAAACCCCAGTGTGTTCAGGGTGGGACAGGGTGTAAACCGCAGTGTGTTCAGGGTGCGACATGGTTTAAACCCCAGTGTGTACAGGGTGGGACAGGGTGTAAACCCTAGTGTGTTCATGGTGGGACAGGGTGTAAACCCCAGTGTGTTCAGGGTGGGACAGGGTGTAAACCCCAGTGTGTTCAGGGTGGGACATGGTTTAAACCGCAGTGTGTACAGGGTGGGACAGGGTGTAAACCCCAGTCTGTTCAGGGTGGGACAGGGTGTAAACCCCAGTGTGTTCAGGGTGGGACATGGTTTAAACCCCAGTGTGTACAGGGTGGGACAGGGTGTAAACCCCAGTGTGTTCAGGGTGGGACAGGGTGTAAACCCCAGTGTGTTCAGGGTGGGACATGGTTTAAACCCCAGTGTGTTCAGGGTGGGACATGGTTTAAACCCCAGTGTGTTCATGGTGGGACAGGGTGTAAACCCCAGTGTGTTCAGGGTGGGACAGGCTGTAAACCCCAGTGTGTTCAGGGTGGGACAGGGTGTAAACCCCAGTGGTTTCAGGGTGAGACAGGGTGTAAACCCCAGTGTGTTCAGGGTGGGACAGGGTGTAAACCCCAGTGTGTTCAGGGTGAGACAGGGTGTAAACCCCAGTGTGTTCAGGGTGGGACAGGGTGTAAACCCCAGTGTGTTCAGGGTGGGACAGGGTGTAAACCCCAGTGTGTTCAGGGTGGGACAGGGTGTAAACCCCAGTGTGTTCAGTGTGGGACAGGGTGTAAACCCCAGTGTGTTCAGGGTGGGACAGGGTGTAAACCCCAATGTGTTCAGGGTGGGACAGGGTGTAAACCGCAGTGTGTTCAGGGTGGGACAGGGTTTAAACCCCAGTGTGTTCAGGGTGGGACAGGGTGTAAACCCCAGTGTGTTCAGGGTGAGACAGGGTGTAAACCCCAGTGTGTTCAGGGTGAGACAGGGTGTAAACCCCAGTGTGTTCAGGGTGAGACAGGGTGTAAACCCCAGTGTGTTCAGGGTGTAAACCCCAGTGTGTTCAGGGTGGGACAGGGTGTAAACCCCATGGTGTTCAGGGTGGGACAGGGTGTAAACCCCAGTGTGTTCAGGGTGGGACAGGGTGTAAACCCCAATGTGTTCAGTGTGGGACATGGTTTAAACCCCAGTGTGTTCAGGGTGGGACATGGTTTAAACCCCAGTGTGTTCAGGGTGGGACAGGGTGTAAACCCCAGTGTGTTCAGTGTGGGACAGGGTGTAAACCCCAGTGTGTTCAGGGTGTAAACCCCAGTGTGTTCAGTGTGGGACATGGTGTAAACCCCAGTGTGTTCAGGGTGGGACATGGTTTAAACCCCAGTGTGTTCAGGGTGAGACAGGGTGTAAACCCCAGTGTGTTCAGGGTGTAAACCTGTGTTCAGGGTGGGACAGGGTGTAAACCCCAGTGTGTTCAGGGTGGGACAGGGTGTAAACCCCAGTGTGTTCAGGGTGGGACAGGGTGTAAACCCCAATGTGTTCAGGGTGGGACATGGTTTAAACCCCAGTGTGTTCAGGGTGGGACATGGTTTAAACCCCAGTGTGTTCAGGGTGGGACAGGGTGTAACCCCCAATGTGTTCAGGGTGGGACAGGGTGTAAACCCCAGTGTGTTCAGGGTGGGACATGGTTTAAACCCCAGTGTGTTCAGGGTGTAAACCCCAGTGTGTTCAGGGTGGGACAGGGTGTAAACCCCAGTGTGTTCAGGGTGGGACAGGGTGTAAACCCCAGTGTGTTCAGGGTGGGACATGGTTTAAACCCCAGTGTGTTCAGGGTGTAAACCCCAGTGTGTTCAGGGTGGGACAGGGTGTAAACCCCAGTGTGTTCAGGGTGGGACAGGGTGTAAACCCCAGTGTGTTCAGGGTGGGACAGGGTGTAAACCCCAGTGTGTTCAGTGTGGGACAGGGTGTAAACCCCAGTGTGTTCAGGGTGGGACAGGGTGTAAACCCCAGTGTGTTCAGGGTGGGACAGGGTTTAAACCCCAGTGTGTTCAGGGTGGGACTGGCTGTAAACCCCAGTGTGTTCAGGGTGAGACTGGGTGTAAACCCCAGTGTGTTCAGGGTGGGACAGGGTGTAAACCCCAGTGTGTTCAGGGTGGGACAGGGTGTAAACCCCAGTGTGTTCAGGGTGGGACAGGCTGTAAACCCCAGTGTGTTCAGGGTGAGACAGGGTGTAAACCCCAGTGTGTTCAGGGTGAGACAGGGTGTAAACCCCAGTGTGTTCAGGGTGGGACAGGGTGTAAACCCCAGTGTGTTCAGGGTGGGACATGGTTTAAACCCCAGTGTGTACAGGGTGGGACAGGGTGTAAACCCCAGTGTGTTCAGGGTGGGACAGGGTGTAAACCCCAGTGTGTTCAGGGTGGGACATGGTTTAAACCCCAGTGTGTTCAGGGTGGGACATGGTTTAAACCCCAGTGTGTTCATGGTGGGACAGGGTGTAAACCCCAGTGTGTTCAGGGTGGGACAGGCTGTAAACCCCAGTGTGTTCAGGGTGGGACAGGGTGTAAACCCCAGTGGTTTCAGGGTGAGACAGGGTGTAAACCCCAGTGTGTTCAGGGTGGGACAGGGTGTAAACCCCAGTGTGTTCAGGGTGAGACAGGGTGTAAACCCCAGTGTGTTCAGGGTGGGACAGGGTGTAAACCCCAGTGTGTTCAGGGTGGGACAGGGTGTAAACCCCAGTGTGTTCAGGGTGGGACAGGGTGTAAACCCCAGTGTGTTCAGTGTGGGACAGGGTGTAAACCCCAGTGTGTTCAGGGTGGGACAGGGTGTAAACCCCAATGTGTTCAGGGTGGGACAGGGTGTAAACCGCAGTGTGTTCAGGGTGGGACAGGGTTTAACCCCCAGTGTGTTCAGGGTGGGACAGGGTGTAAACCCCAGTGTGTTCAGGGTGAGACAGGGTGTAAACCCCAGTGTGTTCAGGGTGAGACAGGGTGTAAACCCCAGTGTGTTCAGGGTGAGACAGGGTGTAAACCCCAGTGTGTTCAGGGTGTAAACCCCAGTGTGTTCAGGGTGGGACAGGGTGTAAACCCCATGGTGTTCAGGGTGGGACAGGGTGTAAACCCCAGTGTGTTCAGGGTGGGACAGGGTGTAAACCCCAATGTGTTCAGTGTGGGACATGGTTTAAACCCCAGTGTGTTCAGGGTGGGACATGGTTTAAACCCCAGTGTGTTCAGGGTGGGACAGGGTGTAAACCCCAGTGTGTTCAGTGTGGGACAGGGTGTAAACCCCAGTGTGTTCAGGGTGTAAACCCCAGTGTGTTCAGTGTGGGACATGGTGTAAACCCCAGTGTGTTCAGGGTGGGACATGGTTTAAACCCCAGTGTGTTCAGGGTGGGACGGTGTAAACCCCAATGTGTTCAGGGTGGGACATGGTTTAAACCCCAGTGTGTTCAGTGTGGGACATGGTTTAAACCCCAGTGTGTTCAGGGTGGGACAGTGTGTAAACCCCAGTGTGTTCAGGGTGGGACAGGGTGTAAACCCCAGTGTGTTCAGGGTGGGACAGGGTGTAAACCCCAGTGTGTTCAGGGTGGGACAGGGTGTAAACCCCAGTGTGTTCAGGGTGGGACAGGGTGTAAATCCCAATGTGTTCAGGGTGGGACAGGGTGTAAACCCCAGTGTGTTCAGGGTGGGACAGGGTTTAAACCCCAGTGTGTTCAGGGTGGGACAGGGTGTAAACCCCAGTGTGTTCAGGGTGAGACAGGGTGTAAACCCCAGTGTGTTCAGGGTGAGACAGGGTGTAAACCCCAGTGTGTTCAGGGTGAGACAGGGTGTAAACCCCAGTGTGTTCAGGGTGTAAACCCCAGTGTGTTTAGTGTGGGACAGGTTGTAAACCCCAGTGTGTTCAGGGTGGGACAGGGTGTAAACCCCAGTGTGTTCAGGGTGGGACAGGGTGTAAACCCCAATGTGTTCAGGGTGGGACATGGTTTAAACCCCAGTGTGTTCAGGGTGGGACATGGTTTAAACCCCAGTGTGTTCAGGGTGGGACAGGGTGTAACCCCCAATGTGTTCAGGGTGGGACAGGGTTTAAACCCCAGTGTGTTCAGGGTGGGACAGGGTGTAAACCCCAGTGTGTTCAGGGTGGGACAGGGTGTAAACCCCAGTGTGTTCAGGGTGTGAACCCCAGTGTGTTCAGGGTGGGACAGGGTGTAAACCCCAGTGTGTTCAGGGTGGGACAGGGTGTAAACCCCAGTGTGTTCAGGGTGGGACAGGGTGTAAACCCCAGTGTGTTCAGTGTGGGACAGGGTGTAAACCCCAGTGTGTTCAGGGTGGGACAGGGTGTAAACCCCAGTGTGTTCAGGGTGGGACAGTGTTTAAACCCCAGTGTGTTCAGGGTGGGACAGGCTGTAAACCCCAGTGTGTTCAGGGTGAGACAGGGTGTAAACCCCAGTGTGTTCAGGGTGGGACAGGGTGTAAACCCCAGTGTGTTCAGGGTGGGACAGGCTGTAAACCCCAGTGTGTTCAGTGTGCGACAGGGTGTAAACCCCAGTGTGTTCAGGGTGGGACAGGCTGTAAACCCCAGTGTGTTCAGTGTGGGACAGGGTGTAAACCCCAGTGTGTTCAGGGCGTAAACCCCAGTGTGTTCAGTGTGGGACAGGGTGTAAACCCCAGTGTGTTCAGGGTGTAAACCCCCCAGTGTGTTCAGGGTGAGACAGGGTGTAAACCCCAGTGTGTTCAGGGTGGGACAGGGTCTAAACCCAGTGTGTTCAGTGTGGGACAGGGTGTAAACCCCAGTGTGTTCAGGGTGGGACAGGGTCTAAACCCCAGTGTGTTCAGGGTGGGACAGGGTGTAAACCCCAGTGTGTTCAGGGTGTAAACCCCAGTGTGTTCAGTGTGGGACAGGCTGTAAACCCCAGTGTGTTCAGGGTGGGACAGGGTGTAAACCCCAGTGTGTTCAGGGTGGGACAGGGTGTAAACCCCAGTGTGTTCAGGGTGAGAAAGGGTGTAAACCCCAGTGTGTTCAGGGTGAGACAGGGTGTAAACCCCAGTTTGTTCAGGGTGAGACAGGGTGTAAACCCCAGTGTGTTCAGGGTGGGACAGGGTGTAAACCCCAGTGTGTTCAGGGTGGGACAGGGTGTAAACCCCAGTGTGTTCAGTGTGGGACAGGGTGTAAACCCCAGTGTGTTCAGGGTGGGACAGGGTGTAAACCCCAATGTGTTCAGGGTGGGACAGGGTGTAAACCCCAGTGTGTTCAGGGTGGGACAGGGTTTAAACCCCAGTGTGTTCAGGGTGGGACAGGGTGTAAACCCCAGTGTGTTCAGGGTGAGACAGGGTGTAAACCCCAGTGTGTTCAGGGTGAGACAGGGTGTAAACCCCAGTGTGTTCAGGGTGAGACAGGGTGTAAACCCCAGTGTGTTCAGGGTGTAAACCCCAGTGTGTTCAGGGTGGGACAGGGTGTAAACCCCAGTGTGTTCAGGGTGGGACAGGGTGTAAACCCCAGTGTGTTCAGGGTGGGACAGGGTGTAAACCCCAATGTGTTCAGGGTGGGACATGGTTTAAACCCCAGTGTGTTCAGGGTGGGACATGGTTTAAACCCCAGTGTGTTCAGGGTGGGACATGGTTTAAACCCCAAAGTGTTCAGTGTGGGACATGGTTTAAACCCCAGTGTGTTCAGGGTGGGACAGGGTGTAAACCCCAGTGTGTTCAGGGTGGGACAGGGTGTAAACCCCAGTGTGTTCAGGGTGGGACAGGGTGTAAACCCCAGTGTGTTCAGGGTGGGACAGGGTGTAAACCCCAGTGTGTTCAGGGTGGGACAGGGTGTAAATCCCAATGTGTTCAGGGTGGGACAGGGTGTAAACCCCAGTGTGTTCAGGGTGGGACAGGGTTTAAACCCCAGTGTGTTCAGGGTGGGACAGGGTGTAAACCCCAGTGTGTTCAGGGTGAGACAGGGTGTAAACCCCAGTGTGTTCAGGGTGAGACAGGGTGTAAACCCCAGTGTGTTCAGGGTGAGACAGGGTGTAAACCCCAGTGTGTTCAGGGTGTAAACCCCAGTGTGTTCAGGGTGGGACAGGGTGTAAACCCCAGTGTGTTCAGGGTGGGACAGGGTGTAAACCCCAGTGTGTTCAGGGTGGGACAGGGTGTAAACCCCAATGTGTTCAGGGTGGGACATGGTTTAAACCCCAGTGTGTTCAGGGTGGGACATGGTTTAAACCCCAGTGTGTTCAGGGTGGGACAGGGTGTAACCCCCAATGTGTTCAGGGTGGGACAGGGTGTAAACCCCAGTGTGTTCAGGGTGGGACATGGTTTAAACCCCAGTGTGTTCAGGGTGTAAACCCCAGTGTGTTCAGGGTGGGACAGGGTGTAAACCCCAGTGTGTTCAGGGTGGGACAGGGTGTAAACCCCAGTGTGTTCAGTGTGGGACAGGGTGTAAACCCCAGTGTGTTCAGGGTGGGACAGGGTGTAAACCCCAGTGTGTTCAGGGTGGGACAGGGTTTAAACCCCAGTGTGTTCAGGGTGGGACTGGCTGTAAACCCCAGTGTGTTCAGGGTGAGACTGGGTGTAAACCCCAGTGTGTTCAGGGTGGGACAGGGTGTAAACCCCAGTGTGTTCAGGGTGGGACAGGGTGTAAACCCCAGTGTGTTCAGGGTGGGACAGGCTGTAAACCCCAGTGTGTTCAGGGTGAGACAGGGTGTAAACCCCAGTGTGTTCAGGGTGAGACAGGGTGTAAACCCCAGTGTGTTCAGGGTGAGACTGGGTGTAAACCCCAGTGTGTTCAGGGTGGGACAGGGTGTAAACCCCAGTGTGTTCAGGGTGGGACAGGGTGTAAACCCCAGTGTGTTCAGGGTGGGACAGGCTGTAAACCCCAGTGTGTTCAGGGTGAGACAGGGTGTAAACCCCAGTGTGTTCAGGGTGGGACAGGCTGTAAACCCCAGTGTGTTCAGTGTGGGACAGGGTGTAAACCCCAGTGTGTTCAGGGTGTAAACCCCAGTGTGGGACAGGGTGTAAACCCCAGTGTGTTCAGGGTGTAAACCCCCCAGTGTGTTCAGGGTGAGACAGGGTGTAAACACCAGTGTGTTCAGGGTGGGACAGGGTCTAAACCCCAGTGTGTTCAGTGTGGGACAGGGTGTAAACCCCAGTGTGTTCAGGGTGGGACAGGGTGTAAACCCCAGTGTGTTCAGGGTGGGACAGGGTGTAAACCCCAGTGTGTTCAGTGTGGGACAGGGTGTAAACCCCAGTGTGTTCAGTGTGGGACAGGCTGTAAACCCCAGTGTGTTCAGGGTGTAAACCCTAGTGTGTTCAGGGTGGGACAGGGTTTAAACCCCAGTGTGTTCAGGGTGTAAACCCCAGTGTGTTCAGGGTGAGACAGGGTGTAAACCCCAGTGTGTTCAGGGTGAGACAGGGTGTAATCCCCAGTGTGTTCAGGGTCTAAACCCCAGTGTGTTCAGTGTGGGACAGGGTGTAAAACCCAGTGTGTTCAGTGTGTTCAGGGTGTAAACCCCAGTGTGTTCAGTGTGGGACAGGCTGTAAACCCCAGTGTGTTCAGGGTGTAAACCCTAGTGTGTTCAGGGTGGGACAGGGTTTAAACCCCAGTGTGTTCAGGGTGTAAACCCCAGTGTGTTCAGGGTGAGACAGGGTGTAAACCCCAGTGTGTTCAGGGTGAGACAGGGTGTAAACCCCAGTGTGTTCAGGGTGGGACAGGGTGTAAACCCCAGTGTGTTCAGGGTGGGACAGGGTGGTAAACCCCAGTGTGTTCAGGGTGTAAACCCCAGTGTGTTCAGGGTGGGACAGGGTGTAAACCCCAGTGTGTTCAGGGTGAGACAGGGTGTAAACCCCAGTGTGTTCAGGGTGGGACATGGTTTAAACCCCAGTGTGTTCAGGGTGAGACAGGGTGTAAACCCCAGTGTGTTCAGGGTGGGACATGGTTTAAACCCAGTGTGTTCAGGGTGGGACAGGGTGTAAACCCCAGTGTGTTCAGGGTGGGACATGGTTTAAACCCCAGTGTGTTCAGGGTGGGACAGGGTGTAAACCCCAGTGTGTTCAGGGTGAGACAGGGTGTAAACCCCAGTGTGTTCAGGGTGGGACAGGGTGTAAACCCCAGTGTGTTCAGGGTGGGACAGGGTGTAAACCCCAGTGTGTTCAGGGTGAGACAGGGTGTAAACCCCAGTGTGTTCAGGGTGTAAACCCCAGTGTGTTCAGTGTGGGACAGGGTGTAAACCCCAGTGTGTTCAGGTTGGAACATTGTTTAAACCCCAGTGTGTTCAGGGTGGGACAGGGTGTAAACCCCAGTGTGTTCAGGTTGGAACATTGTTTAAACGCCAGTGTGTTCAGGGTGGGACATGGTTTAAACCCCAGTGTGTTCAGGGTGAGACAGGGTGTAAACCCCAGTGTGTTCAGGTTGGAACATTGTTTAAACCCCAGTGTGTTCAGGGTGGGACAGGGTGTAAACCCCAGTGTGTTCAGGGTGGGACAGGGTGTAAACCCCAGTGTGTTCAGGGTGGGACAGGGTGTAAACCCCAGTGTGTTCAGGGTGGGACAGGGTGTAAACCCCAGTGTGTTCAGGGTGGGACAGGGTCTAAACCCCAGTGTGTTCAGGGTGTAAACCCCAGTGTGTTCAGGGTGGGACAGGGTGTAAACCCCAGTGTGTTCAGGGTGGGACAGGGTTTAAACCCCAGTGTGTTCAGGGTGGGACAGGGTGTAAACCCCAGTATGTTCAGGGTGGGACATGGTTTAAACCCCAGTGTGTTCAGGGTGTAAACCCCAGTGTGTTCAGGGTGGGACAGGGTGTAAACCCCAGTGTGTTCAGGGTGTAAACCCCAGTGTGTTCAGGGTGGGACATGGTTTAAACCCCAGTGTGTTCAGGGTGGGACATGGTTTAAACCCCAGTGTGTTCAGGGTGGGACAGGGTGTAAACCCCAGTGTGTTCAGGGTGGGACAGGGTGTAAACCCCAGTGTGTTCAGGGTGGGACATGGTTTAAACCCCAGTGTGTTCAGGGTGGGACAGGGTGTAAACCCCAGTGTGTTCAGGGTGGGACATGGTTTAAACCCCAGTGTGTTCAGGGTGGGACAGGGTGTAAACCCCAGTGTGTTCAGGGTGGGACAGGGTGTAAACCCCAGTGTGTTCAGGGTGGGACAGAGTTTAGAAGTCAAAAACAGAGTGAGAGGATCAAATGCCTTTTGCTGATCCTGGGAAATGGCAGAACCACGGTCTCTCTCCCGAGTTGAATTCCGGGGAATTAGTGTGGCGTGTCCAGAGCATGTGCAGATATGCAGCCTCCTGTTAATAGCCCAATGTTAAACGAACTGCCGTCCACCTCTCCTCACATTTCACTGCTGCCTGAAAATAATCATTAATACTTAACCCAACCCTTCAGGACACGTTTTATATTAACGAGACCTTCACCACTGCCTCTCCAGAATGGCTGTCTTGGAGCCTGGCTGTTGGGGGTTGGGGAAGCATGGAGGCCAGGCAGGGTGGGGTGCAGGCTTGGTAATAAATATAGTTAGAAGCAGAGAACTGGTGTCATTAGTTTGTGCGAACGGTTGAGTCGGTCATACACATTTGGAAGAAAGGAATAGAAGGATAGGTTATAGAGTGAGATGAAGGATTGAGTAATGGACTGAGATGAAGGATAGAGTGATGGAGTGAGATGAAGGATAGAGTGATGGAGTGAGATGAAGGATTGAGTAATGGACTGAGATGAAGGATAGAGTGATGGAGTGTACTTCGGCCCTCCAAGCCCGTGCCGACCATGCTGCCTGACTAAACTACAATCTTCTACACTTCCTGGGTCCGTATCCCTCTATTCCCATCCTATTCATGTATTTGTCAAGATGCCCCTTAAATGTCACTATCGCCCCTGCTTCCACCACCTCCTCTGGTAGCGAGTTCCAGGCACCCACTACCCTCTGCGTAAAAAACTTGCCTCGTACATCTACTCTAAACCTTGCCCCTCTCACCTTAAACCTATGCCCCCTAGTAATTGACCCCTCTACCCTGGAGAAAAGCCTCTGACTATCCACTCTGTCTATGCCCCTCAGAATTTTGTATACCTCTATCAGGTCTCCCCTCATCCTCCTTCGTTCCAGTGAGAACAAACCGAGTTTATTCAACCGCTCCTCATAGCTAATGCCCTCCATACCAGGCAACATTCTGGTAAATCTCTTCTGCACCCTCTCTAAAGCCTCCACATCCCTCTGGTAGTGTGGCGACCAGAATTGAACACTATACTCCAAGTGTGGCCTAACTAAGGTTCTATACAGCTGCAACATGACTTGCCAATTCTTATACTCAATGCCCCGGCCAATGAAGGCAAGCATGCCGTATGCCTTCTTGACTACCTTCTCCACCTGTGTTGCCCCTTTCAGTGACCTGTGGACCTGTACTCCTAGATCTCTTTGACTTTCAATACTCTTGAGGGTTTTACCATTCACGGTATATTCCCTACCTGCATTAGACCTTCCAAAATGCATTACCTCACATTTGTCCGGATTTAGCTCCATCTGCCATCTCTCCGCCCAAGTCTCCAAACAATCTAAATCCTGCTGTATCCTCCGACAGTCCTCATCGCTATCCGCAATTCCACCAACCTTTGTGTCGTCTGCAAACTTACTAATCAGACCAGTTACATTTTCCTCCAAATCATTTATATATACTACAAAGAGCAAAGGCCCCAGCACTGATCCCTGTGGAACACCACTGGTCACAGCCCTCCAATTAGAAAAGCATCCTTCCATTGCTACTCTCTGCCTTCTATGGCCTAGCCAGTTCTGTATCCACCTTGCCAGCTCACCACTGATCCCGTGTGACTTCACCTTTTTTACTAGTCTACCATGAGGGACCTTGTCAAAGGCCTTACTGAAGTCCATATAGACAACATCCACTGCCCTACCTGCATCAATCATCTTAGTGAGCTCCTCGAAAAACCCTATCAAGTTAGTGAGACACGACCTCCCCTTCACAAAACCGTGCTGCCTCTCACTAATACGTCCATTTGCTTCCAAATGGGAGTAGATCCTGTCTCGAAGAATTCTCTCCAGTAATTTCCCTACCACTGAAGTAAGGCTCACCGGCCTGTAGTTCCCGGGATTATCCTTGCTACCCTTCTTAAACAGAGGAACAACATTGGCTATTCTCCAGTCCTCCGGGACATCCCCCGAAGACAGCGAGGATCCAAAGATTTCCGTCAAGGCCTCAGCAATTTCCTCTCCAGCCTCCTTCAGTATTCTGGGGTAGATCCCATCAGGCCCTGGGGACTTATCTACCTTAATATTTTTTAAGACACCCAACACCTCTTCTTTTTGGATCTCAATGTGACCCAGGCTATCTACACACCCTTCTCCAGACTCAACATCTACCAATTCCTTCTCTTTGGTGAATACTGATGCAAAGTATTCATTTAGTACCTCGCCCATTTCCTCTGGCTCCACACATAGATTCCCTTGCCTATCCTTCAGTGGGCCAACCCTTTCCCTGGCTACCCTTTTGCTTTTTATGTACGTGTAAAAAGCCTTGGGATTTTCCTTAACCCTATTTGCCAATGACTTTTCGTGACCCCTTCTAGCCCCCCTGACTCCTTGCTTAAGTTCCTTCCTACTTTCCTTATATTCCACGCAGGCTTCGTCTGTTTCCAACCTTTTAGCCCTGATAAATGCCTCCTTTTACTTTTTGACGAGGCCTACAATATCTCTCGTCGTCCAAGGTTCCCGAAAATTGCCATATTTATCCTTCTTCCTCACAGGAACATGCTGGTCCTGAATTCCTTTCAACTGCCACTTGAAAGCCTCCCACATGTCAGATGTTGATTTGCCCTCAAACATCCGCCCCCAATCTATGTTCTTCAGTTCCCGCCTAATATTGTTATAATTAGCCTTCCCCCAATTTAGCACATTCATCCTAGGACCACTCTTATCCTTGTCCACCAGTACTTTAAAACTTATTGAATTGTGGTCACTGTTACCGAAATGCTCCCCTACTGAAACATCTACCACCTGGCCGGGCTCATTCCCCAATACCAGGTCCAGTACCGCCCCTTCCCTAGTTGGACTGTCTACATATTGTTTGAAGAAGCCCTCCTGGATGCTCCTTACAAACTCCGCCCCGTCTAAGCCCCTGGCACTAAGTGAGTCCCAGTCAATATTGGGGAAGTTGAAGTCTCCCATCACCACAACCCTGTTGTTTTTACTCTTTTCCAAAATCTGTCTACCTATCTGCTCCTCTATCTCCCGCTGGCTGTTGGGAGGCCTGTAGTAAACCCCCAACATTGTGACTGCACCCTTCTTATTCCTGATCTCTACCCATATAGCCTCACTGCCCTCTGAGGTGTCCTCTCGCAGTACAGCTGTGATATTCTCCCGAACCAGTAGCGCAACTCCGCCTCCCCTTTTACATCCCCCTCTATCCCGCCTGAAACATCTAAATCCTGGAACGTTTAGCTGCCAATCCTGCCCTTCCCTCAACCAGGTCTCTGTAATGGCAACAATATCATAGTTCCAAGTACTAATCCAAGCTCTAAGTTCATCTGCCTTACCCGGATTACTTCTTGCATTAAAACATACGCACTTCAGCCCCCCCCCCCCCCCCGCTGTGTTCAGCAACTTCTCCCTGTCTGCTCTGCCTCAGAGCCACACTGTCCCTATTCCCTAGTTCTCCCTCAATGCTCTCACCTTCTGACCTATTGCTCCCGTGCCCACCCCCCTGCCATACTAGTTTAAACCTGGAGTGAGATGAAGGATTGAGTAATGGACTGAGATGAAGGATAGAGTGATGGACTGAGATGAAGGATAGAGTGATGGAGTGAGGTGAAGAATAGAGTGATGGAGTGAGATGAAGGATAGAGTGATGGAGTGAGGTGAAGGATAGAGTGATGGAGTGAGATGAAGGATAGAGTGATGGACTGAGATGAAGCATAGTGATGGACTGAGATGAAGGATAGAGTGATGGAGTGAGGTGAAGAATAGAGTGATGGAGTGAGATGAAGGATTGAGTAATGGACTGAGATGAAGGATTGAGTAGTGGACTGAGATGAAGGATAGAGTGATGGACTGAGATGAAGGATAGAGTGATGGAGTGAGGCGAAGAATAGAGTGATGGAGTGAGATGAAGGATTGAGTAATGGACTGAGATGAAGGATAGAGTGATGGACTGAGATGAAGGATAGAGTGATGGAGTGAGGTGAAGAATAGAGTGATGGAGTGAGATGATGTTTAGAGTGATGGAGTGAGGTGAAGGATAGAGTGATGGAGTGAAATGAAGGATAGAGTGATGGAGTGAGGTGAAGGATAGAGTGATGGAGTGAAATGAAGGATAGAGTGATGGAGTGAAATGAAGGATAGAGCGATGGAGTGGGATGAAGGATAGAGTGATGGAGTGAGGTGAAGGATAGAGTGATGGAGTGAAATGAAGGATAGAGTGATGGAGTGAGGTGAAGGATAGAGTGATGGAGTGAGATGAAGGATAGAGTGATGGACTGAGATGAAGGATAGAGTGATGGAGTGAGGTGAAGGATAGAGTGATGGAGTGAGATGAAGGATAGAGTGATGGAATGAGATGAAGGATAGAGTGATGGAGTGAGGTGAAGGATAGAGTGATGGAGTGAGGTGAAGGATAGAGTGATGGAGTGAGATGAAGGATAGAGTGATGGAGTGAGGTGAAGGATAGTGATGGACTGAGATGAAGGATATAGTGATGGAGTGAGATGAAGGATAGAGTGATGGAATGAGATGAAGGATAGAGTGATGGAGTGAGGTGAAGGATAGAGTGATGGAGTGAGATGAAGGATAGAGTGATGGAGTGAGGTGAAGGATAGAGTGATGGAGTGAGGTGAAGGATAGAGTGATGGAGTGAGATGAAGGATAGAGTGATGGAGTGAGGTGAAGGATAGAGTGATGGAGTGAGGTGAAGGATAGAGTGATGGAGTGAGGTGAAGGATAGAGTGATGGACTGAGATGAAGGATAGAGTGATGGAGTGAGGTGAAGGATAGAGTGATGGAGTGAGATGAAGGATAGAGTGATGGAGTGAGGTGAAGGATAGAGTGATGGAGTGAGATGAAGGATAGAGTGATGGACTGAGATGAAGGATAGAGTGATGGAGTGAGGTGAAGGATAGAGTGATGGAGTGAGATGAAGGATAGAGTGATGGAATGAGATAAAGGATAGAGTGATGGAGTGAGGTGAAGGATAGAGCGATGGAGTGGGATGAAGGATAGAGTGATGGAGTGAAATGAAGGATAAAGTGATGGAGTGAGGTGAAGGATAGAGTGATGGAGTGTAATGAAGGATAGAGTGATGGAGTGAAATGAAGGATAGAGCGATGGAGTGGGATGAAGGATAGAGTGATGGAGTGAGGTGAAGGATAGAGTGATGGAGTGAAATGAAGGATAGAGTGATGGACTGAGATGAAGGATAGAGTGATGGAGTGAGGTGAAGGATAGAGTGATGGAGTGAGATGAAGGATAGAGTGATGGAATGAGATGAAGGATAGAGTGATGGAGTGAGGTGAAGGATAGAGTGATGGAGTGAGATGAAGGATAGAGTGATGGACTGAGATGAAGGATAGAGTGATGGAGTGAGGTGAAGGATAGAGTGATGGAGTGAGATGAAGGATAGAGTGATGGAATGAGATGAAGGATAGAGTGATGGAGTGAGGTGAAGGATAGAGTGATGGAGTGAGGTGAAGGATAGAGTGATGGAGTGAGATGAAGGATAGAGTGATGGAGTGAGGTGAAGGATAGTGATGGACTGAGATGAAGGATAGAGTGATGGACTGAGATGAAGGATAGAGTGATGGAGTGAGGTGAAGGATAGAGTGATGGAGTGAGATGAAGGATAGAGTGATGGAATGAGATGAAGGATAGAGTGATGGAATGAGATGAAGGATAGAGTGATGGAGTGAGGTGAAGGATAGAGTGATGGAGTGAGGTGAAGGATAGAGTGATGGAGTGAGATGAAGGATAGAGTGATGGAGTGAGGTGAAGGATAGAGTGATGGAGTGAGGTGAAGGATAGAGTGATGGAGTGAGATGAAGGATAGAGTGATGGTGTGAGGTGAAGGATAGAGTGATGGAGTGAGGTGAAGGATAGAGTGATGGAGTGAGATGAAGGATAGAGTGATGGAGTGAGGTGAAGGATAGAGTGATGGAGTGAGATGAAGGATAGAGTGATGGACTGAGATGAAGGATAGAGTGATGGAGTGAGGTGAAGGATAGTGATGGACTGAGATGAAGGATAGAGTGATGGAGTGAGATGAAGGATAGAGTGATGGAATGAGATAAAGGATAGAGTGATGGAGTGAGGTGAAGGATAGAGTGATGGAGTGAGATGAAGGCTAGAGTGATGGAGTGAGGTGAAGGATAGAGTGATGGAGTGAGATGAAGGATAGAGTGATGGAATGAGATGAAGGATAGAGTGATGGAGTGAGGTGAAGGATAGAGTGATGGAGTGAGGTGAAGGATAGAGTGATGGAGTGAGATGAAGGATAGAGTGATGGAGTGAGGTGAAGGATAGTGATGGACTGAGATGAAGGATAGAGTGATGGAGTGAGATGAAGGATAGAGTGATGGAATGAGATAAAGGATAGAGTGATGGAGTGAGGTGAAGGATAGAGTGATGGAGTGAGATGAAGGCTAGAGTGATGGAGTGAGGTGAAGGATAGAGTGATGGAGTGAGATGAAGGATAGAGTGATGGAATGAGATGAAGGATAGAGTGATGGAGTGAGGTGAAGGATAGAGTGATGGAGTGAGGTGAAGGATAGAGTGATGGAGTGAGATGAAGGATAGAGTGATGGACTGAGATGAAGGATAGAGTGATGGAGTGAGGTGAAGGATAGAGTGATGGAGTGAGATGAAGGATAGAGTGATGGAGTGAGGTGAAGGATAGAGTGGTGGACTGAGATGAAGGATAGAGTGATGGAGTGAGATGAAGGATAGAGTGATGGAGTGAGATGAAGAGATGGTAGGAGTAGGTTAATGCATGGGTCATTTAGATGGGTTGAATGGCCTGTTTCGTTGCAGCAGTGTTTCAAACCCTGTGTTAAACAAATGATCCCATTCTCCCTCTTTTTGGATCGATTACATCGGAATAAGAGGAGGCCAATCAGCCCCTCTGGCTGTTGCACCAATCAGTGAGATCATGGCTGATCTGCTTCTGAACTCCCACCACCGCCCTTAGCCTCTGACCTATTTATACCCTTGTCGCGCCAACACAACTGTCGCAATTAAAATTATTCAATGAGCTGGAGTCTCCTGCATATTGTGGGAGGGTGGTCCACATTTTAACCACCATTTGTGTGAAAAAGCTTCCTAACTTATTTCCTAATTTGAAAGTTATACAGTGCAGAATGAGGCCATTTGGTCCATCGGGTCTGCACCGACCCTCTGAAAGAGCATCCTGCTTAGACCCAATCCCTCACCCTGTCCCCATAACCACACCTAGGGCGCGATTCTCCGCTCCCGCGGTTAAGTGCCCACGCCGTCGTGAACGCCGTCGAGGTTCACAACGGCGCAAAACGGCCCCGAACTCGACCGATTCAGGGCCCGAAAATGGGCTAGGATCGGGGCCGCGAGAAACTCGGGGGGGCGTGTCGCTAAAGCAGCGTCGTCAGCGCGCGCCGGGCATTGGCGCCGCATAAAAGTGGCGCGGCGTCATCCGCCGCCTAACTGGCGTCACCTGCTCATGCGCTTTTGCCGTCCTCCCGAGGCCGTCCCACAAGAAGACGTCGGATGGATCTTGCGGGGCAGCGGAGGAAAGGAGATCCCCCTTCAGAGAGGCTGGCCCGCCGATCGGTGGGCACCGATTGCGGGCCAGGCCCCTTTTGAGTGCAACCCCGGTGAAAGAACCCCCCTCGCCCCTCTCCCCCCCCCCCCCCCCACAGGCCGCTGTTCCCGCGCTGTTCCCGCCCGCAGCGACCAGGTGCGGATGGCGCCGGCGGGAAGCCGTTGTTTTGTGCAGGCCGCTCGGCCCATCCGGGCCGGAGAATAGCGGATGTAGTGGAGAATCGCCGTTTTGGGTGCCCCGGGCGATTCTCCGGCCTGCGCCGCGCAGAACTCGACGGGGCCGTTCTCGCCGCTTGGGTGCATCGCGGGAGGGCGTCGCACCGGCGTCGCGGGGCAAAATGGCGCGCCAGGCGATTCTCCAAACCGGCGCGGGAGCGGAGAATCGCGCCCCTAATCTTTAGACACTAAGGGGCAATGAACACGGCCGTTCCACCAAACTGCACATCTTTGGACTGTGGGAGGAAACCGGAGCACCCGGAGGAAACCCACGCACACACGGAAGATCGCGCGGACATCACAGAGTCATCTGAGGTCGGAATCAAACCCGGGTCCCTGGCTCGGTGAGGCAGCAGCGCTAACCACTGTGCCATCCCAGGTAATTGGCTGGCCCGCTCAGGGAAAGGACTTTTCTTTACCAACCCTATCAATCCCTAATAGTCCAGGGAACATGGGTTGAATTTATGCAACCTCTCTTTACCATCCAGCCTTCAAACTCTGGTAACATCTATTCAGGCAACTTAGAAAGAGTTGGGGTTGGTGGGGGTGGGGTGGGGGTGGGTCAGGGGACTGCCTTTGGGTCCACGGAAAGCACCCAAAAGTCCTGATCTGCCCAATCATACATGTCCGGTAGACCTTCCAATGGGATACAGTCAGAACCTAGAACGTCGAACATAGAACAAACAGTGCAGAAGGAGGCCATTCGGCCCATCGAGTCTGCACCGACCCACTTAAGCCCTCACTGCAACCCTATCCCCCTTAATAAATAACCCCTCCTAACCTTTTTTGGACACTAAGGGCAATTTAGCTCAGCCACCTCCAGCCACCTAACCTGCGCATCTTTGGACTGTGGGAGGAAACCGGAACACCCGGAGGAAACCCACGCAGACACGGGGGAGAACGTGCAGACTCCACACAGACAGTGACCCAGCGGGGAATCGAACCTGGGACCCTGGCGCTGTGAAGCCACAGTGCTAACCACTAGGCTACCGTCACGGGTTCCAGGTGAGGGGGCAGGAGATTTAGGAGGGACTTGAGGAAAAACCTTTTTACCCAGAGGGTGGTGAGGGTCTGGAACGCCCTGCCTGGGAGGGTGGGAGGGGCGGGTTGCCTCACATCCTTTACAGAGTACCTGGATGAGCACTTGGCACGTCTTAACATTCCAGGCTCTGGACCAAGTGCTGGGATTAGTAGGCAGGTCAGTTGTTTTTCACATGCCGGTGCAGACTCGATGGGCCGAATGGCTGCTTCTGTGCTGTGGTATTCTGTGACTCACAATATTTTACTTATTCATTCATGGGGTTGTGGATGTCACTGTCTAGGCCAGCATTTATTGCCCATCCCTAATTGCCCTTTGAGAAGGCGGCGGTGAGCTGGTCAAAAAACATTTGAGGGAGTTGTTTCTCGGCCACCATCATACCACTGGACATGGTATCAGTGAAGCAATTATTGGAGCTTGTAACAAAGGCAATAATAAACATGGGGAATTTAATATTCATATACACTAGCCAAGCCAAATTGACAAAGGTTGCCTGGAAGATGAATGAGTAAAAATGCTGTTTGTGACAGTGCACTGAAATGATACATTGTGGGACCAACTGAGGATAAAGCTATTTTAGATTTTGTATTCAGTAATGAGGCAGAGTTAGTTCGGAATAGACCATCTCCAACAAGAATTTAGCCATTTCCCGTTGACAGAATCATATTACCATTATTTCACTGTCTCTGGGTCAAAGTCCTGGAATCCCCTTTCTAACAGCACCATGGATGCACCTACGGCAACAACTGGATGCAACAACTAAAGAAAGCTGCTGATCACTACCTTCTCAAGGTCAAACCAGAGAGGTTTGCTCGATTGATAGCTGGAATGAACAGGTTGCCTTTTGAGAATACGTTGGACAGACTGGGCTTGTTCCCACTGGAGTCCAGAAGAGTGAGGGGGTGACTTGATTGACGTATATTTGACCCTGAACGGTATTGACAAGGCGGATGTGGAAAGGATGTTTCCCCTTGTGGGTGAGTCCAGAGCCGGGGGCACTGTTTTAAAATTAGGGATTGCCCTTTTATCATAGAATCATAGAATTTACAGTGCAGAAGGAGGCCATTCGGCCCATCGAGTCTGCACCGGCTCTTGGAAAGAGCACCAAGCCCACACCTCCACCCTATCCCCATCACCCAGTAACCCCACCCAACACTAAGGGCAATTTTGGACACTAAGGGCAATTTAGCGTGGCCAATCCACCTAACCTGCACATCTTTGGACTGTGGGAGGAAACCGGAGCAGCCGGAGCAAACCCACTCAGACACGGACAGAGATGAGGAGGAATATTTTCTCTCAGAGGGTGGGGTCACTTTGGAACTCTCTGCTTTAGAAGGTGCTGGAGGCGGAGCTATTGAATATCTTTAAGGCAGATGCAGATAGATTCTCGATAGGCAAAGGAATCAAAGGTCATCGGGGGTAGGTGGGGAACATGAAACCCAACATAAACAGACCAGCCATGATCATATTCAATGGTGGAGCAGGCTAGAGGAGCTGAACGGCCTTCTCCTGCTCCTATTTTGTATGTCCCTATGTAATTAGGGGTGGCCGGTAAATGTTGGCCTCGCCAGGGATGCCGACATTCTGTGAAATAATCTTTTAAAAACTGTCATTGAGTGTGATCGACCAGGTTTGTATTTCTGATGTTCGGATGGAACAGTGTGTGGGGGGACCTTTCAGCTGGTTAACTTCTTAAAACACAATTTTAACCTGGCCCGTTAAAAATTATCCAAAAAGTTTGTCATTTCAAATGCTCATAGAGTGGCTGGAAATTCTGACCTTTGATCCCACGTTAACCAAATCATTGCCACTTCTAACAAAGAACTAATGGAATGACCTGGAAAGAACCTGTCGACGTTTGAAAGAGGAGCAGGACCCACCGCAGGCCAGAACCTGAATGTGATGCCCGGAGGAAGGAAGGCGAGAGGTTGGCCACGGGCTCCCTCCTTGATGTTACCCCCTGTGATATGGGTAGTGGTTCCGTCTTTTCGCACTATATCGCGGTGTGGTTGATCAATGTGGACAGGCTAGAATCTTGACAGGTCAAGTTTCGCCTCAGGTTTCAGCTCTGAATAAGAATAAAGAACAATACAGCACAGGAACAGGCCCTTCGGCCCTCCAAGCCTGTACTAGTCATGATATCACCCTTGGCCAAAACCCTCAGCACTTCCTAGTGCCGTATCCCTCTATACCCATCCTGTCCATGTGTTTGTTAAGATGCCTTTTGAACGCCGTTAATGTATCTCCTTCCAGAACCTCCCCTGGCAGCGCGTTCCAGGCACTCACCACCCTCTGCGTAAAAAACCTGCCTCGCACATCTCCTCTGAACTTTGCCCCACGGACCTTAAACCTCTGCCCCCTGGTGACTGACCCCTCCACCCTGAGACAGAGTGCCTGCCTATCCACCCTATCCATGCCCCTCAAAATCTTGTAGGCCTCTACAAGGTCACCCCTCAACCTCCGTCTTTCTAATGACAACGGTCCGGGTATATTCAGCCTCTCCACATAGCTAACACCCTCCAGACCAGGCAACATCCTGGTAAACCTCCTCTGCACCTTCTCCAAAGCCTCCACACCCTTCCAGTAGTGTGGCGACCTGAATTGAGCGCAATATTCCACATACGGCCTGACCAAGGTTCTATACAACTGTAGCATGACTGTCTGGTTGAATAATAATTTGGGGGTATGGGTGCCGTTGGCAGGGCTGGCATTGCCCACCCCTAATTTCCTGGAGCGGGCAATGTTGAGCGGCCTTCTTCATACCACTGGTTTCCTCGGGGACGATCAGGAGTCAACCATGATTGTGTGGGACTGGATTTAGGTCCAGGTCCAGACTGAATGAGGTTGGCAAAGACTGAATGAGGTTGGCAAAGACTGAATGAGGTTGGAAGATTTCCCTGAAAGACACCAACGTCCCAGTTGGGTTTTTGTGACAATCCAACAGTTTTATGGTCACTTTTACGAAAGGGACCATTTTTTTGTATTTCTAGATTTTTAAAATTTAATTCAAATGCTCAAATAAAAAACAGAAAATGCTGGAAATATTTATCAGATGATGAGGGGTCATTGACCTGAAACATTAACTCTGTTTTTCCCTCCCAAATGATAATTGGCCTGCTGAGTATTTCCACCATTCACTGCTTTTATTCCAAGTTTCCAGCAGCTGCGGAATTTAGTTTTTGTTTCAAATTCTCAAGTGCTCAGGTGGGATCTGGACTCACCTTCTCTGCACTATCTGCTAGAACTCATGGGTTAGCAGTTTTTAATCCCAACTACAGGACTGTCTCCTACCCACCCTCCTCCTCTAACCTAATAATAAGACCCATTGGTGTGAGGTAAGTGCCATATTATATTATTATTATATATATATATATTTTTAAATTTAGATCTTGGTTGGAAGTTAGAGGGATGGCAGGGAAGGGAGTGCAATGTTCCTCCTGCAGGATGTTTGAGGTGAGGGATGCCGTTAGTGTCCCTGCTGATTTTACCTGCAGGAAGTGCTGCCATCTCCAGCTCCTCCAAGACCGAGTCAGGGAACTGGAGCTGGAGTTGGATGAACTTCGGATCATTCGGGAGGCAGAGGGGGTATAGATAGCAGCTTCAGGGAATTAGTTACACCAAAGATTGGAGATAGATGGGTAACTGTAAGAGGGACTGGGAAGAAGCAGTCAGTGCAGGGATCCCCTGCGGTCGTTCCCCTGAGTAACAAGTATACCGCTTTGGATACTTGTCGGGGGGGGGACTTACCAGGGGTAAGCCATGGGGTACGGGCCTCTGGCACTGAGTCTGTCCCTGTTGCTCAGAAGGGAAGGGGAGAGAGGAGCAGAGCATTAGTAATTGGGGACTCGATAGTCAGGGGCACAGATAGGAGATTTTGTGGGAGCGAGAGAGACTCACGTTTGGTATGTTGCCTCCCAGGTGCAAGGGTACGTGATGTCTGGGATCGTGTTTTCCGGGTCCTTAAGGGGGAGGCGGAGCAGCCCCAAGTAGTGGTCCACATTGGCACTAACGACATAGGTAGAAAAGGGGACAAGGATGTCAGGCAGGCTTTCAGGGAGCTAGGATGGAAGCTCAGAACGAGAACAAACAGAGTTGTTATCTCTGGGTTGTTGCCCGTGCCACGTGATAATGAGATGAGGAATAGGGAGAGAGAGCAATTAAACACGTGGCTACAGGGATGGTGCAGGCGGGAGGGATTCAGATTTCTGGATAACTGGGGCTCTTTCTGGGGAAGGTGGGACCTCTACAGACAGGATGGTCTACATCTGAACCTGAGGGGCACAAATATCCTGGGGGGGGGGAGATTTGATAGTGCTCTTTGGGGGGGTTTAAACTAATGCAGCAGGGACATGGGAACCTGGGTTGTAGTTTTAGGGTACGAGAGATTGAGAGTATAGAGGTCAGGAGCACAGATTTGACTTTGCAGGAGGGGGCCAGTGTTCAGGTAGGTGGTTTGAAGTGTGTCTACTTCAATGCCAGGAGTATACGAAATAAGGTAGGGGAACTGGCAGCATGACTTGGTACCTGGGACTTCGATGTTGTGGCCATTTCGGAGACATGGATGGAGCAGGGACAGGAATGGATGTTGCAGGTTCTGGGGTTTAGGTGTTTTAGTAAGCTCAGAGAAGGAGGCAAAAGAGGGGGAGGTGTGGCGCTGCTAGCCAAGAACAGTATTACGGTGGCGGAGAGGATGCTAGATGGGGACTCTTCTTCCGAGGTAGTATGGGCTGAGGTTAGAAACAGGAAAGGAGAGGTCACCCTGTTGGGAGTTTTCTATAGGCCTCCAAATAGTTCTAGGGATGTAGAGGAAAGGATGGCGAAGATGATTCTGGATAAGAGCGAAAGTAACAGGGTAGTTATTATGGGAGACTTTAACTTTCCACATATTGACTGGAAAAGATATAATTTGAGGACATTAGATGGGTCGTTTTTTGTACAATGTGTACAGGAGGGTTTCCTGACACAATATGTTGACAGGCCAACAAGAGGCGAGGCCACTTTGGATTTGGTTTTGGGTAATGAACCAGGCCAGGTGTTAGATTTGGAGGTAGATGAGCACTTTGGGGACAGTGACCACAATTTGGTGACGTTTACGTTAATGATGGAAAGGGATAAGTAGACACCGCAGGGCAAGAGTTATAGCTGGGGGAAGGGCAATTATGATGCCATTAGACATGACCTGAGGGGGGGTAGGTTGGAGAAGTAGGCTGCAAGTGTTGGGCACACTGGATATGTGGAGTTTGTTCAAGGAACAGCTACTGCGTGTTCTTGATAAGTACGTACCGGTCAGGCAGGGAGGAAGGCGTCGAGCGAGGGAACCGTGGTTTGCCAAAGAAGTGGAATCTCTTGTTAAGAGGAAGAAGGAGGCCTATGTGAAGATGAGGTGTGAAGTTTCAGTTGGGGCGCTTGATAGTTACAAGGTAGCGAGGAAAGATCTAAAGAGAGAGCTAAGACGAGCAAGGAGGGGACATGAGAAGTATTTGGCAGGAAGGATCAAGGAAAACCCAAAAGCTTTCTATAGGTATGTCAGGAATAAGCGAATGACTAGGGAAAGAGTAGGACCAGTCAAGGACAGGGATGGGAAATTGTGTGTGGAGTCTAAAGAGATAGGCGAGATACTAAATGAATATTTTTCGTCAGTATTCACTCAGGAAAAAGAGAATGTTGTGGAGGAGAATGCTGAGACCCAGGCTATTAGAATAGATGGCATTGAGGTACTTTTGTAAGGGCCACGAAGAATCCAGCACGAGTTTTAAGGATACAAAATAATAACATTTATTTACTATAACAATATATACATAACAGTAGCAGTAACTTCCCTTGCTATCTTCCTCTTCCTCCTGGTTCCTGGACTGGCCAGCTTATTTATACCAGGAGTTTCTCCGCCCCCCTCATTGGGGAAGTTCATACTCCCATGGGATTGTGGGATAATCATTAGTCCCCAGCCAATCGTAAGTAGGCAGGTTATACAGGTACAGGTACGTAGGGAAGAGGTGTTGGCAATTCTGGACAGGCTGAAAATAGATAAGTCCCCGGGGCCTGATGCGATTTATCCCAGGATTCTCTGGGAAGCCAGGGAAGTGATTGCTGAGCCTTTGGCTTTGATTTTTATGTCATAATTGGCTACAGGAATAGTGCCAGAGGACTGGAGGATAGCAAATGTGGTCCCTTTGTTCAAGAAGGGGAGCAGAGACAACCCCGGCAACTATAGACCGGTGAGCCTCACGTCTGTTGTGGATAAAGTCTTGGAGGGGATTATAAGAGACAAGATTTATAATCATCTAGATGGGAATAATATGATCAGGGATAGTCAGCATGGCTTTGTGAAGGGTAGGTCATGCCTCACAAACCTTATCGAGTTCTTTGAGAAGGTGACTGAACAGGTAGACAAGGGTAGAGCAGTTGATGTGGTGTATATGGATTTCAGTAAAGCGTTTGATAAGGTTCCCCACGGTAGGCTATTGCAGAAAATACGGAGGCTGGGGATTGAGGGTGATTTAGGGATGTGGATCAGAAATTGGCTAGCTGAAAGAAGACAGAGGGTGGTGGTTCAGAATGGAGTTCAGTTACAAGTGGCGTACCACAAGGATCTGTTCTGGGGCCGTTGCTGTTTGTCATTTTTATAAATGACCTAGAGGAGGGCGCAGAAGGGTGGGTGAGTAAATTTGCAGATGACATTAAAGTCGGTGGTGTTGTCGACAGTGCGGAAGGATGTAGCAGGTTACAGAGGGACATAGATAAGCTGCAGAGCTGGGCTGAGAGGTGGCAAATGGAGTTTAATGTAGAGAAGTGTGAGGTGATTCACTTTGGAAGGAATAACAGGAATGGGAAATATTTGGCTAATGGTAAAATTCTTGGAAGTGTGGATGAGCAGAGGGATCTTGGTGTCCATGTACATAGATCCCTGAAAGTTGCCACCCAGGTTGATAGGGTTGTGAAGAAGGTCTATGGAGTTTTGGCCTTTATTGGTAGAGGGATTGAGTTCCGGAGTCATGAGTTCATGTTGCAACTATACAAAACTCTGGTACGGCCGCATTTGGAGTATTGCGTACAGTTCTGGTCACCTCATTATACATAGAATCATACATAGAACATACAGCACAGAACAGGCCCTTCGGCCCACGATGTTGTGCCGAACCTTTGTCCGAGATTAATCATAGATTATCATTGAATTTACAGTGCAGAAGGAGGCCATTCGGCCCTTTGAGTCTGCACCGGCTCCTGGAAAGAGCACCCTACCCAAACTCAACACCTCCACCCAACACCAAGGGCAATTTTGGACAATTCACCTAACCTGCACATCTTTGGACCGTGGGAGGAAACCGGAGCACCCGGAGGAAACCCACGCAGACACGGGGAGGACGCGCAGACTCCGCACAGACAGCGACCCAAGCCGGAATCGAACCTGGGACCCTGGAGCTGTGAAGCATTGTGCTATCCACAATGCTACCGTGCTGCCCTTAAGAACAAATAAATCTACACTATATCATTTTACCGTAATCCATGTACCTATCCAATAGCTGCTTGAAGATCCCTAATGTTTCCGACTCAACTACTTCCACAGGCAGTGCATTCCATGCCCCCACTACTCTCTGGGTAAAGAACCTACCTCTGATATCCCTCCTATATCTTCCACCTTTCACCTTAAATTTATGTCCCCTTGTAATGGTTTGTTCCACCCGGGGAAAAAGTCTCTGACTGTCTACTCTATCTATTCCCCTGATCATCTTATAAACCTCTATCAAGTCGCCCCCCATCCTTCTCCGTTCTAATGAGGAAAGGCCTAGCACCCTCAACCTTTCCTCGTAAGACCTACTCTCCATTCCAGGCAACATCCTGGTAAATCTTCTTTGCACCTTTTCCAAAGCTTCCACATCCTTCCTAAAATGAGGCGACCAGAACTGTACACAGTACTCCAAATGTGGCCTTACCAAAGTTTTGTACAGCTGCATCATCACCTCACGGCTCTTAAATTCAATCCCTCTGTTAATGAACGCGAGCACACCATAGGCCTTCTTCACAGCTCTATCCACTTGAGTGGCAACTTTCAAAGATGTATGAACATAGACCCCAAGATCTCTCTGCTCCTCCACATTGCCAAGAACTCTACCGTTAACCCTGTATTCCGCATTCATATTTGTCCTTCCAAAATGGACAACCTCACACTTTTCAGGGTTAAACTCCGTCTGCCACTTCTCAGCCCAGCTCTGCATCCTATCTATGTCTCTTTGCAGCCGACAACAGCCCTCCTCACTATCCACAACTCCACCAATCTTCGTATCGTCTGCAAATTTACTGACCCACCCTTCAACTCCCTCATCCAAGTCATTAATGAAAATCACAAACAGCAGAGGACCCAGAACTGATCCCTGCGGTACGCCACTGGTAACTGGGATCCAGGCTGAATATTTACCATCCACCACCACTCTCTGACTTCTATCGGTTAGCCAGTTCGTTATCCAACTGGCCAAATTTCCCACTATCCCATGCCTCCTTACTTTCTGCATAAGCCTACCATGGGGAACCTTATCAAATGCCTTACTAAAATCCATGTACACTACATCCACTGCTTTACCTTCATCCACATGCTTGGTCACCTCCTCAAAGAATTCAAAGACTTGTAAGGCAAGACCTACCCCTCACAAATCCGTGCTGACTATCCCTAATCAAGCAGTGTCTTTCCAGATGCTCAGAAATCCTATCCTTCAGTACCCTTTCCATTACTTTGCCTACCACCGAAGTAAGACTAACTGGCCTGTAATTCCCAGGGTTATCCCTAGTCCCTTTTTTGAACAGGGGCACGACATTCGCCACTCTCCAATCCCCTGGTACCACCCCTGTTGACAGTGAGGACGAAAAGATCATTGCCAACGGCTCTGCAATTTCATCTCTTGCTTCCCATAGAATCCTTGGATATATCCCGTCAGGCCTGGGGGACTTGTCTATCCTCAAGTTTTTCAAAATGCCCAACACATCTTCCTTCCTAACAAGTATTTCCTCGAGCTTACCAATCTGTTTCACACTGTCCTCTCCAACAATATCGCCCCTCTCATTTGTAAATATAGAAGAAAAGTACTCGTTCAAGACCTCTCCTATCTCTTCAGACTCAATACACAATCTCCCGCTACTGTCCTTGATCGGACCTACCCTCGCTCTAGTCATTCTCATATTTCTCACATATGTGTAAAAGGCCTTGGGGTTTTCCTTGATCCTACCTGCCAAAGATTGTTCATGCCCTCTCTTAGCTCTCCTAATCCCTTTCTTCAGTTCCCTCCTGGCTATCTTGTATCCCTCCAATGCCCTGTCTGAACCTTGTTTCCTCAGCCTTACATAAGTCTCCTTTTTCCTCTTAACAAGACATTCAACCTCTCTTGTCAACCATGGTTCCCTCACTCGACCATCTCTTCCCTGCCTGACAGGGACATACATATCAAGGACACGTAGCACCTGTTCCTTGAACAAGTTCCACATTTCACTTGTGTCCTTCCCTGACAGCCTATGTTCCCAACTTATGCACTTCAATTCTTGTCTGACAACATCGTATTTACCCTTCCCCCAATTGTAAACCTTGCCCTGTTGCACGTACCTATCCCTCTCCATTACTAAAGTGAAAGTCACAGAATTGTGGTCACTATCTCCAAAATGCTCCCCCACTAACAAATCTATCACTTGCCCTGGTTCATTACCCAGTACTAAATCCAATATTGCCCCTCCTCTGGTCGGACAATCTACATACTGTGTTAGAAAAGCTTCCTGGACACACTGCACAAACACCACCCCATCCAAACTATTTGATCTAAAGAGTTTCCACTCAATATTTGGGAAGTTAAAGTCGCCCATGACTACTACCCTATGACTTCTGCACCTTTCCAAAATCTGTTTCCCAATCTGTTCCTCCACATCTCTGCTACTATTGGGGGGCCTATAGAAAACTCCTAACAAGGTGACTGCTCCTTTCCTATTTCTGACTTCAACCCATACTACCTCAATAGGGTGATACTCCTCGAACTGCCTTTCTGCAGCTGTTATACTATCTCTAATTAATAATGCCACCCCCCACCTCTTTTACACCCTCCCTAATCTTATTGAAACATCTATAACCAGGCACCTCCAACAACCATTTCTGCCCCTCTTCTATCCAAGTTTCCGTGATGGCCACCACATCGCAATCCCAAGTACCGATCCATGCCTTAAGTTCACCCACCTTATTCCTGATGCTTCTTGCGTTGAAGTATACACACTTCAACCCATCTCCGTGCCTGCAAGTACTCGCCTTTGTCAGTGTTCCCTTCCCCACTGCCTCACTACATGCTTTGGCGTCCTGAATATCGGCTACCTTAGTTGCTGGACTACAAATCCGGTTCCCATTCCCCTGCCAAATTAGTTTAAACCCTCCCGAAGAGTACTTGAAAACCTCCCTCCCAGGATATTGGTGCCCCTCTGGTTCAGATGCAACCCGTCCTGCTTGTACAGGTCCCACCTTCCCCAGAATGCGCTCCAATTATCCAAATACCTGAAGCCCTCCCTCCTACACCATTCCTGCAGCCACGTGTTCAACTGCACTCTCTCCCTATTCCTAGCCTCGCTATCACGTGGCACCGGCAACAAACCAGAGATGACAACTGTCTGTCCTGGCTTTTAACTTCCAGCCTAACTCCCTAAGCTTGTTTATTACCTCCACACCCCTTTTCCTACCTATGTCGTTGGTACCAATGTGCACCACGACTTCTGGCTGCTCACCCTCCCCCTTAAGGATCCTGAAGACACGATCCGAGACATCCCTGGCCCTGGCACCCGGGAGGCAACATACCTTCCGGGAGTCTCGCTCGCGACCACAGAATCTCCTATCTATTCCCCTAACCATTGAATCTCCTACAACTATTGCTTTTCTATTCTCCCCCCTTCCCTTCTGAGCCCCAGAGCCAGACTCAGTGCCAGAGACCTGGCCGCTAGGGCCTTCCCCCGGTAGGTCATCCCCCCCAACAGCATCCAAAACGGTATACTTGTTTTGAAGGGGAACGGCCACGAGGGATCCCTGCACTGTCTGCCTGTTTGTTTTTTTTCCCCTGACTGTAACCCAGCTATTCTTGTCCTGTACCTTGGGTGTGGTTACCTCCTTGTAACTCTTCTCAATCACCCCCTCTGCCTCCCGGCAGCTTCAGCTCCAGTTCCTTAACACGGTCTTTGAGGAGCTGAAGTTGGGTGCACTTCCCGCAGGTATAGTCAGCGGGGACACCGGTGGTATCCCTCACCACCCACATCCTACAGGAGGAGCATGCAACTGGCCTAGCCTCCATCCCTTCTTACCTGACAGAATATAGCTGTCCTGTGGACTAACTAGATCTCCGCCCTCCGACTCTGCTCCCAGTCAGCTACACTTTCTGTAAACTCCTGGCTCTCTTCGCACTCTTTGCGGAAATGTCGGAAACAAAATGAAAGGAGCACCTAACTCCCTCGGTCACCAAACGCTTACTATAGCACTCAAAAAGCACCAAATTCAGCACTCAGTGCAAACAAAGTCTGCACTGTAGGGGATCACTTTTATACTGTGAATCTAGCCTCTGAAAACTGGCCTAATCCAATTAACTAATTAACAAGCTCCAGCTGCAAGTGCCTACAAGTAGAAGCCTGTTTAAAGCTTATTGAAAATTCACCTTCTTCTAAACCAAACAGCAACTTTTAAGTTAATTAACTAAATAAAAGAAAGACTAAACTTTAGATAAAAATGATGAAGCCTTATACTCCCTCGGTCACCAAACTCTTACTATAGCACTCAAAAAGCACCAAATTCAGCACTCAGTGCAAACTATAGGAAGGACGTGGAAGCTTTGGATCGGGTGCAGAGGAGATTTACCAGGATGTTGCCTGGTATGGAGGGAAAATCTTATGAGGAAAGGCTGATGGACTTGAGGTTGTTTTCGTTGGAGAGAAGAAGGTTAAGAGGAGACTTAATAGAGGCATACAAAATGATCAGGGGGTTAGATAGGGTGAACAGTGAGAGCCTTCTCCCGCGGACGGAAATGGCTAGCACGAGGGGACATAGCCTTAAACTGAGGGGTAATAGATATAGGACAGAGGTCAGAGGTAGGTTCTTTACGCAAAGAGTGGTGAGGCCGTGGAATGCACTACCTGCAACAGTAGTGAACTCGCCAACATTGAGGGCATTTAAAAGTTTATTGGATAAGCATATGGATGATAATGGCATAGTGTAGGTTAGATGGCTTTTGTTTTTTGACTTCCTATGTCGGTGCAACATCGTGGGCCGAAGGGCCTGTACTGCGCTGTATCGTTCTATGTTCTATGTTCTATGTGGGCAGCACGGTAGCACAAGTGGATGGCACTGTGGCTTCACAGCGCCAGGGTCCCAGGTTCGATTCCCCGCTGGGTCACTGTCTGTGTGGAGTCTGCACGTTCTCCCCCGTGTCTGCGTGGGTTTCCTCCGGGTGCTCCGGTTTCCTCCCACAGTCCAAAGATGCGCAGGTTAGGTGGATTGGCTGAGCTAAATTGCCCTTAGTGTCCAAAAAAGGTTAGGAGGGGTTATTTATTAAGGGGGATAGGGTTGCAGTGAGGGATTAAGTGGGTCGGTGCAGACTCGATGGGCCGAATGGCCTTTTTCTGCACTGTATGTTCTATGTAACCGACCCTTCAACTAAGGGGAACAGCTGCTCCCTATCCACCCTGTTCATGCCCCTCATAACCTTGTGCATCTCGATCAGGCTACCTCAGTCACACTTACAAGAGGAAGTGAGGGATATGGTGAAAAGGATTGATCGCTGACCCATAGAGGTCTATTCATCTCCTCCTTTCCCACTGTGCAGCTTTCCAAAGAATCCTCCCAGGTGAAGCAATGATTTACCTGTACATACTCCAGTTTTGTCCATCTGATTCACTCCTCTCACCACACTCTCCTCTTCAATGCAAGACTGTGCAGCTTGTCAGAATATACACCAGTATATCATGGTGCAGACACACACTGATGGACACACAGCAAGACCAATCAACACACACAACACCGCAGCCAATCACCCGTTAGAGCACACGCACTATAAAGACAGGGGGCATCAGAGTTCCCGCTCATTCGGGATGCAGCCTCCTACAAGGACAGAGCTTACAGCTTACAGCACAGGTCCTCTGTAGCACAATCAATCACTCACGAGACGAGAAGAGATGGAGTCAATCGATGGCTTTATTACGCAGACTTGTTCCCCAGCAGCTCAGTTACAGAATGTGGCTGCTGGGCTCTTATACTCCGCCTTACTGGGTGGAGGCAGTAGGCGGCTGATCCAATCGGGACCCGGCGTCTATCCACCAATAGCCTCTCAGCATCACAGAGTACCGTAATACCCCTAATGCATACCACCACATTCACCCCTTGTTAAAAAAGAACCCGGCGGGGGTAGTGGGCCGTATGGTGGTAGGGGTTTACAGAGTCGGTACCTGGGATGCCACTAACACAGTGGCTATGCTCCGATATCAACTACTAGCACTATTTACAATGCCGCTTTTACTGGGCAACTGAATTATTTGCAGAGGCATTTCTTGCTTTGGGTGCCCTGGTCGTCCTCCCCGATCGCCTCAGCCCCGGCGGTGATGCAAGCGCTGGCTCGGGCACCGTCGTCTCTGGGAGCGTAGCGATGTCTCTTCCTGCTTCACTACCCCTAGGCGGGGCCGGGGGAAGGACCGATCCACCCGGGAAGGGGGCGGCTGTGGGATGCGCCGGTGGGAGGGAGGGGGTGATTGGTGTTGGGGGGGGGGGGTGTGAGGAGTTCTGGCAGGCGGCAGGTCCCGCAGGGAGACCGTGTCCTGTCGGCCGTCGGGGTACGCCACGTAGGCGGACTGAGGGTTCGCGTGGAGGAGATGAACCCTCTCGACCAACGGGTCCGATTTGTGCGCCCGCACGTGTTTTCGGAGCAGGATGGGTCCTGGGGCTGCCAGCCAGGTCGGGAGTGACGTTCCGGAGGAGGACTTCCTAGGGAAGACAAGGAGGCATTCGTGAGATGTTTGATTTGTCGTGGTACAAAGCAGCGACCGGATGGAGTGGAGGGCCTCTGGGAGGACTTCCTGCCACCGGGAGACTGGGAGATTTCTGGACTGTAGGGCCAGCAGGACGGTCTTCCAGACCGTTCCATTCTCCCTCTCTACCTGACCATTTCCCCGGGGGTTGTAGCTGGTCGTCCTGCTCGAGGCAATGCCTTTGCTGAGCAGGAATTGACGTAGTTCGTCGCTCATGAAGGAGGACCCCCTATCACTGTGAATGTATGCGGGGAAACCGAACAGTGTAAAGGTGGTGCCGAGGGCTTTAATGACCGTGGCCGCGGTCATATCGGGGCAGGGGATGGCGAAAGGGAACCGGGAGAATTTGTCAATCACGTTCAGGAAGTACATGTTGCGGTTGGTGGAGGGGAGGGGGCCCTTTAAAGTCCAGACTGAGGCGCTCAAAGGGACGGGAAGCCTTTATCAGGTGCGCTTTATCTGGCCTGTAGATGTGCGGCTTGCACTCTGCGCAGATTTGTAAGTTCCTGGTGGCTGTCCTGACCTCCTCGATGGAGTAGGGCAGGTTGCGGGTCTTCACAAAGTGATAGAACCGAGTGACTCCCGGGTGGCAGAGGTCCTCGTGGAGGGTTCGGAGACGGTCCACTTGTGCGCTGGCACATGTGCCGCGGGTCAGGGCATCAGGAGGCTCGTTCAGCTTTCCGGGACGATAGAAGAACTCATAGTTATAGGTGGAGAGCACGATCCTCCACCGCAAGATCTTGTCGTTCTTGATCTTGCCCTGCTGTGCATTGTCGAACATGAAGGCAACCGACCGTTGGTCAGTGAGGAGAGTGAATCTCCTGCCGGCCAGGTAATGCCTCCAATGTCGCACAGCTTCCACTATGGCCTGAGCCTCCTTTTCGACTGAGGAGTGGAGGGTTTCTGAGGCGTGGAGGGTGCGGGAGAAAAAGGCCACGGGTCTGCCCGCTTGGTTGAGGGTGGCCGCCAGAGCTATGTCGGACATGTCGCTCTTGACTTGGAAGGGGAGGGATTCATCGATTACGTGCATTGTGGCCTTTGCGATATCCGCTTTGATACGGCTGAAGGCCTGGTGGGCCTCTATCAACAGGGGAAAGACAGTGGACTGAATTAACGGACGGGCCTTGTCCGCGTAGTTGGGGACCCACTGGGCGTAATAAGAGAAAAAGCCCAGGCATCGTTTCAGGGCTTTGGAACAGTGAGGGAGGGGGATCTCCATAAGGGGGACATGCGTTCAGGGTCTGGGCCTATAACTCCATTTTGCACTACGTAGCCGAGGATGGCTAGACGGTCGGTGCTAAACACGCATTTCTTCCTGTTGTATGTGAGATTCAGGGCGTTTGCGGTCTGGAGGAATTTGCGGAGCTTAGCGTCGTGGTCCTGCTGGTCGTGGCCGCAGATGGTAACGTTGTCGAGTTACGGAAACGTGGCCCACAAACCGTACCGGTCAACCATTCGGTCCATCTCCCGTTGGAAGACCGAGACTCCGTTAGTGACGCCGAATGGAACCCTTAAAAAGTGATAGAGCCACCCATCTGCTTCAAAAGCAGTGTATTTGCGGTCGCTCGGGCGGATGGGGAGCTGGTGATAGGCGGACTTAAGGTCCACGGTGGAAAAGACCTTGTACTGTGCAATCCGATTGACCATGTCGGATATGCGGGGGAGAGCGTACGCATCCAGCTCCGTGTACCTACTGATCGTTTGACTATAGTCTATGACCATCCTCTGCTTCTCCCCGGTCTTTACAACTATCACCTGAGCTCTCCAGGGACTATTGCTGGTCTGGATTATACCTTCCCTCAGCAGCCGCTGGACTTCGGACCGGATAAAGGTTCGGTCCTGGGCGCTGTACCGTCTGCTCCTGGTGGCGACAGGTTTGCAATCCGGGGTGAGGTTCGCGAACAGGGAAGGTGGATCGACCTTGAGGGTCGGGAGGCCGCCGATAGTGAGTGAGGGTATAGGGCCGCCGAATTGAAATGTTAAACTCTGGAGGTTGCACTGAAAATCCAACCCCAGGAGTGTGGCAGCGCAGAGTTGGGGAAGGACGTAAAGCCGGTAGTTCTTGAACTCCCTCCCCTGCACCGTGAGGTTCGCGATGCAGAACCCTTTGATCTCTACAGAATGGGATCCTGCTGCCAGGAAAATCTTTTGATTACTCGGGTGGATCGTAAGGGAACAGCGTCTTACCATATCGGGGTGTATAAAACTCTCCGTCGATCAGGCAGGGCGTCTCGTACCCGTTTATGAGTACCGTCGTTGTTGCCGTTTGGAGAGTTCGGGGCCGCAACTGGTGCAGGGTCACCGAAGCCAGTCGCTGTTGCTGCATCGGGGCGTTTTCCTCAGGCCCCGTGGGGCCGTCCATCCCGGGGTCCTTAGCTGTCAGCCAAGTTGGCGACGTCCATGGGTTGCACAGAGTCGGGGGTGGACAAGATGGCGCCGCCCATTGATCGCACGGGGCCGGAGGAGCACAAAATGGCGGCGCCCATCCCTCCCGCATGGAGTCCGGGACCCAAGATGGCGGCGCTCGTTGGCCACACATGGATCGTTAGGGGGGTTGAGGTTGGCGTCCTGGTTCTCCCCCGGAGATTGCGGCGACCCCCCGGGCCTGGCACACCGCTGCAAAGTGCCCAATTTTGCCGCGCCCTTTACAGAGGGCTGAGCGGGCCGGGCAGCGCAGTCGGGGGTGTTTCGCTTGCCCGCAAAAGTAGCACAGGCCTGCGGCGGGGGGGGGGGGGGGGGGGGGGGTCGGTCGCAGCGGGGGTCCACGGTGACCAAGGGGCTGCCGCGCGGTCGGGGGCGTAGCCACGGGCGTTCTGTGATGCCACATTGAGTGAGGCAGCGAGGGCCCTTGCCTCCGTGAGGCCTAGTGAGTCTCTTTCCAGCAATCGCTGGCAAATTTGGGACGAGAGCATACCTGCCACGAAAGCATCCCAAATTAGTAGCTCTGTGTGTTCGTTAGCCGAAACCGGTGGGCAGTTGCAATTTCTCCCCAGTATTAACAGCGCACTGTGGAATTCGTCCAGCAATTCCCCGGGGATTTGCCGTCTCGTCGCGAGCTGGTGGCGTGCATAGACCTGGTTGACGGGCCGAACTGGAAATCGTCCGTGTCCTCTATGAGAGTGTAGATTTCCGGGCTCACCCTGGAATGCAGGACCTGCATTTTCTGGTCTTCTGTCGGTACGCAGGTGGCTGTTCGGAGGTATCCTTCGAAACGCGCTAACCAGCGTTTAAAAGTGGCCGCTGAGTTTGCCGCGTGGGGGCTGATTCGCAGACACTCCGGAGTGATTCGGAGCTCCATGTTCTTTAAAGTTTGCGTAATAAATTGTAGCGTAATCAATCACTCACGAGACGAGAAGAGATGGAGTCAATCGATGGCTTTATTACGCAGACTTGTTCCCCAGCAGCACAGTTACAGAATGTGGCTGCTGGGAGAACCAGGGCTCTTATACTCCGCCTTACTGGGTGGAGCCAGTAGGCGGCTGATCCAATCGGGACCCGGCGTCTATCCACCAATAGCCTCTCGGCATCACAGGGTACCGTAATACCCCTAATGCATACCACCACATCCTCACAATGTGCTGGGTGCATAGACTGGTTCGGACAGGCATAGATCTTTAGTTTAATCTAACACCATGTTAACCCACAGTGAAAGTATGTTCAACAGTTTCTAACTTTAATAAAATAGTGTTGCACTATTTTAAGTGTTGGTGGCCTATATGTGTTCCACGGATCCCGAGCACCCAACACATCACAGCTATCGAGAGAACCAGCCAGCACCCTGTAATGGACAGAGCATTCAGTCAAACTCCCGAGTCACCTTCTGAACATGAATGCGTTTCACCCACAATCGTGAGGGTTGAAAATCGAAAACGAGCAGAATAAAAAGAAAGGCAACAATTTTTTGTTGAATAAGTTAGGATTTAATAAATGCTGTCACGATTCCCATTTGGAAAGTGGATTGGGGGGGGGGGGGGGGGGGGGGGGTGGAAATGAGGCATTTCTTGAACCACTGAGCCCACTTTGGGAAGATGCGATTTATTTATTTTCAAAATCAGTATTTTGCCTTCTCGCTGTGGAATCATTTCCGCAGAGCGTGACTGAGCCACAGTGGCCAATGGCAGTGCAGCAACCAAGGCGGTGGGCGGACGACGAGACACAGCTGATATGTGCTTACAGAAATATGAAATGTGCAAGAAAGGGCAGGCCCTCGCCAAATCTCTCCCCCTGCTCCCCCCCCCCCCCCCCGCCGCAACCACCAACAGACCCCTCCTCCCCCCTCCCCAGGGACTAGCAGGAGATAGGATGATGTGAATTGTATCATGATGGGCAACACGGTAGCACAGTGGTCAGCTCTGGGTGTTTCACCCTGGCACGGTGATTAGCTCTGGGTGTTTCACCCTGGCACGGTGGCACGGTGGTTAGCGGTGCTGCCTCACGGCCCCAGGGACCCGGGTTCAATTCAGGACTCGGGTGACTGTGCGGAGTCTGCACGTCCTCCCCGTGTCTGCGTGGGTTTCCTCCGGGTGCTCCGGTTTCCTCCCACTGTACAAAGATGTACAGGTTGGGTGCACTGCCCATAATCAATGCGTGTGGGGTTACGCGGATAGAGCGGAGGAGTAGGCCTAGGTAGGGCCCTCTTTCGGAGGGTCGGTGTAGACCCGATGGTCCGAATGGCCTCCTTCTGCACTGCAGGGAGTCTGTGGATGCATCAGCCTTCTGTCTCGATAGATTGCTGAGGCACAGCCTGTTCTGAGTCACATGGACTGACGAGGCTGTGAGCTCCACTCCTCACCTCTGCAGGAGTCTTTGATGCTGCTGAACTTTGGAAAGGCATGGGGGGGGGGACAAGGTCACTACTGCTGATCACCATCTACTGAAATTTCAATGAGACTCGGAGTGTCTGCCTCGCTTCGGCAAGCAGGCTGGGTGGTTAATGTAACGCACTTGGAGGAAATGGGTAAATCTGCACCGAGGTGGTTCCCTACCCCCTTTTAACGTCAGTGGTTTTCTTCACCACGTGTCCAGGACTGGCAGCAACTCATTGTGATTAATCAATAGCCCCGTTAACATTGCATCATCAAACTCTCAGGCTACGGGAAGGTAAGTTCGATGGACCTTGGTTTTATTTCACCTTCCGATGTCCCAAATAGATTCATTAGGTTTTAAGGACAGGCAGGCATGAGGGAGTACTTCAATCCAAAGTTCAGGCGATAGTTCTTCACACAGTGTGGGTGGAAGGAACGCTGCGACCGCTTAATCAACAGTGAGGTGGACAATGGAATCCAGCGACCTGACCCTTGACCTGTAAACTGTGTGATGCCAATGTCAGGTCGTCGCCAAGACAGTGATTTGACAGAGTTCATTTGGTTTTTTCACCATTAGCTGTGCAATAAGAGAAGTCTGCTTCTGAATCACCATCACATCGAATGAACATTGTAACAACTCAAAACACGAAATTCAACAGGAATCTCTTTTCTTCCCCGCACGCTCTCTCTCTCTCTCTCTCTGTCCCTCTACGAACTTGGCCTTTTCTCTGTGGCGATGTTCTTCCTTTCCACCCGTGCGTAAGGTTCAAACGCCGACGTGCCCACTCCGTAGCCGGTCGAGAGTTCGAGGGCGCTGCCTAGTGCCGGGCCTGAGAAGCTCGGAGCAGCGCCCGCCTGGCGGTGAGGGGAGGAGGTGGCCCGGGTCGGGGCGGAGAGGCTGAAAGAGGCGGCTGCCAGCCCGGGTGAACTGCTGCTGGAGGACACCAGGCCGCAGCCGTTACCCGCTGGAGATCCGAGAGGGCCGGGTCCCTGGGTGAGCAAGCTGGCGGCTGGAGGGATGGACAAGAACCTCCCTTGTTCGAGCAGCCTCAGGATGTTACAGGTGGCAACGGACTCCGAGGTGCCGGGGGAACTGCTGTCACAGTCTTTACTCTGATCTTTCTTCTGCTTTGTGCGTCTGTTCTGGAACCAGACCTTAACCTGCAACAAAAACAAAATGAAATAGAATCAGGTCAGGCAACAGCAACTTGCATGTTGTACAATACCTTTACTTTAGAGCAGCAGATACCTGGAAACACCACCATCAGGGGCTGGTTTAGCACACGGCTAAACGCTGGCTTTGAAAGCAGACCCAGGCAGGCCAACAGCACGGTTCAATTCCCGTACCAGCCTCCCCGAACAGGTGCCGGAATGTGGCGACTAGGGGCTTTTCACAGTAACTTCATTGAAGCCTACTTGTGACAATAAGTGATTTTCATTTCATCTGTCAATAAGTCAATCGCCATTCTTACTGGAAATATATAGTTGTTACTTCCTGGGGTGGAGGGTGAGGTGTAGTTGCTATGTCGGGTTAGGTTTGAGGGCCTGGCCTGACAGTGCTGAGAGTAAGAGTCCCCGTCGGATTTTGGGAGGGGTGTCCTGTGGGTTAGAGAGTTTCCGTCAAGAGTATAGTCCCTTAGGGTTGGGAGGAGTCCCGTGGGGGGTTAAGTCGCTTTCTTGGGGGTAGTCCTGTGCGGTATTACGCGCTGGAGCTCGGAGGTCATGGCCCAATGTTCGTGTACTAGCAAGTAGGTCAAAGGCCGCCACTTTCAGACAATAATCCTTGCGTCTGTAAATATTCAATAACCCAGCCTCCACTGCTCTCTGGGACAGAGAATTCCACAGACTCATCTTCTTTGTCGCAAATGGGAGACTTTCAGCGGAATTCTCCGTCGGCGGGATCATCCGGTCTGCCGGCAAGGCACCCACGCACGCAGGTTTCCCGACGGCTTCCCGATGGAAACCCCATTGGCCGGCTGTGGGAATGGAGAATCCCGCTGCCAGTGGGGGCCGCGTCGAGCCAGAAAACACGTCTGGCAGGCCGGAGATTCCCGCCCCTTGTTTTAAACATAGAACATTACAGCGCAGTACAGGCCCTTCGGCCCTCGATGTTGCTCCGACCTGTGAAACCACTCTAAAGCCCATCTACACTATTCCCTTATTGTCCATATGTCTATCCAATGACCATTTAAATGCCCTTGGTGTTGGTGAGTCCACTACTGTTGCAGGCAGGGCATTCCACGCCCTTACTACTCTCTGAGTAAAGAACCTACCTCTGGCATCTGTCTTATATCTATCTCCCCTCAATTTAAAGCTATGTCCCCTCGTGCTAGACATCACCATTCGAGGAAGAAGGCTCTCACTGTCCACCCTATCCAACCCTCTGATCATCTTGTATGCCTCAATTAAGTCACCTCTTAACCTTCTTCTCTCCAACGAAAACAGCGTCAAGTTCCTCATCCATTCCTCATAAGATCTTCCCTCATACCAGGCAACATTCTGGTAAATCTCCTCTGCACCCTTTCCAATGCTTCCACATCCTGCCTATAATGCAGCGACCAGAATTGCACGCAATACTCCAAATGCGGCCGCACCAGAGTTTTGTACAGCTGCAACATGACCTCATGGCACCAAAACTGAATCCCTCTACCAATAAAAGCTAACACACCGTATGCCTTCTTAACAACCCGCTCAACCTGAGTGGCAACTTTCAGGGATCTATGTACATGGATACTGAGATCTCTCTGCTCATCCACACTGCCAAGAATCTTACCTTTAGCCCAGTACTCTGTCTTCCTGTTATTCCTTCCAAAATGAATCACCTCACACTTTTCTGCATTAAACTCCATTTGCCGCCCCTCAGCCCAGCGCTGCAGCTTATCTATGTTCCTCTGTAACTTGTAACATCCTTCCGCACTGTCCACAACTCCACTGACTTTAGTGTCACCTGCAAATTAACTCACCCATCCTTCTACGCCCTCCTCCAGGTCATTTATAAAAATGACAAACAGCAGTGGCCCCAAAACAGATCCTTGTGGTACACCACTAGTAACTGGACTCCAGTCTGAACATTTCCCATCAACCACCATCCTTTGTCTTCTTCCAGCTAGCCAATTTCTGATCCAAACTGCTAAATCTCCCTGAATCCCATGCCTCTGTATTTACTGCAGTAGCCTACCGTGGGGAACCTTATAAGACGCTTTACTGAAATCCATATACACCACATCAACTGCTTTACCCTCATCCACCTGTTTGGTCACCTTCTCAAAGAACTCAATAAGGTTTGTGAGACACGACCTACCCTTCACAAAACCGTGTTGACTATGTCTAATCAAATTATTCCTTTCCAGATGATTATACACCCTATCTCTTATAAACATTTCCAAGACAACATTGTCTTTTTCCTGTGTGAATGCTGACAAAAAATATTCTTTTAGCACCTCTCCTATCTCCTCGGACTCCAAGCAGAACTTCCCACTACTGTCCTTGACTGGCCCTACTCTTACCCTAGTCATTCTTTTATTCCTGACATATCTATCGAAAACTTTAGGGTTATCCTTGATCCTATCTGCCAGAGACTTCTCATGTCCCCTCCTGGCTCTTCTTAGCTCAGTGCCCCAGTTCCCGATTCCCCCATGAATCTACCATGTCTCAGAATCTACCGTCTCTCACAATCTACCTTGTCTCACAATCTACCGTGACTCAGAACCTACCGTGTCTCACAATCTACCTTGTCTCACAATCTACCTTGTCTCACAATCTACCTTGTCTCAAATCTACCTTGTCTTACAATCTACCTTGTCTCACAATCTACCTTGTCTCAGAATCTACCTTGTCTCAGAATCTACCTTGTCTCACAATCTACCGTGTCTCAGAACCTACCGTGTCTCACAATCTACCATGTCTCCCAATCTACCATGTCTCACAATCTAGCGTGTCTCAGAATCTACCATGTCTCAGAATCTACCATGTCTCACAATCTACCATGTCTCAGAATCTACCATGTCTCAGAATCTACCATGTCTCCAATCTACCATGTCTCACAACCTACCTTGTCTCACAATCTACCTTGTCTCACAATCTACCTTGTCTCAGAATCTACCATGTCTCAGAATCTACCATGTCTCAGAATCTACCATGTCTCACAATCTATCTTGTCTCAGAATCGACCGTGTCTCAGAATCGACCGTGTCTCAGAATCTACCGTGTCTCAGAATCAACCGTGTCTCAAAATCTACCTTGTCTCACAATCTACCTTGTCTCAGAATCTACCGTGTCTCAGAATCTACCGTGTCTCAGAATCTACCTTGTCTTAGAATCTACCGTGTCTCACAATCTACCTTGTCTCAGAATCTACCATGTCTCAGAATCTCCCCTGTCTCAGAAGCTACCGTGTCTCAGAAACTACCGTGTCTCAGAATCTACCGTGTCTCAGAATCCACCTTGTCTCAGAATCTACCGTGTCTCAGAATCTACCTTGTCTCAGAATCTACCATGTCTCACAATCTACCGTGTCTCACAATCTACCTTGTCTCAGAATCTACCATGTCTCAGAATCTACCGTGTCTCAGAAACTACCATGTCTCAGAATCTACCATGTCTCACAATCTACCTTGTCTCAGAATCTACCGTGTCTCAGAATCTACCGTGTCTCAGAATCTACCTTGTCTTAGAATCTACCGTGTCTCACAATCTACCTTGTCTCAGAATCTACCATGTCTCAGAATCTCCCCTGTCTCAGAAGCTACCGTGTCTCAGAAACTACCGTGTCTCAGAATCTACCGTGTCTCAGAATCTACCTTGTCTCAGAATCTACCGTGTCTCAGAATCTACCTTGTCTCAGAATCTACCATGTCTCACAATCTACCGTGTCTCACAATCTACCTTGTCTCAGAATCTACCATGTCTCAGAATCTACCGTGTCTCAGAAACTACCATGTCTCAGAATCTACCATGTCTCACAATCTACCGTGTCTCACAATCTACCTTGTCTCAGAATCTACCATGTCTCAGAATCTACCGTGTCTCAGAAACTACCATGTCTCAGAATCTACCGTGTCTCACAATCAACCGTGTCTCACAATCAACCGTGTCTCACAATCAGCCGTGTCTCACAATCTACCTTGTCTCACAATCTACCTTGTCTCACAATCTACCATGTCTCACAATCTACCGTGTCTCACAATCTACCTTGTCTCACAATCTACCTTGTCTCACAATCTACCTTGTCTCAGAATCTACCGTGTCTCAGAATCTACCGTGTCTCACAATCTACCGTGTCTAAGAATCTACCGTGTCTCAGAATCTACCGTGTCTCAGAATCTACCGTTTCTCAGAATCTACCGTTTCTCAGAATCTACCATGTCTCACAATCTACCATGTCTCACAATCTACCTTGTCACACAATCTACCATGTCTCACCATCTACCATGTCTCACAATCTACCTTGTCTCACAATCTACCATGTCTCAGAATCTACCTTGTCTCAGAATCTACCATGTCTCACAATCTACCGTGTCTCAGAATCTACCATGTCTCAGAATCTACCATGTCTCCAATCTACCATGTCTCACAATCTACCTTGTCTCACAATCTACCTTGTCTCAGAATCTACCTTGATCACAATCTACCTTGTCTCACAATCTACCTTGTCTCAGAATCTACCATGTCTCAGAATCTACCATGTCGTAGAATCTACCATGTCTCAGAATCTACCGTGTCTCAGAATCTACCTTGTCTCAGAATCTACCATGTCTCAGAATCTACCATGTCTCAGAATCTACCGTGTCTCAGAATCTACCTTGTCTCAGAATCTACCATGTCTCAGAATCTACCATGTCTCAGAATCTACCGTGTCTCAGAATCTACCTTGTCTCAGAATCTACCATGTCTCAGAATCTACCATGTCTCAGAATCTACCATGTCTCAGAATCTACCTTGATCACAATCTACCGTGTCTCACAATCTACCGTGTCTCACAATCTGCCTTGTCTCACAATCTACCATGTCTCACAATCTACCGTGTCTCACAATCTACCATGTCTCAGAATCTACCATGTCTCAGAATCTACCTTGTCTCAGAATCTACCATGTCTCACAATCTACCGTGACTCAGAATCTACCATGTCTGAGAATTAACCTTGTCTCAGAATCTACCATGTCTCAGAATCTACCTTATCTCACAATCTGCCATGTCTCAGAATCTACCTTGTCTCAGAATCTACCATGTCTCAGAATCTACCTTGTCTCAGAATCTACCATGTCTCACAATCTACCGTGACTCAGAATCTACCATGTCTGAGAATTAACCTTGTCTCAGAATCTACCATGTCTCAGAATCTACCTTATCTCACAATCTACCATGTCTCAGAATCTACCTTGTCTCACAATCTACCGTGTCTCACAATCTACCAGGTCTCACAATCTACCAGGTCTCACAATCTACCGTGTCTCAGAATCTACCATGTCTCAGAATCTACCATGTCTCACAATCTACCTTGTCTCACAATCTACCTTGTCTCACAATCTACCGTGTCTCACAATCTTCCATGTCTCACAATCTACCATGTCTCACAATCTACCGTGTCTCACAATCTACCATGTCTCAGAATCTACCATGTCTCAGAATCTACCTTGTCTCAGAATCTACCATGTCTCACAATCTACCGTGACTCAGAATCTACCATGTCTGAGAATTAACCTTGTCTCAGAATCTACCATGTCTCAGAATCTACCTTATCTCACAATCTGCCATGTCTCAGAATCTACCTTGTCTCAGAATCTACCATGTCTCAGAATCTACCTTGTCTCAGAATCTACCATGTCTCACAATCTACCGTGACTCAGAATCTACCATGTCTGAGAATTAACCTTGTCTCAGAATCTACCATGTCTCAGAATCTACCTTATCTCACAATCTACCATGTCTCAGAATCTACCTTGTCTCACAATCTACCGTGTCTCACAATCTACCAGGTCTCACAATCTACCAGGTCTCACAATCTACCGTGTCTCAGAATCTACCATGTCTCAGAATCTACCATGTCTCACAATCTACCTTGTCTCACAATCTACCTTGTCTCACAATCTACCGTGTCTCACAATCTTCCATGTCTCACAATCTAGCATGTCTCACAATCTACCGTGTCTCAGAATCTACCGTGTCTCACAATCTACCTTGTCTCAGAATCTACCATGTCCCAGAATCTACCGTGTCTCAGAATCTACCGTGTCTCAGAATCTACCGTGTCTCAGAATCTACCTTGTCTCAGAATCTACCTTGTCTCAGAATCTATCATGTCTCAGAATCTACCATGTCTCAGAATCTACCGTGTCTCACAATCTACCATGTCTCAGAATCAACCGTGTCTCACAATCTACCGTGTCTCACAATCTACCTTGTCTCAGAATCTACCTTGTCTCAGAATCTACCGTGTCTCAGAATCTACCGTGTCTCAGAATCTACCGTGTCTCAGAATCAACCGTGTCTCACAATCTACCTTGTCTCACAATCTACCATGTCTCAGAATCTACCATGTCTCACAATCTACCTTGTCTCACAATCTACCTTGTCTCACAATCTATCTTGTCTCAGAATCTACCATGTCTCAGAATCTACCTTGTCTCAGAATCTACCATGTATCAGAATCTACCGTGTCTCACAATCTCTCTTGTCTCACAATCTACCATGTCTCAGAATCTACCTTGTCTCACAATCTACCGTGTCTCAGAATCTACCGTGTCTCAACATCTACCGTGTCTCAACATCTACCGTGTCTCACAATCAACCGTGTCTCACAATCTACCTTGTCTCACAATCTACCTTGTCTCACAATCTACCTTGTCTCACAATCTACCTTGTCTCACAATCTACCTTGTCTCAGAATCTACCATGTCTCAGAATCTACCATGTCTCACAATCTACCATGTCTCACAATCAACCTTGTCTCACAATCTACCAAGTCTCAGAATCTACCTTGTCTCAGAATCTACCGTGTCTCACAATCTACCGTGTCTCACAATCTACCGTGTCTCAGAATCTACCATGTATGAGAATCTACCTTGTCTCAGAATCTACCATGTATGAGAATCTACCTTGTCTCAGAATCTACCATGTCTCAGAATCTACCGTGTCTCACAATCTACCGTGTCTCAGAATCTACCGTGTCTCAGAATCTACCTTGTCTCAGAATCTACCGTGTCTCAGAATCTACCGTGTCTCAGAATCTACCTTGTCTCAGAATCTACCGTGTCTCAGAATCTACCGTGTCTCAGAATCTACCGTGTCTCGCAATCTACCGTGTCTCACAATCTACCTTGTCTCAGAATCTACCTTGTCTCAGAATCTACCTTGTCTCAGAATCTACCATGTCTCAGAATCTACCGTGTCTCAGAATCTACCGTGTCTCACAATCTACCGTGTCTCAGAATCTACCATGGCGCAGAATCTACCATGTCGCAGAATCTACCTTGTCTCACAATCTACCATGTCTGAGAATCTACCATGTCTCAGAATCTACCTTATCTCAGAATCTACCTTGTCTTTGAATCTACCATATCTCAGAATCTACCTTGTCTCAGAATCTACCATGTCTCCGAATCTACCATGTCTCCGAATCTACCATGTCTCCGAATCTACCATGTCTCCGAATCTACCATGTCTCCGAATCTACCATGTCTCACTATCAACCTTGTCTCAGAATCTACCATGTCTCACTATCTACCTTGTCTCACTATCTACCTTGTCTCACTATCTACCTTGTCTCAGAATCTACCTTGTCTCAGAATCTACCTTGTCTCAGAATCTACCATGTCTCACTATCTACCTTGTCTCAGAATCTACCATGTCTCACTATCTATCTTGTCTCAGAATCTACCATGTCTCACTATCTACCTTGTCTCAGAATCTACCTTGTCTCACAATCTACCATGTCTCACAATCTACCATGTCTCCGAATCTACCATGTCTCCGAATCTACCTTGTCTCAGAATCTACCATGTCTCACTATCTACCTTGTCTCAGAATCTACCTTGTCTCACAATCTACCTTGTCTCACAATCTACCTTGTCTCACAATCTACCATGTCTCAGAATCTACCTTGTCTCACAATCTACCTTGTCTCAGAATCTACCATTATTCAGAATCTACCTTGTCTCACAATCTACCTTGTCTCACAATCTACCTTGTCTCACAATCTACCTTGTCTCAGACTCTACCATTTCTCAGAATCTACCGTGTCTCACAATCTACCGTGTCTCAGAATCTACCATGTCGCAGAATCTACCTTGTCTCACAACCTACCATGTCTCACAATCTACCATGTCTCAGAATCTACCTTGTCTCACAATCTACCACGTCTGAGAATCTACCATGTCTCAGAATCTACCTTATCTCAGAATCTACCTTGTCTTAGAATCTACCATGTCTCAGAATCTACCTTGTCTCAGAATCTACCATGTCTCAGAATCTACCGTGTCTCACAATCTACCGTGTCTCACAATCTACCTTGTCTCAGAATCTACCTTATCTCAGAATCTACCTTGTCTTAGAATCTACCATGTCTCAGAATCTACCGTGTCTCAGAATCTACCTTGTCTCAGAATCTACCATGTCTCACAATCTACCATGTCTCCGAATCTACCATGTCTCCGAATCTACCATGTCTCAGAATCTACCTTGTCTCAGAATCTACCATGTCTCAGAATCTACCATGTCTCACTATCTACCTTGTCTCAGAATCTACCATGTCTCACTATCTACCTTGTCTCAGAATCTACCATGTCTCAGAATCTACCTTGTCTCAGAATCTACCTTGTCTCAGAATCTACCTTATCTCAGAATCTACCTTGTCTCAGAATCTACCGTGTCTCACTATCTACCGTGTCTCAGAATCTACCTTGTCTCACAATCTACCATGTCTCACAATCTACCATGTCTCACAATCTACCATGTCTCACAATCTACCATGTCTCACAATCTACCTTGTCTCAGAATCTACCGTGTCTCACAATCTACCATGTCTCACAATCTACCATGTCTCACAATCTACCATGTCTCACAATCTACCATGTCTCACAATCTACCTTGTCTCACAATCTACCATGTCTCACAATCTACCATGTCTCACAATCTACCATGTCTCACAATCTACCTTGTCTCAGAATCTACCGTGTCTCAGAATCTACCGTGTCTCACAATCTACCATGTCTCAGAATCTACCATGTCTCACAATCTACCATGTCTCACAATCTACCATGTCTCAGACTCTACCTTGTCTCAGAATCTACCTTGTCTCACAATCTACCATGTCTCACAATCTACCATGTCTCACAATCTACCATGTCTCACAATCTACCTTGTCTCAGAATCTACCGTGTCTCAGAATCTACCGTGTCTCACAATCTACCGTGTCTCAGAATCTACCATGTCTCAGAATCTACCATGTCTCAGAATCTACCTTGTCTCAGAATCTACCATGTCTCACAATCTACCGTGTCTCAGACTCTACCTTGTCTCACAATCTACCATGTCTCACAATCTACCGTGTCTCACAATCTACCTTGTCTCAGAATCTACCTTGTCTCAGAATCTACCTTGTCTCAGAATCTACCGTGTCTCAGAATCTACCGTGTCTCAGAATCTACCGTGTCTCAGAATCAACCGTGTCTCACAATCTACCTTGTCTCACAATCTACCATGTCTCAGAATCTACCATGTCTCACAATCTACCTTGTCTCACAATCTACCTTGTCTCACAATCTATCTTGTCTCAGAATCTACCATGTCTCAGAATCTACCTTGTCTCAGAATCTACCATGTATCAGAATCTACCGTGTCTCACAATCTCTCTTGTCTCACAATCTACCATGTCTCAGAATCTACCTTGTCTCACAATCTACCGTGTCTCAGAATCTACCGTGTCTCAACATCTACCGTGTCTCAACATCTACCGTGTCTCACAATCAACCGTGTCTCACAATCTACCTTGTCTCACAATCTACCTTGTCTCACAATCTACCTTGTCTCACAATCTACCTTGTCTCAGAATCTACCATGTCTCAGAATCTACCATGTCTCACAATCTACCATGTCTCACAATCTACCTTGTCTCACAATCTACCAAGTCTCAGAATCTACCTTGTCTCAGAATCTACCGTGTCTCACAATCGACCGTGTCTCACAATCTACCGTGTCTCAGAATCTACCATGTATGAGAATCTACCTTGTCTCAGAATCTACCATGTATGAGAATCTACCTTGTCTCAGAATCTACCATGTCTCAGAATCTACCGTGTCTCACAATCTACCGTGTCTCAGAATCTACCGTGTCTCAGAATCTACCTTGTCTCAGAATCTACCGTGTCTCAGAATCTACCGTGTCTCAGAATCTACCTTGTCTCAGAATCTACCGTGTCTCAGAATCTACCGTGTCTCGCAATCTACCGTGTCTCACAATCTACCTTGTCTCAGAATCTACCTTGTCTCAGAATCTACCTTGTCTCAGAATCTACCATGTCTCAGAATCTACCGTGTCTCAGAATCTACCGTGTCTCACAATCTACCGTGTCTCAGAATCTACCATGGCGCAGAATCTACCATGTCGCAGAATCTACCTTGTCTCACAATCTACCATGTCTGAGAATCTACCGTGTCTCACAATCTCTCTTGTCTCACAATCTACCATGTCTCAGAATCTACCTTGTCTCACAATCTACCGTGTCTCAGAATCTACCGTGTCTCAACATCTACCGTGTCTCAACATCTACCGTGTCTCACAATCAACCGTGTCTCACAATCTACCTTGTCTCACAATCTACCTTGTCTCACAATCTACCTTGTCTCACAATCTACCTTGTCTCAGAATCTACCATGTCTCAGAATCTACCATGTCTCACAATCTACCATGTCTCACAATCTACCTTGTCTCACAATCTACCAAGTCTCAGAATCTACCTTGTCTCAGAATCTACCGTGTCTCACAATCTACCGTGTCTCACAATCTACCGTGTCTCAGAATCTACCATGTATGAGAATCTACCTTGTCTCAGAATCTACCATGTATGAGAATCTACCTTGTCTCAGAATCTACCATGTCTCAGAATCTACCGTGTCTCACAATCTACCGTGTCTCAGAATCTACCGTGTCTCAGAATCTACCTTGTCTCAGAATCTACCGTGTCTCAGAATCTACCGTGTCTCAGAATCTACCGTGTCTCAGAATCTACCGTGTCTCAGAATCTACCGTGTCTCGCAATCTACCGTGTCTCACAATCTACCTTGTCTCAGAATCTACCTTGTCTCAGAATCTACCTTGTCTCAGAATCTACCATGTCTCAGAATCTACCGTGTCTCAGAATCTACCGTGTCTCACAATCTACCGTGTCTCAGAATCTACCATGGCGCAGAATCTACCATGTCGCAGAATCTACCTTGTCTCACAATCTACCATGTCTGAGAATCTACCATGTCTCAGAATCTACCTTATCTCAGAATCTGCCTTGTCTTTGAATCTACCATATCTCAGAATCTACCTTGTCTCAGAATCTACCATGTCTCCGAATCTACCATGTCTCCGAATCTACCATGTCTCCGAATCTACCATGTCTCCGAATCTACCATGTCTCCGAATCTACCATGTCTCACTATCAACCTTGTCTCAGAATCTACCATGTCTCACTATCTACCTTGTCTCACTATCTACCTTGTCTCACTATCTACCTTGTCTCAGAATCTACCTTGTCTCAGAATCTACCTTGTCTCAGAATCTACCATGTCTCACTATCTACCATGTCTCACTATCTATCTTGTCTCAGAATCTACCTTGTCTCAGAATCTACCTTGTCTCACAATCTACCATGTCTAACAATCTACCATGTCTCCGAATCTACCATGTCTCCGAATCTACCTTGTCTCAGAATCTACCATGTCTCACTATCTACCTTGTCTCAGAATCTACCTTGTCTCACAATCTACCTTGTCTCACAATCTACCTTGTCTCACAATCTACCTTGTCTCACAATCTACCTTGTCTCACAATCTACCATGTCTCAGAATCTACCTTGTCTCACAATCTACCTTGTCTCACAATCTACCTTGTCTCACAATCTACCTTGTCTCAGAATCTACCATTATTCAGAATCTACCTTGTCTCACAATCTACCTTGTCTCACAATCTACCTTGTCTCAGACTCTACCATTTCTCAGAATCTACCGTGTCTCACAATCTACCGTGTCTCAGAATCTACCATGTCGCAGAATCTACCTTGTCTCACAACCTACCATGTCTCACAATCTACCATGTCTCAGAATCTACCTTGTCTCACAATCTACCATGTCTGAGAATCTACCATGTCTCAGAATCTACCTTATCTCAGAATCTACCTTGTCTTAGAATCTACCATGTCTCAGAATCTACCTTGTCTCAGAATCTACCATGTCTCAGAATCTACCGTGTCTCACAATCTACCGTGTCTCACAATCTACCTTGTCTCAGAATCTACCTTATCTCAGAATCTACCTTGTCTTAGAATCTACCATGTCTCAGAATCTACCGTGTCTCCGAATCTACCATGTCTCCGAATCTACCATGTCTCAGAATCTACCTTGTCTCAGAATCTACCATGTCTCAGAATCTACCATGTCTCACTATCTACCTTGTCTCAGAATCTACCATGTCTCACTATCTACCTTGTCTCAGAATCTACCATGTCTCAGAATCTACCTTGTCTCAGAATCTACCTTATCTCAGAATCTACCTTGTCTCAGAATCTACCATGTCTCACAATCTACCGTGTCTCAGAATCTACCTTGTCTCACAATCTACCATGTCTCACAATCTACCTTGTCTCACAATCTACCATGTCTCACAATCTACCATGTCTCACAATCTACCATGTCTCACAATCTACCATGTCTCACAATCTACCGTGTCTCAGAATCTACCTTGTCTCACAATCTACCATGTCTCACAATCTACCATGTCTCACAATCTACCATGTCTCACAATCTACCATGTCTCACAATCTACCATGTCTCACAATCTACCTTGTCTCAGAATCTACCGTGTCTCACAATCTACCTTGTCTCAGAATCTTCCTTGTCTCACAATCTACCATGTCTCACAATCTACCATGTCTCACAATCTACCGTGTCTCAGAATCTACCTTGTCTCACAATCTACCATGTCTCACAATCTACCATGTCTCACAATCTACCATGTCTCACAATCTACCATGTCTCACAATCTACCATGTCTCCGAATCTACCATGTCTCCGAATCTACCATGTCTCAGAATCTACCTTGTCTCAGAATCTACCATGTCTCACAATCTACCATGTCTCACAATCTACCGTGTCTCACAATCTACCGTGTCTCACAATCTACCTTATCTCACAATCTACCATGTCTCACAATCTACCATGTCTCACAATCTACCGTGTCTCACAATCTACCATGTCTCACAATCTACCATGTCTCACAATCTACCTTATCTCACAATCTACCGTGTCTCACAATCTACCATGTCTCACAATCTACCTTGTCTCACAATCTACCATGTCTCACAATCTACCTTATCTCACAATCTACCGTGTCTCACAATCTACCATGTCTCACAATCTACCTTGTCTCACAATCTACCATGTCTCACAATCTACCGTGTCTCACAATCTACCATGTCTCACAATCTACCATGTCTCACAATCTACCATGTCTCACAATCTACCATGTCTCACAATCTACCATGTCTCACAATCTACCTTGTCTCAGAATCTACCATGTCTCAGAATCTACCGTGTCTCAGAATCTACCATGTCTCACAATCTACCATGTCTCACAATCTACCATGTCTCAGACTCTACCTTGTCTCAGAATCTACCTTGTCTCACAATCTACCATGTCTCACAATCTACCATGTCTCACAATCTACCATGTCTCACAATCTACCGTGTCTCAGAATCTACCGTGTCTCACAATCTACCGTGTCTCAGAATCTACCATGTCTCAGAATCTACCATGTCTCAGAATCTACCTTGTCTCAGAATCTACCATGTCTCACAATCTACCGTGTCTCAGACTCTACCTTGTCTCACAATCTACCATGTCTCACAATCTACCATGTCTCACAATCTACCATGTCTCACAATCTACCATGTCTCAGAATCTACCTTGTCTCAGAATCTACCATGTCTCACAATCTACCGTGTCTCAGACTCTACCTTGTCTCACAATCTACCATGTCTCACAATCTACCATGTCTCACAATCTACCATGTCTCACAATCTACCGTGTCTCAGACTCTACCTTGTCTCACAATCTACCATGTCTCACAATCTACCATGTCTAACCCTCTGATATGTTTCAATAAGATCACCTCTCATTCTTCTAAACTCTCAACCTTTCCTCAAAAGGAAAACCCTTCACTCAGGAACCAACCAGGTGGATCGGGTTCGATTAACGGCTTGGGTCACTGTTTGTGCGGTGTAGGGGCAGCACGGTAGCACAGTGGTTAGCACAGTTGCTTCACAGTGCCAGGGTCCAGGTTCGATTCCCGACTTGGGTCACTGACAGTGCGGAGTCTGCACGTTCTCTCCGTGTCTGCGTGGGTTTCCTCCGGGTGCTCCGCTTCCCTCCCACAAGTCCAAAGATGTGCGGGTTACGTGGATTGGCCGTGCTAAATTGCCCTCTTAGTGTCCACAAAGGTTACTGTTGTTACTGGGTTACGGGGAATTGGGTGGAGAGGCGGACTTAAGCAGGGTGCCCTTTCCAAGGGCCGGTGCAGACTTGACGGTCCGAATGGCCTCCTTCTGTTAAGTAATGGGTTAAGAGACATTCCAATTTGGTGTCTCATTTATGTTCAGTATCCAATAATTGACACTGATATGTAAAGGGGCTTCAGGTGGCCTGTGTGTCAGGTGATGTGATGTTAGAGTTTTGTGCAGAGTCTGTTGTAGTAAATTAAATATGTTTGTGGAAAAGGAGCAGAACCTTTGACTCTTTATATAACAGCAGCTAAATGTACAACACTTCTGCACTGTAAATTCTGTGATAACCCAGTGAACCTTCTCTGAGCTGCTTCTAATGCAATTATAGGAACATAAGAAATAGGAGCAGGAGAAGGTCATTTGGCCCCTCCAGTCTGATCATGGCTGATCTTCTATATCAACGGCATCTTCCTGCATTAACCCTTTATCCTTAATATCTTAAATATCTCGAAATCTAAGAATCTTTGTCTTGAATATTCTTAATGATTGACGCTCCGCAGCATTCTGGAGCAGACAATCCCAAAGATTCAGCAGACTCGGAGTCAAGAAATTCCTCCTCATTGCAGTTCTAAATGGACTATCCCTTAATCTGACATTCCCTGGTTCTAGAGCTCCCACCCAGGGAAAACATTCCTACATCTACCCTGTCAAGCCCAAAAAGAATTTTGAGCTCTTGTTTTTCTAAACGCGAGAAAATCCTCAATCTTGCCTCATAGGACAATCTCGTCAAGTGAGAAATCAGTCTGGTGAACTCTGTCTGTGGCAAGTAAATTCTTCCTTTGGGAAGGAGGTCAAAAGTGTACACAGTACTGCAGGTGTGGTCTCACCAAGGCTCCATAAAACTGCAGCAAAACCTCCCTACTTTTATATTCCTTCCCTTGCCTCCCTGACTACTTGCTCTGCTGTGTGCTATTTTTGTGTAAGTCATGTACAAGGACATCCAGATCCCTCTGTACTGCAGAATTCCGCAGTCTCGCTCCATTGAAATAATACTCTGCTTATCTAGTTTTCCTGCCAAAGTGGACAACCTTACATTCTCCCACATTATACAACAATGGCCATATTTATGCCCACTCACGTAATCTATTTTCCTTTGCAGACTCTTTGTAACCTCCTCGCAGCTTACTTTCCTACCATCTTGATGTTATCAGTAGATTCGACCACCCTGCCTGTTACATCCTCAAAGAACGACAATAAATTTGTCGAACCTGATACCGTTTTCACAAAATCATGCTAACTCTGCCTGATTGTATTCTGATTTTCTAAATGTCCTGTTGCTACCCCCTTAATGATGGATTCCAGCATTTCCCCAATCACACACGTCAGGATAACTGGCCTGCAGCCTTCAGCTTTCCGTCTCCGACCTATCTTGAACAGAGGCGTCGCACTTTTCCTGAATCCTGGAAGTTTTGGAAGATTACAACAATGCACCCACTATCTCTGCTGCCATTTCCTTTAAGACCCCAGGGTGTAGGCCGTCAGACTTTAGCCATCCTCATTTTCCTAATACCTTTGCTCTGGTGATCACCACTTTTTTAAGTTCCTTTCCCTTTTGCCTTCTGATTTTCTATTATTCTTGAAATGTTTTTGGTGTCTTTAACTATGAAGATACAAAACACTTGTTCAAAGTTTCTGCCATTTCCTTGTTTCCCATTATTAACTCCTGGGTCCCACCCTCTAAGGGACAAAGGCTCACTTTAGCTACTCTTTCCCTTTTATGTACTTGTAGAAGCTTTTACGGTCTTATTTTTTTTCAATTTAGAGTACCCAATTAATCTTTTCCAATTAAGGGCCAATTTAGCGTGGCCAATCCACCTACCCTGCACATCTTTGGGTTGTGGGGGTGAAACCCACGCACACACGGGGAGAATATGCAAACTCCACACGGACAGTGACCCAGAGCCGGGATCGAACCTGGGACCTCGGCGCCGTGAGGCAGCAGTGCTAACCACTGCGCCGCCGTGCTGCCCTTTACTGACTTATTTTATATCTCTTCCTAGTTTCTCATACTCATACAATTTCTTCCTCTCTTTCCAATTTTGCTCATTTCTAAAATGCCCCAATCTTCTGCCCTCATCTTTGCAGCATTGTATACCTGTTGTTTCAATTTGATACTATTCTGAACTTCCTCAGTTCTGTTGCAACCTTCTCATACAGTCTTTCCTTCTTGCTGGAGTGTATCTTTGCTGAGGGTTCTAAAATATCTCCTTAGTCTGTTCCCTAATGTCTGACCTTTTAATCTATTTTTCCATTGCATTTTAGCCATCACCTTATAATCACCTTTATTTGAGTTTATGACACTCGTTTCAGACCCACGTGTCTCACCCTCAAACTGAGTGTTTTGATCTCTCCTATCCAGAGCAGTCATTTTCGAACCCAGGGCCGCGACCCGCGGATTGGTTCTGGGCGGGTGTCAGGAGGGTCGCGGGGCCATGCGTCGCGGCACTTCCTGCTTTACAGTGTTCCTGCGAGGTCTGCTTTTAAAAATGCCGCCTGCGGCTGGCTTTCAGAACGGTGGCCATTCGACGCATGTGTTGCCCCTTTAACAATGCGCAGGCCCAGAGCTCAGAGGGCAGAACCCCTCCTCCTGACGTCAGCGCGTTGACCCAGGAGCAGATTTTTTAAAAAAATCTTCCACCTGGAGTGGCGGCAGAGAGCAGGTCGCACGCCCTGTACACTGACGTCACATGTTCTTGTCGTGAGAGAGTTTCCTCCGTTTTGTCGCTGCCAGCAGTGAGCTCCAGGGCCTCTGGCGAACAACCCAGGAAGAAGAAGCTGAAAACAGGAACAAAGCAGCATGAAGATGATTACTTGAGGGGTGGGTTTATTAAATGTGCCAATGCTAATCAGGGTGTAAGGTCCATGTGTGTTATATGCCAGGAAGTACTGGCAAATGAAAGTTTAAAACCCTCAAAACATCAAAGGCATTTGAAGACTAAGCACGGCGAGTTCGAGGACAAAACTCTTTATTTTTTTCAAAGGATGCAGCGAGAACTTCAATCAACAGCTGAAGTAATTATCAGAAATATATCATTGAATAACAAAGCGAGTGAGATCGTGAGGACCAAGCTGGCTCACCTGTCACATTAAAGGTAAGTGAGAATGGCAAAGATCGGCCGTGTGGGTGGCGAAGGTCGGCCGGTGTGAGTGGCGAAGGTCGGCCGGTGTGGGTGAAGGTCGGCCGGTGTGGGTGGTGAAGGTCGGCCGGTGTGGGTGGTGAAGGTCGGCCGGTGTGGGTGGTGAAGATCGGCCGCCCACACCGGCTGATCTTCACCACCCACACGGCCGGTGTGGGTGGCGAAGGTCGGCCGGTGTGGGTGGCGAAGGTCGGCCGGTGTGGGTGGTGAAGATCGGCCGGTGTGGGGAAGATCGGCCGGTGTGGGTGGTGAAGATCGGCCGGTGTGGGGAAGATCAGCCGGTGTGGGCGAAGATCGGCCGGTGTGGGTGGTGAAGATTGGCCGCTGTGGGTGGTGAAGATCGGCCGGTGTGGTGAAGATCGGCCGGTGTGGGTGGCGAAGATCGGCCGTGTGGGTGGTGAAGATCGGCCGGTGTGGTGAAGATCGGCCGGTGTGGGTGAAGATCGGCCGTGTGGGTGGTGAAGATCAGCCGGTGTGGGTGGCGAAGGTCGGCCGGTGTGGGTGGTGAAGATCGGCCGGTGTGGGGAAGATCGGCCGGTGTGGGTGGTGAAGATCGGCTGGTGTGGGGAAGATCAGCCGGTGTGGGCGAAGATCGGCCGCTGTGGGTGGTGAAGATCGGCCGGTGTGGTGAAGATCGGCCGGTGTGGGTGGCGAAGATCGGCCGTGTGGGTGGTGAAGATCGGCCGGTGTGGTGAAGATCGGCCGGTGTGGGTGAAGATCGGCCGGTGTGGCGAAGATCGGCCGGTGTGGGTGGCGAAGATCGGCCGTGTGGGTGGTGAAGATCGGCCGGTGTGGTGAAGATTGGCCGCTGTGGGTGGCGAAGATCGGCCGGTGTGGTGAAGATCAGCCGGTGTGGGTGGCGAAGGTCGGCCGGTGTGGGTGGCGAAGGTCGGCCGGTGTGGGTGGCGAAGGTCGGCCGGTGTGGGTGGCGAAGGTCGGCCGGTGTGGGTGGCGAAGGTCGGCCGGTGTGGGTGGCGAAGGTCGGCCGGTGTGGGTGGCGAAGGTCGGCCGGTGTGGGTGGCGAAGGTCGGCCGGTGTGGGTGGTGAAGATCGGCCGGTGTGGGTGGTGAAGATCGGCCGGTGTGGGTGGCGAAGATTGGCTGGTGTGGGGAAGATCAGCCGGTGTGGTGAAGATCGGCCGGTGTGGTGAAGATCGGCCGGTGTGGGCGAAGATCGGCCGGTGTGGGTGGTGAAGATTGGCCGGTGTGGGTGGCGAAGATCGGCCGGTGTGGGGAAGATCAGCCAGTGTGGTGAAGATCGGCCGGTGTGGGTGGCGAAAGACGGCCGGTGTGGGTGGGGAAGGTCGGCCGGTGTGGGTGGTGAATGTCGGCCGATGTGGGTGGTGAATGTCGGCCGGTGTGGGTGGCGAAGGTCGGCCTGTGTGGGTGGCGAAGGTCGGCCAGTGTGGGTGGTGAATGTCGGCCGGTGTGCGTGAAGGTCGGCCGGTATGGGTGGTGAAGATCGGCCGGTGTGGTGAAGATCAGCCGGTGTGGGTGGCGAAGGTCGGCCGGTGTGGGTGGCGAAGGTCGGCCGGTGTGGGTGGCGAAGGTCGGCCGGTGTGGGTGGTGAAGGTCGGCCGGTGTGGGTGGCGAAGATCGGCCGGTGTGGGTGGCGAAGGTCGGCCGGTGTGGGTGAAGGTCGGCCGGTATGGGTGGTGAAGATCGGCCGGTGTGGTGAAGATCAGCCGGTGTGGGTGGCGAAGGTCGGCCGGTGTGGGTGGCGAAGGTCGGCCGGTGTGGGTGGCGAAGGTCGGCCGGTGTGGGTGGTGAAGGTCGGCCGGTGTGGGTGGCGAAGATCGGCCGGTGTGGGTGGTGATGATCGGCCGGCACGGGTCCCGAAGGATGGCCGGTTGGTAAAAATGGGGCCCAGGCAAAAAAGTTTGAGAACCACTGACCATGAGGATCCTTCTACTCTGAGGTCATTAATTAATCCTGTTTCATTACACATTCCTGGTATAACGGAGCATGTTCTTTGGTTCCTGGCTTGGTTCTAGAATGCATTGTTCTAAGAAAAAAATATACTCTGAGCGCATCCTTCAGTCTTATTTTGCCAATTTGAATCACCTAATCGATACGAAGATTGAAATATTCCACAGTAATGCAGTAACTTTCTTCCGAGCCCCAGTGTTTCTTGAATTTCATGCCACGTGCAGTGCAGGGCCGGTTCGGGGTCCTAAAAACCACTCTCACCAGTGGCACGTTCCCTTTGCTATTTCCTATTCCCATCCAAACAAATTGTACATTTCAAAACTCTCAACCAAGATCATTTCTCACCACCGTCCTCATCTCACCCTTCAGTTTCTATTATATTTTTGTTGAGATTTTAACTATTTTCGCCAAAGTTTACAAAAAAACATACAATAACATATAATAACAGGAGCAACCACCTCCACCCCCCCCCCACATCAACATAAGCTAACGCTTCCCCCTCACTGTCTCACCCCCCCCTAACTGTTTAGGTATTTTATTGGTTCCGCATTTTATGTTACATATTTTTAGGGTTTTAGTTTTTCACCATCAGAAAACCGGAGAGTGGGGGGTATTACATAGAACACACATAGAACATAGAGTGCAGAAGGAGGCCATTCGGCCCACCGGGTCTGCACCGACCCACTTTGAGCCCTCATTTCCACCCTATCCCTGTAACCCAATAACCCCTCCTAACCTTCTTGGTCGCTACGGGCAATTTATCATGGCCAATCCACCTAACCCGCACGTCTTTGGACTGTGGGAGGAAACCGGAGCACCCGGAGGGAACCCACGCAGACACGGGGAGAACGTGCAGACTCCGCACAGACAGTGACCCAGCGGGGAATCGAACCTGGGACCCTGGCGCTGTGAAGCCACAGTGCCATCCATTTGTGCTACCGTGCTGCCCACAACAAGTTATAAGATGCCCGTATAACCTGACCTCTATCCAAGCTCCCCTTATGGATGTACATTGGCTCGGCTCATCTGCTGGTTTTATTTCCATGTTTCCATCGGGGAGGGGTTGGTGGTGTCCACCCTGTACAGGGTTAGTTTGGTATGTGCGTGCCCCCATTCTGCCCTGGGATCTTTTGACCCTGCAGTCGGGTCCTCTCTTTGTGGTGTTATGGGCGAGGTGTTTTCAGAATCCCAAAATGTATCATGGAGTTCAACCAATCTCCCCCTTTAATGTATTTGTTGCTTTTCCGAGCACACGGCTTGTTCCCTAGGTGTGGGATTACAATTATGGACACGTGGGTTTTTAAACACAAAACAATGTTTATTCCATGAACTCAACTTAACATCTTAAATAAACATTGGATCTCTTAACACCCCTTACTTCAAAGATAACTCCGAAAATATTGCAACAGTAAATAATTCCTTAAAATGTTCCTTCAAACTTCCAAGAGACTTAACATCTTTAAACAGAATCACATCAGGTTAAAGGCTTCACAATTGAGAGTTTAAATCACCCAAATGATCCAGAGATAGTCTTGCAGGGCAGAGATTAAAAAATGATTTTTTTTTTTTTTAAATGAAAATCGCTTATTGTCACAAGTAGGCTTCAAAATGAAGTTACTGTGAAAAGCCCCTAGTCGCCACAGTCCGGCGCCTGTTCGGGAGATCCAGCTCACTGCAACACAGACACTCCCCAAGCTCTTTTTCTCCAAACAGCAGCTCTCTGGAAACACACAGACACACACAAGCTGCTTTTCAAACTGCAAAACTAAACTGCAAAATGGCTGATCTAAAACTCAGCTGCACGCACTCTCTGACATCACTGTTTTCTTAAAGGTACATTGCGTAAACATCCATGTCTTAAAGGTACTCTCATATGACAGTGGCCTGTCTCTCGGCCTCTCGTCGTCTGCCCACACCTCCCCCTTCGCTTTCCCCCTCCCCCCCCATCCTTCTTGTCTCTTCTTATTCTTTGGCACTTTTGTGACCCCTCTGCGGAGCCCCACCCTCACTCTATTGTCTGTTGGCTATAAACAGGTCCTGAAACAAGTTGGTGAATGGCTCCCACAAAACATAGAGGCCAGGTGGAGGAACTCCGACAGGTCAGCCAGCCAGTCTGCAGCTGTGAGTGGTGCTGTTGATCCCAGCCAAGCAGGATTCTCCGGCGGGCGATTAGAGAGGCAGAGGCAGTGGCGTCGGACCTCTTTCCCATGAATGGATCTGGCTGGTCTGATACCCCGAAGATTGCCACTCTCGGACATGCCTCCACCCTCACCCCTACAACCTTGGTCATCGCCTCGAAGAAGGCTGTCCAGAACCCAACCGGTCTGGGACAGGCCCAAAACATGTGGGTGTGGTTGGCCGGGCCCCTCTGGCACCGCCAACATTTGTCCTCCAGCCCCGGGAAGAACCTGCTCATTCGGGTTCTGGTCAGGTGCGCTCTGTGCACCACTTTCAGTTACATTAGGCTTCCGCAGGAGGAGTTGGAATCAGCCGTGTGCAGTGGTTCGCTCTAGAGTCCCCACCCTATTTCTGTCCCTAGTTCTTCCTCCTATTTTCCCGTGTCTTGTCCAGTGCGGAGCGTGCCTTCTCTAACAGTCTTCCATACAGGTCCCCACAGTTCCCACTACCTAATTCGCCTGCATCCCGATGCACTATCAATTACGACGAGCCGAGAGTAGAGAGTAATCGAGGCTTTATTAAGCAGAGATGTGTGGCCTCCTGCAGCTGCTGCCGAAATGGCTGCAGCTCGGTGAGCACATACATTTATACTCCACCTACTGGGTGGAGCCAGCAGGCAGGGATCTACCCCCGTGCCTGTAGTACAGGAGCCTTACCGTATTACATCTCATATGTGATATATACAACAGTGGTGACTACCACATTCACCCCCTGTTAAGAGTCCAGCGGGGGGGGGGGGTGGGGGGGGGGGGGGGGGGGTGGAAAACTATTTACACGCATTTTAAGGTTAACATTTTGGGGAAAGATCACAAATTCAGCCGATCTGGTGCCTTGATCCTCCGTTGTGAGCGCCGCAGTCCCGGTGGTGATTTTGGCGCCGGCTCGGTCGCCGGTGACTCCGGGAGCGTGTAGTCCTCATCTTCATCCCCGGGTGGGACCAAGGGGAGGACGGATCGTCCTGGAGCGGGGGCTGTGGTGAGGTGCGCTGGGGGGAGGATGGGTGGTGCCGGGGCAGGTGGGAGGGGGGTGGGACCCAGCTGCTGCCAGGTCCCTGAGGGAGATTGTGTCTTGGCGGCCGTCGGGGTACGCTAGGCATTCTGCGGGTTTGCATGGAGTAGCTGTACCCTCTCGACCAACGGGCCCGCCTTGTGTAGCCGCACGTGCTTGCGGAGGAGAGCTGCCAGCCACGTTGGGAGCGAAACCCCGGAGATGGACTTCCTGGGGAAGGCAAGGAGGCGTTCATGGGGGGTTTCATTAGTCGCAGTGCAAAGTAGCGATCGGGTAGAGGGCATCGGGGAGGACCTCCTGCCAGCGGGAGACCGGGAGATTTTCAGACCATAGGGCCATCAGGACGGTCTTCCAGACCGTCCCGTTCTCCCGCTCCACCTGCCCGTTTCTCCGGGGGTTGTAGCTCGTCGTCCTGCTCGAGGCAATGCCCTTGCTGAGCAGGAACTGACGCAGCTCATCACTCAGAAAGGAGGATCCCCGGTCGCTGTGGATGTAAGCGGGGAAGCCGAAGAGAGTGAAGAAGCTATTGAGGGCCTTGATGACTGTGGCAGACGTCATATCGGGGCATGGAATGGTGAAGGGGAATCTGGAGTATTCGTCGACCACGTTAAGGAAGTACGTGTTTTGGTTGGAGGAGGGCAGCGGCCCTTTGAAGTCCATGCTGAGGTGTTCACCAGGTGCGCTCGGTCTGGCCGGTAGAAGTGCGGTTTGCACTCCGTGCAGACCTGCCAGTCTCTGGTGATAGCCCTGACTTCCTCGATGGAGTAGGGCAGGTTGCGGGCCTTTATGAAGTGAAAGAATCGGGTGACCCCTGGGTGACAGAGATCATCGTGTAGGGCCCGGAGTCGGTCCACTTGTGCGCTGGCACATGTAACTCGGGATAGGGCATCGAGGGGCTCGCTGAGCTTACCGGGGCGATACAAAATCTTGAAATTGTAGGTGGAGAGCTCGATCCTCCACCTCAAGATTTTATCATTTTTGTTCTTGCCCTGCTGTGTGTTATTGAACATGAAGGGAACCGACTGTTGGTCAGTGAGGGGAGTGAATCTCCTGCTGGCCAGGTAATGCCTCCAGTGTCACACAGCTTCAACGATGGCTTGGGCCTCCTTTTCGACGGAGAAGTGCCGAATTTCAGAGGCATGGGGGGTGCAGGAAAAGAATGCCACGGGCCTGCCTGCCTGGTTGAGGGTGGCGGCCAGAGCGACGTCTGATGCATCGCTCTCGACTTGACCAGATATCTTCCAATGACTCACCGGGGAGTTGTTGCCGCGTGGACAGGAGGTGCCTGGCGTAGAGTGTGTTGATCGGCCGAGTGTAGTTCTCTTTCAGAAGCGCCATGGCCTCAGTGTAGCAGGGTGCGTCCCGGATAAGGGGAAAGATATCGGAGCTCAACCGTGTGTACAGGATCTGGAGTTTCTGTGCCTCTGAGGGTGGTTCTGTGGCTGATCCGATGTAGGCTTCAAAGCAAGCTAGCCAGTGGTCGAAGGCCGACGTGGCATTGTCTGCTTGAGGGTGCAGCTGCAGGCGATCTGGCCTGATGTGTAGGTCCATCGCTGTAAAATCTCTGCTTAATAAATTGATGCACTATCAGTTACGACGAGGCGAGAGTAGTGAGTAATCGAAGCTTTATTAAGCAGAGATGTGTTGCCTCTTACAGCTGCTGCCGAAATAGCTACAGCTCGGTGAGCACACACATTTATACTCCTCCTACTGGGCGGAGCCAGCAGGCAGGGATCTACCCCCGTACCTGTAGTACAGGAGCCTTACCGTATTACTTCCCATATGTGCAATATATACAACAGTGGTCACTACCACACATCGAACAGTTTCTCTAACATTGAGTGTTTCGGTATCCGTGGATATGATGTCATCTCCTTGTGGAGGAAGATTTTTTATTGTAAGTATCGCAGTTCGTTCCGGTTGGGCAGTTGTAACATTCCCATCAGTTCCTCTAACGTCGCAAATCTGTCGACTGTGTAGAGGTCCCTAACTGTCAGTGTCCCTCCTTCCTATCTCCACCTTTTAAAGGTGGCGTTCATCATGGCTGGCACAAAACTGTGGTTGCCGCAGATGGGGTCCATGGTGGATTTTCAGGCAGACCAAAATGTTATAAGACCATGAGACATAAGACATAGGAGCGGAAGTAAGGCCATTCGGCCCATCAAGTCCACTCCTCCATTCAATCATGGCTGATTTCAACTCCATTTACCCGCTCTCTCTCCATAGCCCTTAATTCCTCGAGAAATCAAGAATTTATCAACGTCTGTCTTAAAGACACTCAACGTCCCGGCCTCCACCGCCCTCTGTGGCAATGAATTCCACAGACCCACCACTCTCTGGCTGAAGAAATTTCTCCTCATCTCTGTTCTAAAGTGACTCCCTTTTATTCTAAGGCTGTGCCCCCGGGTCTTAGTCTCCCCTGCCAATGGAAACAACTTCCCTACGTCCACCCTATCTAAGCTATTCATTATCTTGCAAGTTTCTATTAGATCTCCCCTCAACCTCCTAAACTCCAATGAATATAATCCCAGGATCCTCAGACGTTCACCGTATGTTGTCTCAGTTGGTTCCAGGTCCAAAGAATGGCTACTACCACTGGGCTTGTTGAGTGTTTGGCTGGCAAGGATGGGAGTGCTGGCCCTGAGGAGAATCAATGCATCCTCGTAGTGTCCCAGGCTTAGCCTGATCCAGTTGAAGGTGGCCCACAGGGCTCATTATGACTGTGGCCCGTGTGAATAGTTTTTTTGTGGAGGTGGAGGAGGTGTGGGCGGGGTGTGGGCGGGGTGGGGGATGTCCTGCAAAGCATATACACATGGTTTGGGCGTGTCCGAAGCTGAGGGGATTTTGGCAGGGATTCTCAGATGTCATGGCAGAGGTCCTGGAAGGGACGGTGACTCCGAGTCCAGAGGTGGCAATATTTGGAGTGTCGGAAGATCCGGGAGCCCAGGGGGGGGGGAGGGGGGGGGGGGGAAGAGAGGCCGACGTTTTGGCCTTTGCCTCCCTGGTGGCCCGGAGACGGATTTTGCTGGGATGGAGGGACTCAGAGCCTCCAAGGTCGGGGGTTTGGGTCAGCGACATGGCAGGGTTTCTTAGGCGAGAGAAAATTAATTTTCCCTTAAGGGGGTCGTTATAGGGGTTCGCTCGGAGGTGGCAACCGTTCATCAACTTCTTCAAGGAGAATTGACCATCAGCAGGAGCGGGAGAGGGGGGTGGCATGGAAGTGACGAACAAGGGCAGGGAATCTAATGTATGGGTAGTTAGGGCTGGGGGAAGTTGGGTATGTTATTGTGGAGTTTTTGTGTGAGTTGGATCTTTGTTCTTTAAAACGTTAAAATGTTAAAATTATAAATGCCTCAATAAAATATTTTCCAAAAAAAAGGATGGGAGTGCTGTTGTGGCAAAGGCACAGAGGGGTGCCCCCATGCAGGAATTCGCTTCTATCCTTACCCGTCCTGCTTCTGGTGGCACAGTGGTTAGCACTGTTGCTTCACAGCTCCAGGGTCCCAGGTTCGGCTCCCGGCTTGGGTCCCTGTCTGTGCGGAGTCTGCACGTTCTCCCCGTGTCTGCGCGGGTTTCCTCCAGGTGCTCCGGTTTCCTCCCACAGTCCCGAAAGACGTGCTGTTCGGTGAATTGGACATTCTGAATTCTCCCTCTGTGTACCCGAACAGGTGCCGGAATGTGGCAACTAGGGGATTTTTACAGCAACCTCTTTGCAGTGTTAATGTCAGCCTACTTGTAATAATAATAAAGATTATTATTATTATTTCGTTTAAAGCCCGCTCTACATCCGTAACTGTGAGATTTTCCAGGACATTGGGTCCCAGTGTGGTCCAGGTGAAGATTGCCCCCGTGGCACAGCTTCCCCCTTCCCAAGTATCCCATGAATCAAAACCCATTCCTCCCGCATCAACCTGTGAGCCGTGCATTCAACTCTCTCATCTTATTTACCCTGTGCCAACCTACTCATGGCTCAGGTAGCTATTGGGAGATTATTACCTTTGAGGTTCTGCTTTTTAATTAAACCCTCGCTGCTTATATTTTCCTGGCAGAACCCATTTCTTCGTCCTAACGATGCCATTGCTATCCACGTGGTCCACGCCAGCTGGATCTTTCCATTCCCCATCCAAGTTCCCCTCCAGCCCGTTGTTGCAAGTGGGTGATACAGGTAGCACAGTGCCCTCGACAGGACACCTGAGAGCTGGGTCAAGAGAGCAACCTGATATCTCCTGAACCAATCATATTGGAGAATCATTAGAGGGCCGCACAGACGCTGAAACAGGAACGTAGGTTGTCGGCCTGGTGTCTCAACACTGGGTACAACTGGTGATCCAGCAGAAAACCGTGCCAGTCTTTAGAAAAACTGACAAGATACTATAGCCCAACACAATACACCCAAATCAAAAATATACTCCCAACCCAACACAATACACACAACCCGACACAATACACCCAACCCGACACAATACACACAACCCGACACAATACACACAACCCGACACAATACTCCCAACCCAACACAATACACCCAACCCGACACAATACACCCAACCCGACACAATACACACAACCCGACATAATATACCCAACCCGACACAATACACACAACCCAACACAATACACACAACCCGACACAATACACCCAACCCAACACAATACACCCAACCCAACACAATACACCCAACCCGACACAATACACACAACCCGACACAATACACACAACCCGACACAATACACACAACCCGACACAATACACCCAACCCGACACAATACACCCAACCCAACACAATACACACAACCCGACACAATACTCCCAACCCAACACAATACACCCAACCCGACACAATACACCCAACCCGACACAATACACACAACCCGACACAATACACACAACCCGACACAATACACCCAACCCGACACAATACACCCAACCCGACACAATACACCCAACCCAACACAATACACCCAAATCAAAAATATACTCCCAACCCAACACAATACACACAACCCGACATAATATACCCAACCCGACACAATACACACAATCCGACATAATATACCCAACCCGACACAATACACCCAACCCAACACAATACACCCAACCCAACACAATACACCCAACCCAACACAATACACCCAACCCAACACAATACACACAACCCGACATAATACACCCAAACCAAAAATATACTCCCAACCCAACACAATACACACAACCCACACAATACACCCAACCCAACACAAAACACACAACCCGACATAATACACCCAACCCAACACAATACACACAACCCGACACAATACACCCAACCCAACACAATACACACAACCCGACATAATACACCCAAACCAAAAATATACTCCCAACACAACACAATACACACAACCCAACACAATACACCCAACCCAACACAATACACACAACCCGACATAATACACCCAAACCAAAAATATACTCCTAATCCAACACAATACACACAACCCAACACAATACACACAACCCGACACAATACACCCAACCCAACACAATACACACAACCCGACACAATACACCCAACCCAACACAATACACCCAAATCAAAAATATACTCCCAACCCAACACAATACACACAACCCAACATAATATACCCAACCCGACACAATACACACAATCCGACATAATATACCCAACCCGACACAATACACCCAACCCAACACAATACACCCAACACAACACAATACACCCAACCCAACACAATACACCCAACCCAACACAATACACACAACCCGACATAATACACCCAAACCAAAAATATACTCCCAACCCAACACAATACACACAACCCACACAATACACCCAACCCAACACAAAACACACAACCCGACATAATACACCCAACCCAACACAATACACACAACCCGACACAATACACCCAACCCAACACAATACACACAACCCGACATAATACACCCAAACCAAAAATATACTCCCAACCCAACACAATACACACAACCCAACACAATACACCCAACCCAACACAATACACACAACCCGACATAATACACCCAAACCAAAAATATACTCCCAATCCAACACAATACACACAACCCAACACAATACACACAACCCGACACAATACACCCAACCCAACACAATACACACAACCCGACACAATACACACAACCCGACATAATACACCCAAACCAAAAATATACTCCCAATCCAACACAATACACACAACCCAACACAATACACACAACCCAACACAATACACACAACCCGACATAATACACCCAAACCAAAAATATACTCCCAATCCAACACAATACACACAACCCAACACAATACACACAACCCGACACAATACACCCAACCCAACACAATACACACAACCCGACATAATACACCCAAACCAAAAATATACTCCCAACCCAACACAATACACACAACCCACACAATACACCCAACCCAACACAAAACACACAACCCGACATAATACACCCAACCCAACACAATACACACAACCCGACACAATACACCCAACCCAACACAATACACACAACCCGACATAATACACCCAAACCAAAAATATACTCCCAACCCAACACAATACACACAACCCAACACAATACACCCAACCCAACACAATACACACAACCCGACATAATACACCCAAACCAAAAATATACTCCCAATCCAACACAATACACACAACCCAACACAATACACACAACCCGACACAATACACCCAACCCAACACAATACACACAACCCGACACAATACACACAACCCGACATAATACACCCAAACCAAAAATATACTCCCAATCCAACACAATACACACAACCCAACACAATACACACAACCCAACACAATACACACAACCCGACATAATACACCCAAACCAAAAATATACTCCCAATCCAACACAATACACACAACCCAACACAATACACACAACCCGACACAATACACCCAACCCAACACAATACACACAACCCGACACAATACACCCAACCCAACACAATACACCCAACCCAACACAATACACACAACCCGACACAATACACCCAACCCAACACAATACACACAACCCGACACAATACACCCAACCCAACACAATACACCCAACCCAACACAATACACACAACCCGACACAATACACCCAACCCAACACAATACACACAACCCGACATAATACACCCAAACCAAAAATATACTCCCAACCCAACACAATACACACAACCCGACACAATACTCCCAACCCAGCACAATACACACAACCCAACACAATACTCCCAACCCAGCACAATACTCACAACCCACACAATAAGCCCAAGCCTACACAACACACACAACCCGACACAATACACCAAACCCGACTGTGGTGGTATGTATTAGGGGTAGTATGGTACCTGTGAAGCCGAGAGGTTATTGGCTGACAGGTCCCGGGTCCTGGTTGGATCTGCCGCCTGCTGGCTCCGCCCAGAAGCCGGAGTATAAGAGCATGAGTTCTCCCAGCAGCCGCATTCTGTAACTGAGCTGCTGGGGAACAAGTCTTGCTTAATAAAGCCTCGATAGACTTCATCACTTCTCGTCTTGTGTAAGTCATTGTTGCGCTACAATTTATTAAGCAAGCTTAAAAGACTATGGAGCTCCGGATCGCCCCGGAGTGTCTGTGAATCAGCCCCCATGCAGCAAACTCAGCGGCCGTGTTTAAACACTGGCTAGCATGCTTCGAAGGTTACCTTCGAACGGCCCCCGGCCGGACCACGGAAGATCAGAAAATGCAGGTCCTGCATTCCAGGGTGAGCCCGGAGATCTACACGCTCATCGAAGACGCGGAGGATTTCCCGACGGCGCTCGCCATGCTGAAAGGAGTCTACATTCGGCCCATAAACCAGGTCTACGCTCGCCACCAACTCGCGACGAGACGGCAAATCCCCGGAGAATCGCTCGACAAGCTCTACAGCGCACTGCTGATTTTGGGACGGAACTGCAACTGCCCGGTGAGCGCAATCGAGCACACGGAGCTGCTAATCAGAGACGCACTTGTGGCAGGTACGACTTCTTCTCAAATTCGCCAAAGACTGTTAGAGAGAGACTCGCTAGGACTCACAGAGGCACGGGCCCTTGCGGCCTCCCTCGATGTGGCCTCACAAAATGCCCGCGCCTACGGCCCCGACCGCGCGGCAGCCCCTTGGGCTCCGTGGACCCCCGTTGCGACCGACTCCCCGGCACCCCCCACCCCCTCCGCAAGCCTGCGCGGCTAGAGCATCAGACCATCCCAGTGGGCACCGCTGCTATTTTTGCGGGCAGGCGAAACACCCCCGGCAGCGCTGCCCGGCCCGCTCAGCTATTTGTAAAAGCTGCGGCAAAAAGGGGCATTACGCAGCGGTGTGCCGGTCCCGGGGGGTCGCCGCAATCCCCGGGGAAGAACGGGGACAGCAGATTCAACCCCCCCCTCAACCCTCCCAACGATCCATGCGCGACCCGCGGGCGCCGCCATTCTGGGTCCCGGACACCACGCGGGGAGGATGGGCGCCGCCATCTTGTGACCCCCCCGGCCACGTGCGATCCATGGGGGCGGCCATTTTGTCCATCCCGACCGCGTGCGATCCATGGACGCCGCCATCTTGGCTGACAGCCAAGGACCCCAGCATAGACGGCTCCACGGGGTCTGAAGAAAACGCCGCGATGCTACTACCACGACTGGCTTCGGTGACCCTGGACCAATCGCGGCCCCGGACGCTCCAAACGGCAACAACAACGGTGCTGGTCAACGGGTACGAGACGCCATGCCTGATCGACTCTGGGAGCACGGAAAGTTTTATCCACCCGGATACGGTAAGACGCTGTTTTCTTCCCATTCGTCCGAGCACTCAAATGATTTTCCTGGCTGCGGGATCCCATTCAGTAGAGATCAAAGGGTTCTGCATCGCGAACCTAACGGTGCAAGGGAGGGAGATTAAGAATTATCGGCTTTATGTCCTTCCCCAACTCTGCACGCCCACACTATTGGAGTTTGATTTCCAGTGTAACCTCCAGAGCCTAACATTCCAATTCGGCGGCCCCATACTCCCACTCAGTATCTGCAGCCTCGCAACCCTCAAGGATTCCTTGTTTGCGAACCTCACCCCGGATTGCAAACCCATCGCCACTAGGAGCAGATGATACAGCGCCCAGGATCGGATGTTTATCCGGTCTGAAGTCCAGCGGCTGCTGAAGGAAGGCGTAATCCAGGCCAGCAATAGTCCCTGGAGAGCCCAGGTGGTAGTAGTAAAGACCGGGGAGAAGCAGAGGATGGTCGTAAACTATAGTCAGACCATCAATAGGTACACGCAGCTAGATGCGTACCCTCTCCCCCGCATATCCGACATGGTCAATCGGATTGCACAGTACAAAGTCTTTTCCACCATGGACCTCAAGTCCGCATTCCACCAGCTCCCCATCTGCCCGAGCGACCGCAAGTACACGGCCTTCGAGGCAGACGGGCGGCTCTACCATTTTTTAAGGGTCCCATTTGGCGTCACGAACACAGTCTCGGTCTTCCAACGGGAGATGGACCGAATGGTTGACCAGCGCGGGTTGCAGGCCACGTTCCCATACCTCGACAATGTAACCATCTGCGGCCATGACCAGCAGGACCACGACGCCAACCTCCACAAATTCCTCCAGACCGCTAACGCCCTGAACCTCACATACAACGAGGAAAAATGCCTTTTTAGCACCAACCGTCTGGCCATCCTGGGATACGTAGTGCGCAATGGAGTGATGGGCCCCGACCCCGAACGCATGCGCCCCCTTATGGAATTTCCCCTCCCCCACTGCTCCAAAGCCCTGAAACGCTGCCTGGGCTTCTTTTCGTATTACGCCCAGTGGGTTCCCCAGAACGCAGACAAGGCCCGCCCGTTAATCCAGTCCCTGCCGACAGAGGCCCGCCAGGCCATCAGCCGCATCAAAGCTGATATTGCAAAGGCCACGATGCACGCAATCGACGAGTCCCTCCCCTTCCAGGTCGAGAGCGTCGCATCCGATGTAGCTCTGGCGGCCACCCTCAACCAAGCGGGCAGACCCGTGGCCTTTTACTCCCGGACCCTCCACGCCACAGAAATCCGCCACTCCTCAGTGGAAAAGGAGGCCCAGGCCATAGTGGAAGCTGTGCGACATTGGAGGCATTACCTGGCCGGTAGGAGATTCACTCTCCTCACCGACCAACGGTCGGTAGCCTTTATGTTCGATAATGCACAGCGGGGAAAAATCAAGAATGACAAGATCTTGAGGTGGAGGATTGAGCTCTCCACCTATAACTATGAGATCTTGTATCGTCCCGGAAAGCTGAACGAGCCGTCCAATGACCTATCCCGCGGCACACGTGCCAACGCACAAGTAGACCGCCTCCAAGCCCTCCACGAGGACCTCTCCCGGGTCCTGGTTGGATCTGCCGCCTGCTGGCTCCGCCCAGAAGGCGGAGTATAAGAGCACGAGTTCTCCCAGCAGCCGCATTCTGTAACTGAGCTGCTGGGGAACAAGTCTTGCTTAATAAAGCCTCCATAGACTTCATCACTTCTCCACTTGTGTAAGTCATTGTTGCGCTACACCGACACAATAAACCCAACCCAACACACACACACAAACCGACACAATAAACCCAACCCAACACAATACATACAACCCGACACAATACACACAACTCGACACAATACACACAACCCGACACAATACACACAACCCGACACAATACACACAACCTGACACAACACACACAACCCGACACAACACACACAACCCGACACAATACACACAAGCCGACACAACACACACAACCCGACACAATACACACAACCCGACACAATACACACAACCCGACACAACACACACAACCCGACACAACACACACAACCCGACACAATAAACCCAACCCGACACAATACACACAACCCGACACAATACACAACCAGACACAATACACCCAACACAACACAATACACCCAACCCGACACAATACACCCAACTCGACACAATACACCCAACCCGACATAATACACCCAACCCGACACAATACACAACCAGACACAATACACCCAACACAAAACAATACACCCAACCCGACACAATACACCCAACCTGACACAATACACCCAATCCAATGCAATACACAAAACTGGAACCAAAACATCCAATGCTACACAAAACACCTAACCTGACACAAATCACCCAACCTGACACAATACACCAAACCCGACACAATACACCCAACTCGACACAATACACCCAACTCGACACAATACACACAACCCGACACAATACACACAACCCGACACAATACACACAACCCGACACAATACACACAACCCGACACAACACAACCAACCCGACACAATACACCCAACCCGACACAATACACCCAACTCGACACAATACACACAACACGACACAATACATCCAACCCGACACAATACACACAACACAACACAATACACCCAACCGGACACAATACACACAACACAGCACAATACACCCAAACCAACACAATACACCCAACCCGACACAATACACCCAACCGACACAATAAACCCAACCCAACACAATACACACAACCCGACATAATACACAACCAGACACAATACACCCAACACAACACACCCAACCCGACACAATACACCCAACTCGACACAATACACACAACACAGCACAATACACACAACCCGACACAATAAACCCAACCCAACACAATACACACAACCCGACACAATACACAACCAGACACAATACACCCAACACAACACAATACACCCAACTCGACAGAATATACCCAACCTGACACAATACACCCAACCCGACACAATACACCCAACCCGACACAATACACCCAACCCGACACAATACACAACCAGACACAATACACCCAACACAAAACAATACACCCAACCCGACACAATACGCCCAACCTGACACAATACACCCAATCCAACGCAATACACAAAACTGGAACCAAAACATCCAATGCTACACAAAACACCCAACCTGACACAAATCACCCAACCTGACACAATACACCCAACCCGACACAATACACCCAACCCGACACAATACACCCAACCCGACACAATACACCCAACTCGACACAATACACCCAACTCGACACAATACACACAACCCGACACAATACACACAACCCGACACAACACACCCAACCCGACACAATACACCCAACCCGACACAATACACACAACACGACACAATACACCCAACCCGACACAATACACCCAACTCGACACAATACACACAACACGACACAATACACCCAACCCGACACAATACACACAACACAACACAATACACCCAACCCGACACAATACACACAACACAGCACAATACACCCAATCCAAGACAATACACCCAACCCGACACAATACACCCAACCGACACAATAAACCCAACCCAACACAATACACACAACCCGACACAATACACAACCAGACACAATACACCCAACACAACACACCCAACCCGACACAACACACACAACCCGACACAATAAACCCAACCCAACACAATACACACAACCCGACACAATACACAACCAGACACAATACACCCAACACAACACAATACACCCAACGCGACAGAATACACCCAACCTGACACAATACACCCAACCCGACACAATACACACAAACCGACACAACACACACAACCCGACACAATACACACAACCCGACACAATACACACAACCCGACACAACACACACAACCCGACACAACACACACAACCCGACACAATACACAACCAGACACAATACACCCAACACAACACAATACACCCAACCCGACACAATACACCCAACTCGACACAATACACCCAACCCGACATAATACACCCAACCCGACACAATACACAACCAGACACAATACACCCAACACAAAACAATACACCCAACCCGACACAATACACCCAACCTGACACAATACACCCAATCCAACGCAATACACAAAACTGGAACCAAAACATCCAATGCTACACAAAACACCTAACCTGACACAAATCACCCAACCTGACACAATACACCAAACCCGACACAATACACCCAACTCGACACAATACACCCAACTCGACACAATACACACAACCCGACACAATACACACAACCCGACACAATACACACAACCCGACACAACACAACCAACCCGACACAATACACCCAACCCGACACAATACACCCAACTCGACACAATACACACAACACGACACAATACACCCAACCCGACACAATACACACAACACGACACAATACACCCAACCCGACACAATACACACAACACAACACAATACACCCAACCCGACACAATACACACAACACAGCACAATACACCCAAACCAACACAATACACCCAACCCGACACAATACACCCAACCGACACAATAAACCCAACCCAACACAATACACACAACCCGACACAATACACAACCAGACACAATACACCCAACACAACACACCCAACCCGACACAATACACCCAACTCGACACAATACACACAACACAGCACAATACACACAACCCGACACAATAAACCCAACCCAACACAATACACACAACCCGACACAATACACAACCAGACACAATACACCCAACACAACACAATACACCCAACTCGACAGAATACACCCAACCTGACACAATACACCCAACCCGACACAATACACCCAACCCGACACAATACACCCAACCCGACACAATACACAACCAGACACAATACACCCAACACAAAACAATACACCCAACCCGACACAATACACCCAACCTGACACAATACACCGAATCCAACGCAATACACAAAACTGGAACCAAAACATCCAATGCTACACAAAACACCCAACCTGACACAAATCACCCAACCTGACACAATACACCCAACCCGACACAATACACCCAACCCGACATAATACACCCAACCCGACACAATACACCCAACCCGACACAATACACCCAACTCGACACAATACACCCAACTCGACACAATACACACAACCCGACACAATACACACAACCCTACACAACACACCCAACCCGACACAATACACCCAACCCGACACAATACACCCAACCCGACACAATACACACAACACGACACAATACACCCAACCCGACACAATACACCCAACTCGACACAATACACACAACACGACACAATACACCCAACCCGTCACAATACACACAACACAACACAATACACCCAACCCGACACAATACACAAAACACAGCACAATACACCCAATCCAAGACAATACACCCAACCCGACACAATACACCCAACCGACACAATAAACCGAACCCAACACAATACACACAACCCGACACAATACACAACCAGACACAATACACCCAACACAACACACCCAACCCGACACAACACACACAACCCGACACAATAAACCCAACCCAACACAATACACACAACCCGACACAATACACAACCAGACACAATACACCCAACACAACACAATACACCCAACGCGACAGAATACACCCAACCTGACACAATACACCCAACCCGACACAATACACCCAACCCGACACAATACACCCAACCCGACACAATACACCCAACCCGACACAATACACCCAACCCGACACAATACACCCAACCCGACACAATACACAACCAGACACAATACACCCAACACAAAACAATACACCCAACCCGACACAATACACCCAACCTGACACAATACACCCAATCCAACGCAATACACAAAACTGGAACCAAAACATCCAATGCTACACAAAACACCCAACCTGACATAAATCACCCAACCTGACACAATACACCCAACCCGACATAATACACACAGCCCGACACAATACACAGAACCCGACACAACACACCCAACCCGACACAACACACCCAACCCGACACAATACACCCAACCCGACACAATACACCCAACCCGACACAATACACCCAACCCGACACAATACACCCAACCCGACACAATACACCCAACTCGACACAATACACACAACACGACACAATACACCCAACCCGACACAATACACACAACACAACACAATACACCCAACCCGACACAATACACACAACACAGCACAATACACCCAATCCAACACAATACACCCAACCCGACACAATACACCCAACCGACACAATAAACCCAATCCAACACAATACACACAACCCGACACAATACACAACCAGACACAATACACCCAACACAACACACCCGACCCGACACAATACACCCAACTCGACACAATACACACAACACAGCACAATACACACAACCCGACACAATAAACCCAACCCAACACAATACACACAACCCGACACAATACACAACCAGACACAATACACCCAACACAACACAATACACCCAACCCGACACAATACACCCAACCTGACACAATACACCCAACCCGACACAATACACCCAACCCGACACAATACACCCAACCTGACACAATACACAACCAGACACAATACACCCAACACAAAACAATACACCCAACCCGACACAATACACCCAACCCGACACAATACACACAACACAACACAATACACCCAACCCGACACAATACACACAACACAGCACAATACACCCAATCCAACACAATACACCCAACCCGACACAATACACCCAACCGACACAATAAACCCAACCCAACACAACACACACAACCCGACACAATACACAACCAGACACAATACACCCAACACAACACACCCAACCCGACACAATACACCCAACTCGACACAATACACACAACACAGCACAATACACACAACCCGACACAATAAACCCAACCCAATACAATACACACAACCCGACACAATACACAACCAGACACAATACACCCAACACAACACAATACACCCAACCCGACACAATACACCCAACCTGACACAATACACCCAACCCGACACAATACACCCAACCCGACACAATACACCCAACCCGACACAATACACAACCAGACACAATACACTCAACACAAAACAATACACCCAACCCGACACAATACACCCAACTCGACACAATACACCCAACTCGACACAATACACACAACCCGACACAATACACACAACCCGACACAACACACCCAACCCGACACAATACACCCAACCCGACACAATACACACAACACGACACAATACACCCAACCCGACACAATACACCCAACTCGACACAATACACACAACACGACACAATACACCCAACCCGACACATTACACACAACACAACACAATACACCCAACCCGACACAATACACACAACACAGCACAATACACCCAATTCAACACAATACACCCAACCCAACACAATACACACAACCCGACACAATACACAACCAGACACAATACACCCAACACAACACAATACACCCAACCCGACACAATACACCCAACTCGACACAATACACACAACACAGCACAATACACCCAACACGACACAATACACCCAGCCCGACACAATACACCCAACCCGACACAATGCACCCAACTCGACACAATACACACAACACAGCACAATACACACAACACAGCACAATACACCCAACCCGACACAATACACCCAACCCGACACAATACACCCAACCCGACATAATAAACCCAACCCAACACATTACACACAACCCGACCTGACACAATACACCCAATCCAACGCAATACACAAAACTGGAACCAAAGCATCCAATGCTACACAAAACACCCAACCTGACACAATACACTCAACACAACACAATACACCCAACCCGACACAATACACACAACACAGCACAATACACCCAACCCGACACAATACACACAACACGGCACAATACACCCAACACGGCACAATACACCCAACCCGACACAATACACCCAACCCGACACAATACACCCAACCCGACACAATACACCCAACCCGACACAATACACACAACCCGACACAATACACCCAACCCGACACAATACACCCAACCCGACACAATACACCCAACCCGACACAATACACCCAACCCGACACAATACACCCAACCCGACACAATACACCCAACCCGACACAATACACACAACACAGCACAATACACCCAACCCGACACAATACACCCAACCCGACACAATACACCCAACCCGACACAATACACCCAACCCGACACAATACACCCAACCCGACACAATACACAACCAGACACAATACACTCAACACAAAACAATACACCCAACCCGACACAATACACCCAACCTGACACAATACACCCAATCCAACGCAATACACAAAACTGGAACCAAAACATCCAATGCTACACAAAACACCCAACCTGACACAAATCACCCAACCTGACACAATACACCCAACCCGACACAATACACCCAACCCGACACAATACACCCAACTCGACACAATACACCCAACTCGACACAATACACACAACCCGACACAATACACACAACCCGACACAACACACCCAACCCGACACAATACACCCAACCCGACACAATACACACAACACGACATAATACACCCAACCCGACACAATACACCCAACTCGACACAATACACACAACACGACACAATACACCCAACCCGACACAATACACACAACACAACACAATACACCCAACCCGACACAATACACACAACACAGCACAATACACCCAATTCAACACAATACACCCAACCCGACACAATACACCCAACTCGACACAATACACACAACACGACACAATACACCCAACCCGACACAATACACACAACACAACACAATACACCCAACCCGACACAATACACACAACACAGCACAATACACCCAATTCAACACAATACACCCAACCCAACACAATACACACAACCCGACACAATACACAACCAGACACAATACACCCAACACAACACAATACACCCAACCCGACACAATACACCCAACTCGACACAATACACACAACACAGCACAATACACCCAACACGACACAATACACCCAACTCGACACAATACACCCAACACGACACAATACACCCAACCCGACACAATACACACAACACAACACAATACACCCAACCCGACACAATACACACAACACAGCACAATACACCCAATTCAACACAATACACCCAACCCAACACAATACACACAACCCGACACAATACACAACCAGACACAATACACCCAACACAACACAATACACCCAACCCGACACAATACACCCAACTCGACACAATACACACAACACAGCACAATACACCCAACACGACACAATACACCCAGCCCGACACAATACACCCAACCCGACACAATGCACCCAACTCGACACAATACACACAACACAGCACAATACACACAACACAGCACAATACACCCAACCCGACACAATACACCCAACCCGACACAATACACCCAACCCGACATAATAAACCCAACCCAACACATTACACACAACCCGACCTGACACAATACACCCAATCCAACGCAATACACAAAACTGGAACCAAAGCATCCAATGCTACACAAAACACCCAACCTGACACAATACACTCAACACAACACAATACACCCAACCCGACACAATACACACAACACAGCACAATACACCCAACCCGACACAATACACACAACACAGCACAATACACCCAACACAGCACAATACACCCAACCCGACACAATACACCCAACCCGACACAATACACACAACCCGACACAATACACCCAACCCGACACAATACACCCAACCCGACACAATACACCCAACCCGACACAATACACCCAACCCGACACAATACACCCAACCCGACACAATACACACAACACAGCACAATACACCCAACCCGACACAATACACCCAACCCGACACAATACACCCAACCCGACACAATACACCCAACCCGACACAATACACCCAACCCGACACAATACACCCAACCCGACACAATACACCCAACCCGACACAATACACAACCAGACACAATACACTCAACACAAAACAATACACCCAACCCGACACAATACACCCAACCTGACACAATACACCCAATCCAACGCAATACACAAAACTGGAACCAAAACATCCAATGCTACACAAAACACCCAACCTGACACAAATCACCCAACCTGACACAATACACCCAACCCGACACAATACACCCAACCCGACACAATACACCCAACTCGACACAATACACCCAACTCGACACAATACACACAACCCGACACAATACACACAACCCGACACAACACACCCAACCCGACACAATACACCCAACCCGACACAATACACACAACACGACACAATACACCCAACCCGACACAATACACCCAACTCGACACAATACACACAACACGACACAATACACCCAACCCGACACAATACACACAACACAACACAATACACCCAACCCGACACAATACACACAACACAGCACAATACACCCAATTCAACACAATACACCCAACCCAACACAATACACACAACCCGACACAATACACAACCAGACACAATACACCCAACACAACACAATACACCCAACCCGACACAATACACCCAACTCGACACAATACACACAACACAGCACAATACACCCAACACGACACAATACACCCAACCCGACACAATACACCCAACCCGACACAATGCACCCAACTCGACACAATACACACAACACAGCACAATACACACAACACAGCACAATACACCCAACCCGACACAATACACCCAACCCGACACAATACACCCAACCCGACATAATAAACCCAACCCAACACATTACACACAACCCGACCTGGCACAATACACCCAATCCAACGCAATACACAAAACTGGAACCAAAGCATCCAATGCTACACAAAACACCCAACCCGACACAATACACTCAACACAGCACAATACACCCAACCCGACACAATACACACAACACACCACTATACACCCAACCCGACACAATACACCCAACCCGACACAATACACCCAACCCGACACAATACACCCAACCCGACACAATACACCCAACCCGACACAATACACCCAACCCGACACAATACACCCAACCCGACACAATACACCCAACCCGACACAATACACCCAACCCGACACAATACACACAACACAGCACAATACACCCAACACGACACAATACACCCAATCCGATACAATACACCCAACCCGACACAATACACCCAACCCGACACAATACACACAACACGACACAATACACCCAACCCGACACAATACACAACCAGACACAATACACTCAACACAAAACAATACACCCAACCCGACACAATACACCCAACCTGACACAATACACCCAATCCAACGCAATACACAAAACTGGAACCAAAACATCCAATGCTACACAAAACACCCAACCTGACACAAATCACCCAACCTGACACAATACACCCAACCCGACACAATACACCCAACCCGACACAATACACCCAACTCGACACAATACACCCAACTCGACACAATACACACAACCCGAAACAATACACACAACCCGACACAACACACCCAACCCGACACAATACACCCAACCCGACACAATACACACAACACGACACAATACACCCAACCCGACACAATACACCCAACTCGACACAATACACACAACACGACACAATACACCCAACCCGACACAATACACACAACACAACACAATACACACAACCCGACACAATACACACAACACAGCACAATACACCCAATTCAACACAATACACCCAACCCAACACAATACACACAACCCGACACAATACACAACCAGACACAATACACCCAACACAACACAATACACCCAACCCGACACAATACACCCAACTCGACACAATACACACAACACAGCACAATACACCCAACACGACACAATACACCCAACCCGACACAATACACACAACCCGACACAATACACACAACCCGACACAACACACCCAACCCGACACAATACACCCAACCCGACACAATACACCCAACCCGACACAATACACCCAACCCGACACAATACACCCAACCCGACACAATACACCCAACCCGTCACAATACACCCAACTCGACACAATACACACAACACGACACAATACACCCAACCCGACACAATACACACAACACAACACAATACACCCAACCCGACACAATACACACAACACAGCACAATACACCCAATCCAACACAATACACCCAACCCGACACAATACACCCAACCGACACAATAAACCCAATCCAACACAATACACACAACCCGACACAATACACAACCAGACACAATACACCCAACCCGACACAATACACCCAACTCGACACAATACGCACAACACAGCACAATACACACAACCCGACACAATAAACCCAACCCAACACAATACACACAACCCGACACAATACACAACCAGACACAATACACCCAACACAACACAATACACCCAACCCGACACAATACACCCAACCTGACACAATACACCCAACCCGACACAATACACCCAACCCGACACAAAACACCCAACCCGACACAATACACAACCAGACACAATACACCCAACACAAAACAATACACCCAACCCGACACAATACACCCAACCCGACACAATACACACAACACAACACAATACACCCAACCCGACACAATACACACAACACAGCACAATACACCCAATCCAACACAATACACCCAACCCGACACAATACACCCAACCGACACAATAAACCCAACCCAACACAATACACACAACCCGACACAATACACAACCAGACACAATACACCCAACACAACACACCCAACCCGACACAATACACCCAACTCGACACAATACACACAACACAGCACAATACACACAACCCGACACAATAAACCCAACCCAACACAATACACACAACCCGACACAATACACAACCAGACACAATACACCCAACACAACACAATACACCCAACCCGACACAATACACCCAACCTGACACAATACACCCAACCCGACACAATACACCCAACCCGACACAATACACCCAACCCGACACAATACACAACCAGACACAATACACTCAACACAAAACAATACAACCAACCCGACACAATACACCCAACTCGACACAATACACCCAACCCAACACAATACACACAACCCGACACAATACACAACCAGACACAATACACCCAACACAACACACCCAACCCGACACAATACACCCAACTCGACACAATACACACAACACAGCACAATACACACAACCCGACACAATAAACCCAACCCAACACAATACACACAACCCGACACAATACACAACCAGACACAATACACCCAACACAACACAATACACCCAACTCGACAGAATACACCCAACCTGACACAATACACCCAACCCGACACAATACACCCAACCCGACACAATACACCCAACCCGACACAATACACAACCAGACACAATACACCCAACACAAAACAATACACCCAACCCGACACAATACACCCAACCTGACACAATACACCCAATCCAACGCAATACACAAAACTGGAACCAAAACATCCAATGCTACACAAAACACCCAACCTGACACAAATCACCCAACCTGACACAATACACCCAACCCGACACAATACACCCAACCCGACATAATACACCCAACCCGACACAATACACCCAACCCGACACAATACACCCAACTCGACACAATACACCCAACTCGACACAATACACACAACCCGACACAATACACACAACCCTACACAACACACCCAACCCGACACAATACACCCAACCCGACACAATACACCCAACCCGACACAATACACACAACACGACACAATACACCCAACCCGACACAATACACCCAACTCGACACAATACACACAACACGACACAATACACCCAACCCGACACAATACACACAACACAACACAATACACCCAACCCGACACAATACACAAAACACAGCACAATACACCCAATCCAAGACAATACACCCAACCCGACACAATACACCCAACCGACACAATAAACCGAACCCAACACAATACACACAACCCGACACAATACACAACCAGACACAATACACCCAACACAACACACCCAACCCGACACAACACACACAACCCGACACAATAAACCCAACCCAACACAATACACACAACCCGACACAATACACAACCAGACACAATACACCCAACACAACACTATACACCCAACGCGACAGAATACACCCAACCTGACACAATACACCCAACCCGACACAATACACCCAACCCGACACAATACACCCAACCCGACACAATACACCCAACCCGACACAATACACCCAACCCGACACAATACACAACCAGACACAATACACCCAACACAAAACAATACACCCAACCCGACACAATACACCCAACCTGACACAATACACCCAATCCAACGCAATACACAAAACTGGAACCAAAACATCCAATGCTACACAAAACACCCAACCTGACATAAATCACCCAACCTGACACAATACACCCAACCCGACATAATACACACAACCCGACACAATACACACAACCCGACACAACACACCCAACCCGACACAACACACCCAACCCGACACAATACACCCAACCCGACACAATACACCCAACCCGACACAATACACCCAACCCGACACAATACACCCAACCCGACACAATACACCCAACTCGACACAATACACACAACACGACACAATACACCCAACCCGACACAATACACACAACACAACACAATACACCCAACCCGACACAATACACACAACACAGCACAATACACCCAATCCAACACAATACACCCAACCCGACACAATACACCCAACCGACACAATAAACCCAATCCAACACAATACACACAACCCGACACAATACACAACCAGACACAATACACCCAACACAACACACCCGACCCGACACAATACACCCAACTCGACACAATACACACAACACAGCACAATACACACAACCCGACACAATAAACCCAACCCAACACAATACACACAACCCGACACAATACACAACCAGACACAATACACCCAACACAACACAATACACCCAACCCGACACAATACACCCAACCTGACACAATACACCCAACCCGACACAATACACCCAACCCGACACAATACACCCAACCCGACACAATACACAACCAGACACAATACACCCAACACAAAACAATACACCCAACCCGACACAATACACCCAACCCGACACAATACACACAACACAACACAATACACCCAACCCGACACAATACACACAACACAGCACAATACACCCAATCCAACACAATACACCCAACCCGACACAATACACCCAACCGACACAATAAACCCAACCCAACACAATACACACAACCCGACACAATACACAACCAGACACAATACACCCAACACAACACACCCAACCCGACACAATACACCCAACTCGACACAATACACACAACACAGCACAATACACACAACCCGACACAATAAACCCAACCCAATACAATACACACAACCCGACACAATACACAACCAGACACAATACACCCAACACAACACAATACACCCAACCCGACACAATACACCCAACCTGACACAATACACCCAACCCGACACAATACACCCAACCCGACACAATACACCCAACCCGACACAATACACAACCAGACACAATACACTCAACACAAAACAATACACCCAACCCGACACAATACACCCAACTCGACACAATACACCCAACTCGACACAATACACACAACCCGACACAATACACACAACCCGACACAACACACCCAACCCGACACAATACACCCAACCCGACACAATACACACAACACGACACAATACACCCAACCCGACACAATACACCCAACTCGACACAATACACACAACACGACACAATACACCCAACCCGACACATTACACACAACACAACACAATACACCCAACCCGACACAATACACACAACACAGCACAATACACCCAATTCAACACAATACACCCAACCCAACACAATACACACAACCCGACACAATACACAACCAGACACAATACACCCAACACAACACAATACACCCAACCCGACACAATACACCCAACTCGACACAATACACACAACACAGCACAATACACCCAACACGACACAATACACCCAGCCCGACACAATACACCCAACCCGACACAATGCACCCAACTCGACACAATACACACAACACAGCACAATACACACAACACAGCACAATACACCCAACCCGACACAATACACCCAACCCGACACAATACACCCAACCCGACATAATAAACCCAACCCAACACATTACACACAACCCGACCTGACACAATACACCCAATCCAACGCAATACACAAAACTGGAACCAAAGCATCCAATGCTACACAAAACACCCAACCTGACACAATACACTCAACACAACACAATACACCCAACCCGACACAATACACACAACACAGCACAATACACCCAACCCGACACAATACACACAACACGGCACAATACACCCAACACGGCACAATACACCCAACCCGACACAATACACCCAACCCGACACAATACACCCAACCCGACACAATACACCCAACCCGACACAATACACCCAACCCGACACAATACACCCAACCCGACACAATACACCCAACCCGACACAATACACCCAACCCGACACAATACACCCAACCCGACACAATACACCCAACCCGACACAATACACCCAACCCGACACAATACACACAACACAGCACAATACACCCAACCCGACACAATACACCCAACCCGACACAATACACCCAACCCGACACAATACACCCAACCCGACACAATACACCCAACCCGACACAATACACAACCAGACACAATACACTCAACACAAAACAATACACCCAACCCGACACAATACACCCAACCTGACACAATACACCCAATCCAACGCAATACACAAAACTGGAACCAAAACATCCAATGCTACACAAAACACCCAACCTGACACAAATCACCCAACCTGACACAATACACCCAACCCGACACAATACACCCAACCCGACACAATACACCCAACTCGACACAATACACCCAACTCGACACAATACACACAACCCGACACAATACACACAACCCGACACAACACACCCAACCCGACACAATACACCCAACCCGACACAATACACACAACACGACACAATACACCCAACCCGACACAATACACCCAACTCGACACAATACACACAACACGACACAATACACCCAACCCGACACAATACACACAACACAACACAATACACCCAACCCGACACAATACACACAACACAGCACAATACACCCAATTCAACACAATACACCCAACCCGACACAATACACCCAACTCGACACAATACACACAACACGACACAATACACCCAACCCGACACAATACACACAACACAACACAATACACCCAACCCGACACAATACACACAACACAGCACAATACACCCAATTCAACACAATACACCCAACCCAACACAATACACACAACCCGACACAATACACAACCAGACACAATACACCCAACACAACACAATACACCCAACCCGACACAATACACCCAACTCGACACAATACACACAACACAGCACAATACACCCAACACGACACAATACACCCAACTCGACACAATACACCCAACACGACACAATACACCCAACCCGACACAATACACACAACACAACACAATACACCCAACCCGACACAATACACACAACACAGCACAATACACCCAATTCAACACAATACACCCAACCCAACACAATACACACAACCCGACACAATACACAACCAGACACAATACACCCAACACAACACAATACACCCAACCCGACACAATACACCCAACTCGACACAATACACACAACACAGCACAATACACCCAACACGACACAATACACCCAGCCCGACACAATACACCCAACCCGACACAATGCACCCAACTCGACACAATACACACAACACAGCACAATACACACAACACAGCACAATACACCCAACCCGACACAATACACCCAACCCGACACAATACACCCAACCCGACATAATAAACCCAACCCAACACATTACACACAACCCGACCTGACACAATACACCCAATCCAACGCAATACACAAAACTGGAACCAAAGCATCCAATGCTACACAAAACACCCAACCTGACACAATACACTCAACACAACACAATACACCCAACCCGACACAATACACACAACACAGCACAATACACCCAACCCGACACAATACACACAACACAGCACAATACACCCAACACAGCACAATACACCCAACCCGACACAATACACCCAACCCGACACAATACACACAACCCGACACAATACACCCAACCCGACACAATACACCCAACCCGACACAATACACCCAACCCGACACAATACACCCAACCCGACACAATACACCCAACCCGACACAATACACACAACACAGCACAATACACCCAACCCGACACAATACACCCAACCCGACACAATACACCCAACCCGACACAATACACCCAACCCGACACAATACACCCAACCCGACACAATACACCCAACCCGACACAATACACCCAACCCGACACAATACACAACCAGACACAATACACTCAACACAAAACAATACACCCAACCCGACACAATACACCCAACCTGACACAATACACCCAATCCAACGCAATACACAAAACTGGAACCAAAACATCCAATGCTACACAAAACACCCAACCTGACACAAATCACCCAACCTGACACAATACACCCAACCCGACACAATACACCCAACCCGACACAATACACCCAACTCGACACAATACACCCAACTCGACACAATACACACAACCCGACACAATACACACAACCCGACACAACACACCCAACCCGACACAATACACCCAACCCGACACAATACACACAACACGACACAATACACCCAACCCGACACAATACACCCAACTCGACACAATACACACAACACGACACAATACACCCAACCCGACACAATACACACAACACAACACAATACACCCAACCCGACACAATACACACAACACAGCACAATACACCCAATTCAACACAATACACCCAACCCAACACAATACACACAACCCGACACAATACACAACCAGACACAATACACCCAACACAACACAATACACCCAACCCGACACAATACACCCAACTCGACACAATACACACAACACAGCACAATACACCCAACACGACACAATACACCCAACCCGACACAATACACCCAACCCGACACAATGCACCCAACTCGACACAATACACACAACACAGCACAATACACACAACACAGCACAATACACCCAACCCGACACAATACACCCAACCCGACACAATACACCCAACCCGACATAATAAACCCAACCCAACACATTACACACAACCCGACCTGACACAATACACCCAATCCAACGCAATACACAAAACTGGAACCAAAGCATCCAATGCTACACAAAACACCCAACCCGACACAATACACTCAACACAGCACAATACACCCAACCCGACACAATACACACAACACAGCACAATACACCCAACACAGCACAATACACCCAACCCGACACAATACACCCAACCCGACACAATACACCCAACCCGACACAATACACCCAACCCGACACAATACACCCAACCCGACACAATACACCCAACCCGACACAATACACCCAACCCGACACAATACACCCAACCCGACACAATACACCCAACCCGACACAATACACACAACACAGCACAATACACCCAACACGACACAATACACCCAATCCGATACAATACACCCAACCCGACACAATACACCCAACCCGACACAATACACACAACACGACACAATACACCCAACCCGACACAATACACAACCAGACACAATACACTCAACACAAAACAATACACCCAACCCGACACAATACACCCAACCTGACACAATACACCCAATCCAACGCAATACACAAAACTGGAACCAAAACATCCAATGCTACACAAAACACCCAACCTGACACAAATCACCCAACCTGACACAATACACCCAACCCGACACAATACACCCAACCCGACACAATACACCCAACTCGACACAATACACCCAACTCGACACAATACACACAACCCGAAACAATACACACAACCCGACACAACACACCCAACCCGACACAATACACCCAACCCGACACAATACACACAACACGACACAATACACCCAACCCGACACAATACACCCAACCCGACACAATACACCCAACCCGACACAATACACCCAACCCGACACAATACACCCAACTCGACACAATACACAACCAGACACAATACACCCAACACAAAACAATACACCCAACTCGACACAATACACACAACACAGCACAATACACACAACACAGCGCAATACACCCAATCCAACACAATACACCCAACCCGACACAATACACCCAACCCGACATAATAAACCCAACCCAACACAATACACACCACCCGACACAATACACAACCAGACACAATACACCCAACACAACACAATACACCCAACCCGACACAATACACCCAACCCGACACAATACACCCAACCCGACACAATACACCCAACCCGACACAATACACCCAACCCGACACAATACACCCAACCCGACACAATACACCCAACCCGACACAATACACACAACACGACACAATACACACAACACGACACAATACACCCAACCCAACACAATACACCCAACCCGACACAATACACCCAACCCGACACAATACACCCAACCCGACACAATACACCCAACCCGACACAATAAACCCAACCCAACACAATACACACAACCCGACACAATACACAACCAGACACAATACACCCAACCCGACACAATACACCCAACCCGACACAATACACCCAACCCGACACAATACACACAACCCGACACAATACACCCAACCGACACTCGACTGGCAGAATCGACATGGGTTGGGCAGCACGGTAGCATAGTGGTTAGCATAGTTGCTTCACAGCTCCAGGGTCCCAGGTTCGATTCCCTGCTGGGTCACTGTCTTTGCGGCGTCTGCACGTTCTCCCCGTGGCTGCTTGGGTTTCCTCCGGGTGCTCCATATCAGGAATCAGCCTGGTAAACCTTTGCTGCACTCCCTCCATAGCAAAAGCATCCTTCCTCAGACCAAGGTTGGTGGAATTGCGGATCGCAATGAGGACCGTCAGAGGATACAGCAGGATTTAGATTGTTTGGAGACTTGGGCGGAGAGATGGCAGATGGAGTTTAATCCAGACAAATGTGAGGTAATGCATTTTGGAAGGTCTAATACAGACAGGAAATATACAGTGAATGGCAGAACCCTGAGTATTCATAGAGGGATCTTGGTGTCCAGATACACAGGTCACTGAAAGTGGCAACGAAGGTGGAGAAGGTAGTCAAGAAGGCATATGGCATGCTTGCCTTCATTGGCCGGGGCATTGAGTATAGAAATTGGCAAGTCATGTTGCAGCTGTGTAGAACCTTAGTTCGGCCACACTTGGAGTATAGTGTTCAATTCTGGTCGCCACACTACCAGAAGGATGTGGCGGCTTTAGAGAGGGTGCAGAAGAGATTTACCAGAATGTTGCCTGGAATGGAGGGCATTAGCTATGAGGAGCGGTTGGAAAAACCTGGTTTGTCCTCACTGGAACGAAGGAGGTTGAGGGGCGACCTGATAGAAGTCAACAAGAATATGAGGGTCATGGACAGAGTGGATAGTCAGAATCATTTTCCCAGGGTGGAAGATTCAATTACATGAGGGCATGAGTTTAAGGTGCGAGGGGCAAGGTTCAGAGGGGATGTACGAGGCAAGATTTTTACACAGAGGGTAGTGGGTGCCTGGAACTCGCTGCTAGAGGAGGTGGTGGAAGCAGACCTTTAAGGGACGTCTTGACAAATACATGAATAGGATGGGAATAGACGGATATTGTCCCTGAAGGGTAGAGGGTTTTAGTTCAGATGGGCAGCATGGTCGGCACAGGCTTGGAGGGCTGAAGGGCCTGTTCCTGTGCTGTACTTTTCTTTGTTCTTCGTTCTTTATAAGGAGGCCAAAACTGAACACAATACTCCAGGTGTGACCTCACCAAGGCCCTGTACAATTGCAGTAAAACATCTCTATTCCTATACTCCAATCCTCTCACTATGAAGGCAAACATACCATTTGCCTTCTTTACTGCCTGCTGTACCTGCGCACTTACTTTCAGCGACTGATGCACGAGGACACCAAGGTCTCGCTGAATATCCACCTCTCTCAATTTACACCCATTCAAATAATAATCTCCTTCCTGATTCTGCTACCGAAGCGGATAACCTCACATTTATCCACATTATACTGCATCGGCCATGCATTTGCCCACTCACTCAGCCTGTCCAAATCCCGCTGAAGCATCTCTGCATCCTCCTCACAGCTCACCCTCCCACCCAACTTTGTACCATCTGAAAATACTACATTTAGCTCCATCATCCAAATCATTACTATAGAATGTGAACAGTTGGGGGTCCGTACAGATCCCTGCAGTGCCCCACTAGTCACTGCCTGACAATCGGAAAAAGACCCATTTGCTCCGCATTTTTGCTTCCTGTCTGGTAACACAGAGAGAAACACAAGGAGAAGGTGGTAAAAATCTGGCCGCAAACACGTATGATACGGATACGAGATAATAAATGATAAAGAGCCATAACCGAGGGTTGATGTTACTTCCCGAGCCCGTGAGAGGTAAAGCTGTGGAATTTACTGCCATTATTAATCACTGAGGTGGATACTGTTCAAGATGCGATTGGTGAGCTGGATGAAGGAAAGAGAGTCGATGCGGATGTGATTATGATTTGTGCACTGCGTGACCATCAATACAAACTGGGTGAAAGGAATGGTCTGTTTGCCTATTGTCATTTCTTTGCATTTCTATTTAAAACTTAACAACACCCAAAAAGGTTACATGAAGAAATCCCACAGAGAAATTGGTTGCCTCTCCCTCCTCTGCAGTTTGTTAGAATTCGTCTCATACGAGACTTTCACACCTCCACCACCAGGCCTCTCGACAATTTGCACAGGCCTCTGCGGTATGTGCGAGCCAATCCACCTAAGCTGCACATCTTTAGACTGTGGGAGGAAACCGGAGCATCCGGAGGGAACCCACGCACACACGGGGAGAACGTGCAGACTCCACGGACTGTCGCCCAAGGCCGGAATTAAACCCGGGTCTCTGGCGATATGAGGCAGCAGTGCCAACCACAGTGCCACAGTGCCACCCATACCCATGTTTAAAAGGGGAAGCCTAATGCGTTTTCATTATAATTTCTGGAGCATAGATAATTAGAGAATTTCTTGTGTTTAAACTTAAATAATTAAGTCATGGGATTTGAGTGGGATAAAGTTGACGTAATAATGGGTCTGTAACAGGTCTCTGGCAGTCAGTTATGATACTGTGTTGCGGAAAGCTGTGGACTGAACAGCAGCTTCTGCAAAAGGCTGTCAGGTTAAGCAGTAGTCTGACACAGACAAGAAACTGCAGGCTGTTTCCTGACGGGATCTCTCTCTCTCTCTCAAGGCAGACTTTTAAAAGAACTCTTCAGCCAAAGATAGGCAAGTAATCCTGCGTTTTCTAGTTTTATTTAAAAATTGGTTTTAACCTGTGATGGGTTTTGCTTGATTGGAGATAAAGAAGCAGCAGTTAGTAGTTAAGGGGTCGGATTCTCCATTGTCCGACGCCGATATCGTAATCCGCGATTGGGCGGTAAATCGACTCCGACGCTCAAATCGGGGCCGGCGCCGGTTTGATGCCGGTCACCCATGCTCCGCCCACTCGTAAATGGCATCATCACGTCGCGCACCGTGCACCGTTGCAACAGCATTGCCGCGTCATCGGCTGGCCCTCCTGCGATGCTCCGCCCTGATGGGCCACGTTTCTGACGGCACCGGACACGTATGGTCTCAAATGTGCGGGAACCCGCCGCGGCAGCTGTGCACTGTGTCCAGCGCCGCCACACTCGACCGGGATCCGTGCCGTTGGACATTGGGGGGGGGGGGCTCCCACGAGGGCTGGGGGGGACTGGTGTGGTGGGGGGTGGGCTTTGGGGTCGCAGATGGTGGATCGGGTCCATGCATGGCTGGCACCATGTTGTACAGCGCGACTGCTGCAGGTTGGCACCGTGCACATGCCCGGGCATGGACCAGGCCATTCTCCGGCTGCTTTCGGCGCGGGAGCCGGGGGTTGCTCCCGGCACTGCTGCTAGCCCCTCACCGGTCCTGGACTCAGTGAGGGTTTCACGCAGATATTTTGGTCATGAAAAACCACACAGGCTCTGTTGGCGTCAACACGTAGTTGCTGAGACGGAGAATCCAGCCCAAGGTTTTAATATTAAGATTTTTAACTGGTATTTGTAAGCGAGATTTTAAAAGATTGTAAACTATATTTTTGTGTTGTTAAAGGTAGTTTAAGCCCGTGTTACTAATAAATTTTGTTTTGATATACCACATCCGCATTTGCGTGGAATCACTTCCGGAACGAACTTTCCTTTCCTCACAGTTTTACAAATTAAAAAAAAAACAGTTTGGGGTTTCTGTCCAGTATTCCGGTAAATGTTGGGATCTGGTCTGGGATCGTAATAGAGGTGCAGGCGATGCGACAAATTTTGCTGGAGTGGCGGTCGGCATCGCCACCGGGGGCAGCAGCAGGGTTGGGTGACCTGTACGACCTCCTGCGGTTAGAGAAGATAAAGTATGAGTTAAGGGGCTCAGCAGGGGGGGTTTGAGGAAAGGTGGGGGATGTTTGTGACCGTGTTTGAGGAGCTGTTTGTAGCGGGGGCGGGGTGGGGTGGGGGGGGGGGGGGGGGTGGAGGAGGAATATCTGTACAAACTGCATAGTTGGTTGTTGGGAATAATGTTTCCCGGGGAGTTTATTTGCTGTAACCTACTTTGATACAAGTTCGAATAAAATGCGTTTAAAATTTTTTTTAATTACAAATTAACTAATTGGTAATTATTAATTAATTACCACATATTGAAGATGGCAGGGCAGGCGATGGTCTGGGATTGCAAAATGTAGGGACCTCTGGGTGCCGGTGTGGTTCAGGGCAAACACACCTCCAGTTAGTGTGTGTGGCTACAGGTACTTCGGCTCCGAGTTATTGAGCTGGGGGACACTGCGGGACATCAGGGAGGGGGGACGTTACCTGGACACTTTATGTCCGGAGGCGGTCACACCTCTTGGGATAGGTTCTTCTGATTTGGTCAGTGGTCTGGGAGAGGAGGGTGTGACAGGTTAAGGATCCCAGAGTTCAGGCGCGCAGGGGCCTTTCTCCTTCCAACTATCCAATAAGCTGGAGGTTCATTCAGCTCGTTTGGATGAGAGTGTGGTCATCGAAGGCTCTTTCCTTCGGTGTCGGAAGGTGACGCTCGCAGATTGGTTACGATATTGGATCTCCCGCATTGCTACGTATTCCTCAAAAAAAATCACTAACCTGGAAATATCTAAACAAGTTGGTCTCAGGGAATTGAAATTTTCCCGACGGTTCCTCACAATTGGCAAACCTTCCCTCCACAAACAAGTCCCCAAACCGCTCCAGACCCTTCCCCTCCCATGACCTCAACGTCAAGTCTAATCCCGCCGGCACAAAAAGATGATTGCTAAGGATAAGGCCCAGCAACGACATGGGGCTAAATTTGAAATGTTGTTTGAACTGCTTCCAGATCCTCAGGGTGGACACCACCCCCGGATTCTAAGAAAATCTCGCAGGAGAGAACGAAAGTGAGGCAGGCACTAAAACACCTAAACTCATGCCCCTACAAGAATTCGCCTCCATTTGGCCCCAGATGGGACTTAGATCATTAAGCCACCCCAGCATTTTATCAATATTGGCAGGCCAATAATAAAATAACAAATTGAGCAACGCTTAACCACCCGACTGTCTATCCCTCCGGAGAAATGCCTAACGGATCCTTGGGGTCCTGTCCGCCCAACTAAAGAAGGACACTAATTCGTAAACTCTGACAAGAAAGGAATTACTGAGGAAAATGGAGAGAAAAAGAAATAAAAACTTCGGGAGAACAATCATTTGAATAGTTTGAACTCTGCCTGCCAAGGACAGCGGGAGATTATCCCACTTCTCCAAGTCGGATTTGACTCCCCTCACCAGACTAGCACAATTTAATTTATGGAGTAAGGGCCAACCGTGGGCCACCCGGATTCCCAGATAACAAAAGCTAGATCTGGCCAGGCAAAAAAAGGCAACATCCCCAGATTGGCTCCCCTCCCCAAGGGGGGGGGTTAACCGGAAAATATTCGCTCTTGTCCAAATTCAACTTGTACCCAGAGACGTTATAACGTTCCCCCTCCCTGATGCGTCCCGCAGTGTCTGCAGCTCGGCCTCCGGCACAAAGACTCTGAGCCGAAGTATCTGCAGCCACACACAAACTCCAAAGTAGCTTCATTATCTCATCGTTATTTTGTATTCCTTCACCACATCCCCCCTCAGCCTCCTGTGCTCTGGGGAAAAGACCGCCTCTCCAGTCTCTCCTCATCGCGAAACATTTCCATCCCAGGCAACATCCTGGTGAAACTCCCCTGCACCCCCCCCCGATGTGGCGACCAGAACGGCACACAATATTCCACCTGTGACCTAACCAAAGTTTTATAAAGTTGCACCAAGATCTCCCTGCTCCTATGTTCTGTGCCCCGGCTAATGAAGACAAGCATTCCATATGCCTTCTTCACCACCCCATCGACCTATGCTGCCACCTTCAGGGATCGATGGACTTGCACATTAAGGTCTCTTTATTCCTCAATACTCCCTCGGGATCTACCATTCACTGTGAATATCCTACCCGTATCAGACCTCCCAAAATGCATCACCTCATACCTATCACTATTAAATTGCACCTGCCATTGCTCTGCCCAACTTACCAGCTGATCAACATCAATCGGGAGCCTGAGACTGTCCTCCTCACTATCAACAACACCACCAATTTTTGTGTCTTCTGCAAACATACTAATTATACCGTCTACATTCACCTCCAAGTCGTTCTTGTATATAACAAAACAGCAAGTGTCCCAGGTTCGATTCCCGGCTTGGGTCACTGTCTGTGCGGAGTCTGCACGTTCTCCCCGTGTCTGCGTGGGTTTCCTCCGGGCGCTCCGGTTTCCTCCCACAAATCCCGAAAGACGTGCTGTTAGGTGAATTGGACATTCTGAATTCTCCCTCTGTGTACCCGAACAGGTGCCGGAGTGTGGCGACGAGGGGCTTGTCACAGTAACTTCATTGCAGTGTTAATTTAAGCCTACTTGTGACAATAATAAAGGTTATTACATCAGTGGGCACAGGCTTCAATGCACAAAAGCAACCCTCCACCAACCCCCTTCCCTCCTACTAACAAGCTAATTTTGGATCCAATTTGCCTACTTGCCGTGGATCCCATGGGCTAAGTAAGTAATCAGTAAGAAGTCTTACAACACCAGGTTAAAGTCCAACAGGTTTGTTTCGATGTCACTAGCTTTCGGAGCGCTGCTCCTTCCTCAGGTGAATGAAGAGGTATGTTCCAGAAACATATATATAGACAGATTCAAAGATGCCAGACAATACTTGGAATACGACCATTAGCAGGTGATTAAATCTTTACAGATCCAGAAATCCAGGTTAAAGAGGTGTGAATTGTGTCAAGCCAGGACAGTTGGTAGGATTTCGCAGGCCAGATGGTGGGGGATGAATGTAATGCGACATGAATCCCAGGTCCTGGTTGAGGCCGTACTCATGTGTGCGGAACTTGGCTATAAGTTTCTGCTCGGCGATTCTGCGTTGTCGCGCGTCCTGAAGTCCGCCTTGGAGAATGCTTACCCGGAGATCAGAGGCTGAATGCCCTTGACTGCTGAAGTGTTCCCTGACTGGAAGGGAACATTCCTGCCTGGTGACTGTCGCGCGATGTCCGTTCATTCGTTGTCGCAGCGTCTGCATGGTCTCACCAATGTACCACGCTTCAGGACATCCTTTCCTGCAGCGTATGAGGTAGACAACGTTGGCTGAGTCGCACGAGTATGTACTGCGTACCTGGTGGGTGGTGTTCTCACGGGTAATAGTGGTATCCATGTCGATGATCTGGCACGTCTTGCAGAGATTGCCATGACAGGGTTGTGTGGTGTCGTGGTCACTGTTCTGAAGACTGGGTAGTTTGCTGCAAACAATGGTCTGTTTGAGGTTGCGCGGTTGTTTGAAGGCAAGTAGTGGGGGTGTGGGGATGACCTTGGCAAGATGTTCATCGTCATCAATGACGTGTTGAAGGCTGTGAAGAAGATGTCGTAGTTTCTGCACTCCGGGAAAGTACTGGACGACGAAGGGTATTCTGTCGGTTGTGTCCCATGTTTGTCTTCTGAGGAGGTCGGTGCGTTTTTTTGCTGTGGCGCGTTGGAACTGTCGATCGATGAGTCGAGCGCCATATCCCGTTCATACGAGGGCATCTTTCAACATCTGTAGATGTCTGTTACGCTCCTCCTCGTCTGAGCAGATCCTGTGTATACGGAGTGCTTGTCCATAGGGGATGGCTTCTTTAATGTGTTTACGGTGGAAGCTGGAGAAGTGGAGCATCGTGAGGTTATCCGTGGTAAAGCGAAGTGCTGAGGTGACCGTCCTTGATGGAGACGAGTGTGTCCAAGAATGCAACTGATTTTGGAGAGTAGTCCATGGTGAGTCTGATGGTTGGATGGAACTTATTGATGTCATCGTGTAGTCGTTTCAGTGATTCTTCGCCGTGGGTCCAAAGGAAAAAAATGTCATCGATGTATCTGGTGTATAACGTCGGTTGAAGGTCCTGTGCGGTGAGGAGGTCTTGTTCAAACTTGTGCATGAAAATGTTGGCGTATTGGGGTGCGAATTTGGTCCCCATGGCTGTTCCGTGCGTCTGGATGAAGAACTTGTTGTCGAAGGTGAAGACGTTGTGATCCAGAATGAAGCGGATGAGTTGCAGAATTGCGTTGGAGATTGGCAGTTGTCGGTGTTGAGTACTGAGGCTGTTGCAGCAATGCCGTCGTCATGGGGGATGCTGGTGTAGAGTGCCGAGACGTCCATTGTGACGAGGAATGTTCCTGGTTCAACTGGTCCATGGGTGCTCAGTTTCTGTAGGAAGTCCGTCGTGTCGCGACAGAAGCTGGGCGTACCTTGTACGATGGGTTTCAAGATGCCCTCGATGTAGCCAGAGAGGTTCTAACACAGGGTCCCATTGCCTGAAACGATAGGACGGCCTGGTGTGTTGGCCTTATGTATTTTCGGGAGGCAGTAGAGATCTCCAATGCGGGGAGTACGTGGGATGAGAGCACGTAGGGTGCTCTGAAGATCTGGATCCAAAGTCTTGATCAGTCTCTTAAGTTGGCGGGTGTGTTCCTTGGTCGGATCTGCGGGTAACTGTCTGTAGTGTTCTTGGTTGTTCAGTTGTCAGTACACTTCTTTGCAGTAATCCATTCTGTTCAGTATGACGGTGGCCCCTCCTTTGCTGGTTTGATGACGACGCTGCGGTTGGTATTGAGAGCGCGGATGGCGTTGCGTTGTGCTTGGGTGACGTTCGGGGCTGGCTTGTGAATGCGATTGAGAATCTAGAACCAGGGGTCACTGTTTAAAATGGAGATGAGGAGAAATGTTTTCACTCAGAAAGAGGCGAGTCTCTGGAGCTCCCTCCCTCAAAAGGTGGTGGAGGCAGAGCCCTTGAATATTTTGAAGGCAGAGGTGGAGAGAATCTGCATCAGCAGGGGTGGGGGGGGGGGGGGGTGATAGGTTATCGTGGGGATGAGGCGGGTGCAGATTTGAAGTAACTACCAGTTCAGCCGTGATCTTATTAAATGGCGGGGCAGGCTCGAGCGAGCAAATGGCCTCCTCCTGTTCCTTGTTCGCATGTTCATTTCACACCTTCTTCAGCCTCTGCATCATCCCCTGAACTGTACATCCTGTCTTCCTTCATCTAAGCTTGTTCCCCATGCCCTAGGGCACTGTCAGTGAGACCAGTTTGGGAATGAGATAAGTGTGGGGTGCTGCTGGCTGGACATATTAAACAAGACCCAACCTCCTCAGGCGAGCTGCCAGAAATGTTACAATTTCTTATTCCTCCATTGCAGTTGGGAAATAGGCGTCGCTGCTGAGGACAGTATTTACGAGCACTCCCTAATTGCCCTTCAGAAGGTACTGGTGAATGGCGGTGCCTGGTTTTCCATATGCCCCGACAGATGATATATATTCTCTCGATATCAGACTTTTGGAATCTCTTCCTCATTAGAAAGGCCTTTCTCGGGCTTGGCTAGTTTAAAAAGAGTTGACGAGAATTGTGTTCAGGCAGAATAACCACACACCGTCAGAATGCCTCCTGGCAATTGCTTCTGGACCCCCAGCGGATGCGGATATTCCTATTGGCCCCAGGAACCCATTGCATCGTTGGCAAAGGGCATTCAGGTTCCCTTCAGGGTGACTTGACAACCTGGCAACAGCATTTCAAAGTAAATATGTGTCACCTTCCGGCCTCGGAGCTGAGGGAACCGCACTGTGCCAACCAACCAGCCCCCCACCTCGCCCACCCCGTGACTGCATAAGACTGTACAGCGGATAATGCACCAATGTGAGCTGGCACAGAAAGAAAGGACAAGTGGACGTGTTATCTCAGCGCTGGCCACCTTGATGCGACTGATTGGAAATTACAGAGAAGCTGAGGTTGAAAGGGATCGGGGAATATTAGTGGACTCACTGAGAAGGGGAGAACATCAAAGCCAGTGAGGATTAAACTGCAGAGAGTTTGCAGTCTACAACATTCAGCACAAAATGTCTTTTCTCAGAGTTTGGGCTCCACATGAGTTTCCTCGTAAATTATTTCCACTCTTCCGATCTTTATCTGCCTTTATTCTTTCTCCTTCATTTATGTTTGGGTTTTTTATGAATTAATTTACAGGTGTGGGCATCGCTAGCGAGGCCAGCATTTATAGCCCAACCCTAATTGCCCCTGAGAAGGTGGAGCTGAGCTGCCTTCTTGAACCTTGCAGAGGTGAGGTGGGAGTGACTGCCCTCGACACCAAGGCAGCTTTTGACCGAGTGCGGCATCGAGGAGCCCGAGCTCGACTGGAGTCAATGGGAATCAGGGGGGAAACACTCCGCTGGTTGGAGTCATACCCGGCACAAAGGAAGATGGTTGTGGTGGTTGGAGGTCAATCATCTCAGCTCCAGGACATCACTGCAGGAGTTCCTCAGGGGAGGGTTCTAGGCCCAGCTCGAGGAACATTGGATGAGACAGGAGGCAAAGAAGATGGAGTGAGATTGTGAGGAGCAAGCCGGCCCACCTGCCACATTAAACGGACGTGAACGTGGTATGGATAGTCGGCCGGCGGGGGTCCCGAAGGTCGTCCGGCGGGGGTCCCGAAGGTCGTCCGGCGGGGGTCCCCAAGGTCGGCCAGGGTGGGTCCCCAAGGTCGACCAACATGAGTCCCCAAGGTCGGCCGGGGTGGGTCCCGAAGGTCGTCCGGGGTGGGTCCCCAAGGTCGGCCGGGGTGGGTCCCCAAGGTCGGCCGGGGTGAGTCCCCAAGGTCGGCCGGGGTGGGTCCCCAAGGTCGGCCGGGGAGGGTCCCCAAGGTCGGCCGGGGTGGGTCCCGAAGGTCGACCAGTGTGGGTCCCCAAGGTCGGCCGGGGTGGGTCCCCAAGGTCGGCCGGGGTGGGTCCCCAAGGTCGGCCGGGGTGGGTCCCCAAGGTCGGCTGGGGTGGGTCCACAAGGTCGGCCGGGGAGGGTCCCCAAGGTCGGCCGGGGTGGGTCCCCAAGGTCGGCCGGGGTGGGTCCCCAAGGTCGGCCGGGGTGGGTCCCCAAGGTCGGCCGGGGTGGGTCCCCAAGGTCGGCCGGGGTGGGTCCCCAAGGTCGGCTGGGGTGGGTCCACAAGGTCGGCCGGGGAGGGTCCCCAAGGTCGGCCGGGGTGGGTCCCCAAGGTCGGCCGGGGTGGGTCCCCAAGGTCGGCTGGGGTGGGTCCACAAGGTCGGCAAGGGTGGGTCCACAAGATCGGCCGGGGTGGGACCCCAAGGTCGGCCGGCGCGGGTCCCCAAGGTCGGCCGGCGTGGGTCCCCAAGGTCGACCGCCGTGGGTCCACAAGGTCGGCCGGCGTGGATTACGAAGGTCGGCCGGCGTGGATTACGAAGGTCGGCCGGGGTGGATTACGAAGGTCGGCCGGGGTGGATTACGAAGGTCGGCCGGCGTGGATTACGAAGGTCGGCCGGCGTGGATTACGAAGGTCGGCCGGCGTGGATTACGAAGGTCGGCCGGCGTGGATTACGAAGGTCGGCCGGCGTGGATTACGAAGGTCGGCCGGCGTGGATTACGAAGGTCGGCCGGGGTGGATTACGAAGGTCGGCCAGCGTGGATTACGAAGGTCGGCCGGCGTGGATTACGAAGGTCGGCCGGGGTGGATTACGAAGGTCGGCCGGCGTGGATTACGAAGGTCGGCCGGGGTGGATTACGAAGGTCGGCCGGCGTGGATTACGAAGGTCGGCCGGCGTGGATTACGAAGGTCGGCCGGGGTGGATTACGAAGGTCGGCCGGGGTGGATTACGAAGGTCGGCCGGGGTGGATTACGAAGGTCGGCCGGGGTGGATTACGAAGGTCGGCCGGGGTGGATTACGAAGGTCGGCCGGGGTGGATTACGAAGGTCGGCCGGCGTGGATTACGAAGGTCGGCCGGCGTGGATTACGAAGGTCGGCCGGGGTGGATTACGAAGGTCGGCCGGCGTGGATTACGAAGGTCGGCCGGGGTGGATTACGAAGGTCGGCCGGGGTGGATTACGAAGGTCGGCCGGCGTGGATTACGAAGGTCGGCCAGCGTGGATTACGAAGGTCGGCCGGCGTGGATTACGAAGGTCGGCTGCTGTGGGTCCCGAAGGTCGGGCAGTTGGCAAAAGTTAGTCCCAGGAAATAAAGTTTGAAAAACAGCGATCCAGATGGAGAAAGGCAGCGGACACATCGGAATGCGTCTCTTCCGCGAAGGCGGAAGGAAAAGAGTGTCCCCACGGCACAGGCCCGCCCACGGATCGGTGAGCCCCGATCGCAGGCCAGGCCACCGTGGGGGCACCCCCAGGGGCCAGATCATCCCGCGCCCCCCCCCAGGACACCGGAGCCCGCCTGCGCCGGGATAAAATAGGTGGTTTAATCCACGCCGGCGGGAGAGGGCTGACAGCGGCAGTACTTCGGCCCATCGCGGGCCGGAGAATCGCCGGGGTATTCCCGCCGACTGCCGCGGCGCGGTTCCCGCCCCCGCCGAATCTATGGTGGCGAAGAATTCGCGACACGGCAGGGGCGGGATAAACCGACTCTCTTAAAACAATGGCCTACAGTAAATCGACTCTTTTAAAACAGTGCCCTACAGTAAACCGACTCCATTGAAACAGTGCCCTACAGTAAACCGACTCTATTGAAACAGTGCCCTACAGTAAACCGACTCCATTGAAACAGTGCCCTACAGTAAAACGACTCTATTGAAATAGTGCCCTACAGTAAACCGACTCTATTGAAACAGTGCCCTACAGTAAACCGACTCCATTGAAACAGTGCCCTACAGTAAACCGACTCTATTGAAATAGTGCCCTACAGTAAACCGACTCTATTGAAACACTGTCCTACAGTAAACCGACTCTATTGAAACAGTGCCCTACAGTAAACCGACTCCATTGAAACAGTGCCCTACAGTAAACCGACTCCATTGAAACAGTGCCCTACAGTAAACCGACTCCATTGAAACAGTGCCCTACAGTAAACCGACTCCATTGAAACAGTGCCCTACAGTAAACCGACTCTATTGAAATAGTGCCCTACAGTAAACCGACTCTATTGAAACACTGTCCTACAGTAAACCGACTCTATTGAAACAGTGCCCTACAGTAAACCGACTCCATTGAAACAGTGCCCTACAGTAAACCGACTCCATTGAAACAGTGCCCTACAGTAAACCGACTCTATTGAAACAGTGCCCTACAGTAAACCGACTCTATTGAAACACTGTCCTACAGTAAACCGACTCCATTGAAACAGTGCCCTACAGTAAACCGACTCCATTGAAACAGTGCCCTACAGTAAACCGACTCCATTGAAACAGTGCCCTACAGTAAACCGACTCTATTGAAACAGTGCCCTACAGTAAACCGACTCTATTGAAACAGTGCCCTACAGTAAACCGACTCCATTAAAACAGTGCCCTACAGTAAACCGACTCCATTGAAACAGTGCCCTACAGTAAACCGACTCTATTGAAACAGTGCCCTACAGTAAACCGACTCTATTGAAACAGTGCCCTACAGTAAACCGACTCTATTGAAACAGTGCCCTACAGTAAACCGACTCCATTGAAACAGTGCCCTACAGTAAACCGACTCTATTGAAACAGTGCCCTACAGTAAACCGACTCTATTGAAACAGTGCCCTACAGTAAACCGACTCCATTGAAACAGTGCCCTACAGTAAACCGACTCTATTGAAACAGTGCCCTACAGTAAACAGACTCTATTGAAACAGTGCCCTACAGTAAACCGACTCCATTGAAACAGTGCCCTACAGTAAACCGACTCTATTGAAACAGTGCCCTACAGTAAACCGACTCTATTGAAACAGTGCCCTACGGTAAACCGACTCTATTGAAATAGTGTCCTACAGTAAACCGACTCCATTGAAACAGTGCCCTACAGTAAACCGACTCTATTGAAACAGTGCCCTACAGTAAACCGACTCTATTGAAATACTGTCCTACAGTAAACCGACTCCATTGAAACAGTGCCCTACAGTAAACCGACTCTATTGAAACAGTGCCCTACAGTAAACCGACTCTATTGAAACAGTGCCCTACAGTAAACCGACTCCATTGAAACAGTGCCCTACAGTAAATCGACTCTATTGAAACAGTGCCCTACAGTAAACCGACTCCATTGAAACAGTGCCCTACAGTAAACCGACTCCATTGAAACAGTGCCCTACAGTAAACCGACTCCATTGAAACAGTGCCCTACAGTAAACCGACTCCATTGAAACAGTGCCCTACAGTAAACCGAATCTATTGAAAGTGTCCTGCAGTAAACCGACTCTATTGAAACAGTGCCCTACAGTAAACCGACTCTATTGAAACAGTGCCCTACAGTAAACCGACTCCATTGAAACAGTGCCCTACAGTAAACCGACTCTATTGAAACAGTGCCCTACAGTAAACCGACTCCATTGAAACAGTGCCCTACAGTAAACCGACTCCATTGAAACAGTGCCCTACAGTAAACCGACTCTATGGAAACAGTGCCCTACAGTAAACCGACTCCATTGAAACAGTGCCCTACAGTAAACCGACTCTATGGAAACAGTGCCCTACAGTAAACCGACTCCATTGAAACAGTGCCCTACAGTAAACCGACTCTATGGAAACAGTGCCCTACAGTAAACCGACTCTATGGAAACAGTGCCCTACAGTAAACCGACTCCATTGAAACAGTGCCCTACAGTAAACCGACTCTATGGAAACAGTGCCCTACAGTAAACCGACTCCATTGAAACAGTGCCCTACAGTAAACCGACTCTATTGAAACAGTGCCCTACAGTAAACCGACTCTATTGAAACAGTGCCCTACAGTAAACCGACTCCATTGAAACAGTGCCCTACAGTAAACCGACTCTATTGAAACAGTGCCCTACAGTAAACCGACTCTATTGAAACAGTGCCCTACAGTAAACCGACTCCATTGAAATAGTGCCCTACAGTAAACCGACTCTATTGAAACAGTGCCCGACAGTAAACCGACTCCATTGAAACAGTGCCCTACAGTAAACCGACTCTATTGAAACAGTGCCCGACAGTAAACCGACTCCATTGAAACAGTGCCCTACAGTAAACCGACTCTATTGAAATAGTGTCCTACAGTAAACCGACTCCATTGAAACAGTGCCCTACAGTAAACCGACTATTGAAACAGTGCCCTACAGTAAACCGACTCTATTGAAATAGTGTCCTACAGTAAACCGACTCCATTGAAACAGTGCCCTACAGTAAACCGACTCTATTGAAACAGTGCCCTACAGTAAACCGACTCTATTGAATCAGTGCCCTACAGTAAACCGACTCCATTGAAACAGTGCCCTACAGTAAATCGACTCTATTGAAACAGTGCCCTACAGTAAACCGACTCCATTGAAACAGTGCCCTACAGTAAACCGACTCCATTGAAACAGTGCCCTACAGTAAACCGACTCCATTGAAACAGTGCCCTACAGTAAACCGACTCCATTGAAACAGTGCCCTACAGTAAACCGAATCTATTGAAAGTGTCCTGCAGTAAACCGACTCTATTGAAACAGTGCCCTACAGTAAACCGACTCTATTGAAACAGTGCCCTACAGTAAACCGACTCCATTGAAACAGTGCCCTACAGTAAACCGACTCTATTGAAACAGTGCCCTACAGTAAACCGACTGCATTGAAACAGTGCCCTACAGTAAACCGACTCCATTGAAACAGTGCCCTACAGTAAACCGACTCTATGGAAACAGTGCCCTACAGTAAACCGACTCCATTGAAACAGTGCCCTACAGTAAACCGACTCTATGGAAACAGTGCCCTACAGTAAACCGACTCCATTGAAACAGTGCCCTACAGTAAACCGACTCTATGGAAACAGTGCCCTACAGTAAACCGACTCTATGGAAACAGTGCCCTTCAGTAAACCGACTCCATTGAAACAGTGCCCTACAGTAAACCGACTCTATGGAAACAGTGCCCTACAGTAAACCGACTCCATTGAAACAGTGCCCTACAGTAAACTGACTCCATTGAAACAGTGCCCTACAGTAAACCGACTCCATTGAAACAGTGCCCTACAGTAAACCGACTCCATTGAAACAGTGCCCTACAGTAAACCGACTCTATGGAAACAGTGCCCTACAGTAAACCGACTCCATTGAAACAGTGCCCTACAGTAAACCGACTCTATTGAAACAGTGCCCTACAGTAAACCGACTCTATTGAAACAGTGCCCTACAGTAAACCGACTCCATTGAAACAGTGCCCTACAGTAAACCGACTCTATTGAAACAGTGCCCTACAGTAAACCGACTCTATTGAAACAGTGCCCTACAGTAAACCGACTCCATTGAAACAGTGCCCTACAGTAAACCGACTCTATTGAAACAGTGCCCTACAGTAAACTGACTCCATTGAAACAGTGCCCTACAGTAAACCGACTCTATTGAAACAGTGCCCTACAGTAAACCGACTCCATTGAAACAGTGCCCTACAGTAAACCGACTCCATTGAAACAGTGCCCTACAGTAAACCGACTCTATTGAAACAGTGCCCTACAGTAAACCGACTCCATTGAAACAGTGCCCTACAGTAAACCGACTCTATTGAAATAGTGCCCTACAGTAAACCGACTCCATTGAAACAGTGCCCTACAGTAAACCGACTCTATTGAAACAGTGCCCTACAGTAAACCGACTCCATTGAAACAGTGCCCTACAGTAAACCGACTCCATTGAAACAGTGCCCTATAGGATACCGACTCTATTGAAACAGTGCCCTACAGTAAACCGACTCTATTGAAACAGTGCCCTACAGTAAACCGACTCTATTGAAACAGTGCCCTACAGTAAACCGACTCCATTGAAACAGTGCCCTACAGTAAACCGACTCCATTGAAACAGTGCCCTACAGTAAACCGACTCTATTGAAACAGTGCCCTACAGTAAACCGACTCTATTGAAACAGTGCCCTACAGTAAACCGACTCTATTGAAATAGTGCCCTACAGTAAACCGAATCTATTGAAACAGTGCCCTACAGTAAACCGACGCTATTGAAATAGTGCCCTACAGTAAACCGACTCCATTGAAACAGTGCCCTACAGTAAACCGACGCTATTGAAATAGTGCCCTACAGTAAACCGACTCCATTGAAACAGTGCCCTACAGTAAACCGACTCTATTGAAATAGTGCCCTACAGTAAACCGACTCCATTGAAACAGTGCCCTACAGTAAACCGACTCTATTGAAATAGTGCCCTACAGTAAACCGAATCTATTGAAACAGTGCCCTACAGTAAACCGACGCTATTGAAATAGTGCCCTACAGTAAACCGACTCCATTGAAACAGTGCCCTACAGTAAACCGACGCTATTCAAATAGTGCCCTACAGTAAACCGACTCTATTGAAACAGTGCCCTACAGTAAACCGACTCTATTGAAATAGTGTCCTACAGTAAACCGACTCCATTGAAACAGTGCCCTACAGTAAACCGACTCCATTGAAACAGTGCCCTACAGTAAACCGACTCCATTGAAACAGTGCCCTACAGTAAACCGACTCTATTGAAACAGTGCCCTACAGTAAACCGACTCCATTGAAACAGTGCCCTACAGTAAACCGACTCCATTGAAACAGTGCCCTACAGTAAACCGACTCCATTGAAACAGTGCCCTACAGTAAACCGACTCCATTGAAACAGTGCCCTACAGTAAACCGACTCTATTGAAACAGTGCCCTACAGTAAACCGACTCCATTGAAACAGTGCCCTACAGTAAACCGACTCCATTGAAACAGTGCCCTACAGTAAACCGACTCCATTGAAACAGTGCCCTACAGTAAACCGACTCTATTGAAATAGTGCCCTACAGTAAACCGACTCCATTGAAACAGTGCCCTACAGTAAACCGACTCTATTGAAATAGTGCCCTACAGTAAACCGAATCTATTGAAACAGTGCCCTACAGTAAACCGACGCTATTGAAATAGTGCCCTACAGTAAACCGACTCTATTGAAACAGTGCCCTACAGTAAACCGACTCTATTGAAACAGTGCCCTACAGTAAACCGACTCTATTGAAACAGTGCCCTACAGTAAACCGACGCTATTGAAATAGTGCCCTACAGTAAGCCGACTCTATTGAAACAGTGCCCTACAGTAAACCGACGCTATTGAAACAGTGCCCTACAGTAAACCGACTCCATTGAAACAGTGCCCTACAGTAAACCGACGCTATTGAAATAGTGCCCTACAGTAAACCGACTCCATTGAAACAGTGCCCTACAGTAAACCGACTCCATTGAAACAGTGCCCTACAGTAAACCGACTCTATTGAAATAGTGCCCTACAGTAAACCGACTCCATTGAAACAGTGCCCTACAGTAAACCGACTCTATTGAAATAGTGCCCTACAGTAAACCGAATCTATTGAAACAGTGCCCTACAGTAAACCGACGCTATTGAAATAGTGCCCTACAGTAAACCGACTCCATTGAAACAGTGCCCTACAGTAAACCGACGCTATTGAAATAGTGCCCTACAGTAAACCGACTCTATTGAAACAGTGCCCTACAGTAAACCGACTCTATTGAAATAGTGTCCTACAGTAAACCGACTCCATTGAAACAGTGCCCTACAGTAAACCGACTCCATTGAAACAGTGCCCTACAGTAAACCGACTCCATTGAAACAGTGCCCTACAGTAAACCGACTCTATTGAAACAGTGCCCTACAGTAAACCGACTCCATTGAAACAGTGCCCTACAGTAAACCGACTCCATTGAAACAGTGCCCTACAGTAAACCGACTCCATTGAAACAGTGCCCTACAGTAAACCGACTCCATTGAAACAGTGCCCTACAGTAAACCGACTCTATTGAAACAGTGCCCTACAGTAAACCGACTCCATTGAAACAGTGCCCTACAGTAAACCGACTCCATTGAAACAGTGCCCTACAGTAAACCGACTCCATTGAAACAGTGCCCTACAGTAAACCGACTCTATTGAAATAGTGCCCTACAGTAAACCGACTCCATTGAAACAGTGCCCTACAGTAAACCGACTCTATTGAAATAGTGCCCTACAGTAAACCGAATCTATTGAAACAGTGCCCTACAGTAAACCGACGCTATTGAAATAGTGCCCTACAGTAAACCGACTCTATTGAAACAGTGCCCTACAGTAAACCGACTCTATTGAAACAGTGCCCTACAGTAAACCGACTCTATTGAAACAGTGCCCTACAGTAAACCGACGCTATTGAAATAGTGCCCTACAGTAAACCGACTCTATTGAAACAGTGCCCTACAGTAAACCGACGCTATTGAAACAGTGCCCTACAGTAAACCGACTCCATTGAAACAGTGCCCTACAGTAAACCGACGCTATTGAAATAGTGCCCTACAGTAAACCGACTCCATTGAAACAGTGCCCTACAGTAAACCGACTCCATTGAAACAGTGCCCTACAGTAAACCGACTCTATTGAAATAGTGCCCTACAGTAAACCGACTCCATTGAAACAGTGCCCTACAGTAAACCGACTCTATTGAAATAGTGCCCTACAGTAAACCGAATCTATTGAAACAGTGCCCTACAGTAAACCGACGCTATTGAAATAGTGCCCTACAGTAAACCGACTCCATTGAAACAGTGCCCTACAGTAAACCGACGCTATTGAAATAGTGCCCTACAGTAAACCGACTCTATTGAAACAGTGCCCTACAGTAAACCGACTCTATTGAAATAGTGTCCTACAGTAAACCGACTCCATTGAAACAGTGCCCTACAGTAAACCGACTCCATTGAAACAGTGCCCTACAGTAAACCGACTCCATTGAAACAGTGCCCTACAGTAAACCGACTCTATTGAAACAGTGCCCTACAGTAAACCGACTCCATTGAAACAGTGCCCTACAGTAAACCGACTCCATTGAAACAGTGCCCTACAGTAAACCGACTCCATTGAAACAGTGCCCTACAGTAAACCGACTCCATTGAAACAGTGCCCTACAGTAAACCGACTCTATTGAAACAGTGCCCTACAGTAAACCGACTCCATTGAAACAGTGCCCTACAGTAAACCGACTCCATTGAAACAGTGCCCTACAGTAAACCGACTCCATTGAAACAGTGCCCTACAGTAAACCGACTCCATTGAAACAGTGCCCTACAGTAAACCGACTCTATTGAAATAGTGCCCTACAGTAAACCGACTCCATTGAAACAGTGCCCTACAGTAAACCGACTCTATTGAAATAGTGCCCTACAGTAAACCGAATCTATTGAAACAGTGCCCTACAGTAAACCGACGCTATTGAAATAGTGCCCTACAGTAAACCGACTCCATTGAAACAGTGCCCTACAGTAAACCGACGCTATTGAAATAGTGCCCTACAGTAAACCGACTCTATTGAAACAGTGCCCTACAGTAAACCGACTCTATTGAAACAGTGCCCTACAGTAAACCGACGCTATTGAAATAGTGCCCTACAGTAAACCGACTCTATTGAAACAGTGCCCTACAGTAAACCGACGCTATTGAAATAGTGCCCTACAGTAAACCGACTCTATTGAAACAGTGCCCTACAGTAAACCGACTCTATTGAAATAGTGTCCTACAGTAAACCGACTCCATTGAAACAGTGCCCTACAGTAAACCGACTCCATTGAAACAGTGCCCTACAGTAAACCGACTCCATTGAAACAGTGCCCTACAGTAAACCGACTCTATTGAAACAGTGCCCTACAGTAAACCGACTCCATTGAAACAGTGCCCTACAGTAAACCGACTCCATTGAAACAGTGCCCTACAGTAAACCGACTCCATTGAAACAGTGCCCTACAGTAAACCGACTCCATTGAAACAGTGCCCTACAGTAAACCGACTCTATTGAAACAGTGCCCTACAGTAAACCGACTCCATTGAAACAGTGCCCTACAGTAAACCGACTCCATTGAAACAGTGCCCTACAGTAAACCGACTCCATTGAAACAGTGCCCTACAGTAAACCGACTCCATTGAAACAGTGCCCTACAGTAAACCGACTCTATTGAAATAGTGCCCTACAGTAAACCGACTCCATTGAAACAGTGCCCTACAGTAAACCGACTCTATTGAAATAGTGCCCTACAGTAAACCGAATCTATTGAAACAGTGCCCTACAGTAAACCGACGCTATTGAAATAGTGCCCTACAGTAAACCGACTCCATTGAAACAGTGCCCTACAGTAAACCGACGCTATTCAAATAGTGCCCTACAGTAAACCGACTCTATTGAAACAGTGCCCTACAGTAAACCGACTCTATTGAAATAGTGTCCTACAGTAAACCGACTCCATTGAAACAGTGCCCTACAGTAAACCGACTCCATTGAAACAGTGCCCTACAGTAAACCGACTCCATTGAAACAGTGCCCTACAGTAAACCGACTCTATTGAAACAGTGCCCTACAGTAAACCGACTCCATTGAAACAGTGCCCTACAGTAAACCGACTCCATTGAAACAGTGCCCTACAGTAAACCGACTCCATTGAAACAGTGCCCTACAGTAAACCGACTCCATTGAAACAGTGCCCTACAGTAAACCGACTCTATTGAAACAGTGCCCTACAGTAAACCGACTCCATTGAAACAGTGCCCTACAGTAAACCGACTCCATTGAAACAGTGCCCTACAGTAAACCGACTCCATTGAAACAGTGCCCTACAGTAAACCGACTCTATTGAAATAGTGCCCTACAGTAAACCGACTCCATTGAAACAGTGCCCTACAGTAAACCGACTCTATTGAAATAGTGCCCTACAGTAAACCGAATCTATTGAAACAGTGCCCTACAGTAAACCGACGCTATTGAAATAGTGCCCTACAGTAAACCGACTCTATTGAAACAGTGCCCTACAGTAAACCGACTCTATTGAAACAGTGCCCTACAGTAAACCGACTCTATTGAAACAGTGCCCTACAGTAAACCGACGCTATTGAAATAGTGCCCTACAGTAAACCGACTCTATTGAAACAGTGCCCTACAGTAAACCGACGCTATTGAAACAGTGCCCTACAGTAAACCGACTCCATTGAAACAGTGCCCTACAGTAAACCGACGCTATTGAAATAGTGCCCTACAGTAAACCGACTCCATTGAAACAGTGCCCTACAGTAAACCGACTCCATTGAAACAGTGCCCTACAGTAAACCGACTCTATTGAAATAGTGCCCTACAGTAAACCGACTCCATTGAAACAGTGCCCTACAGTAAACCGACTCTATTGAAATAGTGCCCTACAGTAAACCGAATCTATTGAAACAGTGCCCTACAGTAAACCGACGCTATTGAAATAGTGCCCTACAGTAAACCGACTCCATTGAAACAGTGCCCTACAGTAAACCGACGCTATTGAAATAGTGCCCTACAGTAAACCGACTCTATTGAAACAGTGCCCTACAGTAAACCGACTCTATTGAAATAGTGTCCTACAGTAAACCGACTCCATTGAAACAGTGCCCTACAGTAAACCGACTCCATTGAAACAGTGCCCTACAGTAAACCGACTCCATTGAAACAGTGCCCTACAGTAAACCGACTCTATTGAAACAGTGCCCTACAGTAAACCGACTCCATTGAAACAGTGCCCTACAGTAAACCGACTCCATTGAAACAGTGCCCTACAGTAAACCGACTCCATTGAAACAGTGCCCTACAGTAAACCGACTCCATTGAAACAGTGCCCTACAGTAAACCGACTCTATTGAAACAGTGCCCTACAGTAAACCGACTCCATTGAAACAGTGCCCTACAGTAAACCGACTCCATTGAAACAGTGCCCTACAGTAAACCGACTCCATTGAAACAGTGCCCTACAGTAAACCGACTCCATTGAAACAGTGCCCTACAGTAAACCGACTCTATTGAAATAGTGCCCTACAGTAAACCGACTCCATTGAAACAGTGCCCTACAGTAAACCGACTCTATTGAAATAGTGCCCTACAGTAAACCGAATCTATTGAAACAGTGCCCTACAGTAAACCGACGCTATTGAAATAGTGCCCTACAGTAAACCGACTCCATTGAAACAGTGCCCTACAGTAAACCGACGCTATTGAAATAGTGCCCTACAGTAAACCGACTCTATTGAAACAGTGCCCTACAGTAAACCGACTCTATTGAAACAGTGCCCTACAGTAAACCGACGCTATTGAAATAGTGCCCTACAGTAAACCGACTCTATTGAAACAGTGCCCTACAGTAAACCGACGCTATTGAAACAGTGCCCTACAGTAAACCGACTCCATTGAAACAGTGCCCTACAGTAAACCGACGCTATTGAAATAGTGCCCTACAGTAAACCGACTCCATTGAAACAGTGCCCTACAGTAAACCGACTCTATTGAAATAGTGCCCTACAGTAAACCGAATCTATTGAAACAGTGCCCTACAGTAAACCGACGCTATTGAAATAGTGCCCTACAGTAAACCGACTCTATTGAAATAGTGCCCTACAGTAAACCGACTCCATTGAAACAGTGCCCTACAGTAAACCGACTCTATTGAAATAGTGCCCTACAGTAAACCGAATCTATTGAAACAGTGCCCTACAGTAAACCGACGCTATTGAAATAGTGCCCTACAGTAAACCGACTCCATTGAAACAGTGCCCTACAGTAAACCGACGCTATTGAAATAGTGCCCTACAGTAAACCGACTCTATTGAAACAGTGCCCTACAGTAAACCGACTCTATTGAAATAGTGTCCTACAGTAAACCGACTCCATTGAAACAGTGCCCTACAGTAAACCGACTCCATTGAAACAGTGCCCTACAGTAAACCGACTCCATTGAAACAGTGCCCTACAGTAAACCGACTCTATTGAAACAGTGCCCTACAGTAAACCGACTCCATTGAAACAGTGCCCTACAGTAAACCGACTCCATTGAAACAGTGCCCTACAGTAAACCGACTCCATTGAAACAGTGCCCTACAGTAAACCGACTCCATTGAAACAGTGCCCTACAGTAAACCGACTCTATTGAAACAGTGCCCTACAGTAAACCGACTCCATTGAAACAGTGCCCTACAGTAAACCGACTCCATTGAAACAGTGCCCTACAGTAAACCGACTCCATTGAAACAGTGCCCTACAGTAAACCGACTCCATTGAAACAGTGCCCTACAGTAAACCGACTCTATTGAAATAGTGCCCTACAGTAAACCGACTCCATTGAAACAGTGCCCTACAGTAAACCGACTCTATTGAAATAGTGCCCTACAGTAAACCGAATCTATTGAAACAGTGCCCTACAGTAAACCGACGCTATTGAAATAGTGCCCGACAGTAAACCGACTCCATTGAAACAGTGCCCTACAGTAAACCGACGCTATTGAAATAGTGCCCTACAGTAAACCGACTCCATTGAAACAGTGCCCTACAGTAAACCGACTCTATTGAAACAGTGCCCTACAGTAAACCGACTCCATTGAAACAGTGCCCTACAGTAAACCGACTCTATTGAAACAGTGCCCTACAGTAAACCGACGCTATTGAAACAGTGCCCTACAGTAAACCGACTCTATTGAAAGTGTCCTGCAGTAAATCGATTCTTTTAAAACAGTCCCTTCAGCCATTGTATACTTTTTGTTTTCTCACTCACTCCTTGGTTGGGTCTGGAAAAGTTGTATCTTTCAACCCTTCACATTTGCACAGCAACCATCCTCTGCTACCACTGTTAGCTGCTTAGCTACTGTTGTATAAAGAGTCAAAAGTTCTACTTCTCACAAACACCTTTATTTCCCTTTAACACAACTCTGTACAAAAACTCTATCATCACATCACATGCCCCAAAGGCGACCTGAAGCTTCTTTACATATCAGTGTCAATTACTTGATACTTAACATAAATGACACATTTAATTGCAATGTCTCTCAGACCATGCACACCCTGCACACACTCAGCATCCCGCATACAGCACCCTGCAAACACCCAGCACCCTGCACACACCCAGCACCCTGCACACACCCAGCACCCTGCACACACCCAGCATCCAGCACCACCCAGCACCCTGCACACACCCAGCACCCTGCACACACCCAGCATCCAGCACCACCCAGCACCCTGCACACACCCAGCACCCTGCACAAACCCAGCATCCAGCACCACCCAGCACCCTGCACACAACCAGCATCCAGCACCACCCAGCACCCTGCACACACTCAGCATCCCGCATACAGCACCCTGCAAACACCCAGCACCCTGCACACACCCAGCACCCTGCACACACCCAGCATCCAGCACCACCCAGCACCCTGCACACACCCAGCACCCTGCACACACCCAGCATCCAGCACCACCATGCACCCTGCACACAACCAGCATCCAGCACCACCCAGCACCCTGCACACTCCCAGCATCCTGCACACACCCAGCACCCTGCACACTCCCAGCATCATGCACATGCCCAGCACCCTGCACACACCCAGCACCCTGCACACACCCAGCACCCTGCACACACCCAGCACCCTGCACACACCCAGCATCCAGCACACACCCAGCATCCAGCACAAACCCAGCATCCTGCACACACCCAGCACCCTGCACACACCCAGCACCCTGCACACTCCCAGCATCCTGCACACTCCCAGCATCCTGCACACTCCCAGCACCCTGCACACTCCCAGCATCCTGCACACACCTAGCACCCTGCACACTCCCAGCATCCTGCACACACCCAGCACGATGCACACACCCAGCACCCTGCACACACCCAGCATCCTGCACACACCCAGCACCCTGCACACTCCCAGCACCCTGCACACTCCCAGCACCCTGCACACTCCCAGCACCCTGCACACACCCAGCACCCTGCACACACCCAGCATCCAGCACCACCCAGCACCCTGCACACACCCAGCACCCTGCACACACCCAGCACCCTGCACACACCCAGCATCCAGCACCACCCAGCACCCTGCACACAACCAGCATCCAGCACCAACCAGCACCCTGCACACTCCCAGCATCCTGCACACACCCAGCACCCTGCACACACCCAGCATCCAGCACCACCCAGCACCCTGCACACAACCAGCATCCAGCACCACCCAGCACCCTGCACACACTCAGCATCCCGCATACAGCACCCTGCAAACACCCAGCACCCTGCACACACCCAGCACCCTGCACACACCCAGCATCCAGCACCACCCAGCACCCTGCACACACCCAGCACCCTGCACACACCCAGCATCCAGCACCACCCAGCACCCTGCACACAACCAGCATCCAGCACCACCCAGCACCCTGCACACTCCCAGCATCCTGCACACACCCAGCACCCTGCACACTCCCAGCATCCTGCACATGCCCAGCACCCTGCACACACCCAGCACCCTGCACACACCCAGCACCCTGCACACACCCAGCACCCTGCACACACCCAGCATCCAGCACACACCCAGCATCCAGCACAAACCCAGCATCCTGCACACACCCAGCACCCTGCACACACCCAGCACCCTGCACACTCCCAGCATCCTGCACACTCCCAGCATCCTGCACACTCCCAGCACCCTGCACACTCCCAGCATCCTGCACACACCTAGCACCCTGCACACTCCCAGCATCCTGCACACACCCAGCACCATGCACACACCCAGCACCCTGCACACACCCAGCATCCTGCACACACCCAGCACCCTGCACACTCCCAGCACCCTGCACACTCCCAGCACCCTGCACACTCCCAGCACCCTGCACACTCCCAGCACCCTGCACACTCCCAGCACTCTGCACACTCCCAGCACTCTGCACACTCCCAGCACTCTGCACATTCCCAGCAACCTGCACACTCCCAGCACCCTGCACATTCCGAGCATCCTGCACACATCAAGCACCCTGCACACACCAAGCACCCTGCACACACACAGCATCCTGCACACACCCAGCATCGTGCACACTCCCAGCACCCTGCACATTCCGAGCATCCTACACACATCAAGCACCCTGCACACACCAAGCACCCTGCACACACACAGCATCCTGCACACACACAGCATCCTGCACACACACAGCACCCTGCACACTCCCAGCACCCTGCACACTCCCAGCACCCTGCACACACCCAGCATCCTGCACACACAGCATCCTGCACACACCCAGCACCCTGCACACTCCCAGCACCCAGTACACACCCAGCACCCTGCACACCCCCAGCACCCTGCACACACCCAGCACCCTGCACACATCCAGCACCCTGCACACACCCAGCATCCTGCACACACCCAGCACCCTGCACACACCTAGCACAATGCACACACCCAGCACCCTGCACGCTCCCAGCACCCTGCACGCTCCCAGAATTCTGCATACTCCCAGCATCCTGCACACTCCCAGCATCCTGCACACACCCAGCACCCTGCACACTCCCAGCACCCTGCACACTCCCAGCACCCTGCACACTCCCAGCACTCTGCACACTCCCAGCACTCTGCACACTCCCAGCACTCTGCACACTCCCAGCACTCTGCACAGTCCCAGCACTCTGCACATTCCCAGCATCCTGCACACTGCCAGCACCCTGCACGCACACAGCATACTGCACGCACACAGCATCCTGCACGCACACAGCAACTTGCACACTCCCAGCACCCTGCACACTCCCAGCACCTTGCACACTCCCAGCATCCTGCACACTCCCAGCACCCTGCACACTCCCAGCATCCTGCACACTCCCAGCATCCTGCACACTCCCAGCATCCTGCACACACAGCATCCTGCACCCTGCACACTCCCAGCACCCTGCACACTCCCAGCACCCAGTACACCCCAGAACCCTGCACACACCCAGCAACTTGCACACACCCAGCATTCTGCACACTCCCAGCTCCCTGCACACACCCAGCACCCTGCACACACCCAGCATCCTGCACACTCCCAGCACCCTGCACACACCCAGCACCCTGCACACTCCCAGCTCCCTGCACACTCCCAGCATCCAGCACACGCCCAGCACCCTGCACACGCCCAGCACCCTGCACACGCCCAGCACCCTGCACACGCCCAGCACCCTGCACACGCCCAGCACCCTGCACACGCCCAGCACCCTGCACACGCCCAGCACCCTGCACACTCCCAGCATCCTGCACAAACCCAGCTTCCTGCACAAACCCAGCGACCTGCACACACACAGCATCCTGCACACACACAGCATCCTGCACACACCCAGCATCCTGCACACTCCCAGCATCCTGCACACTCCCAGCATCCTGCACACACCCAGCATCCTGCACACACCCAGCATCCTGCACACACCCAGCATCCTGCACACTCCCAGCATCCTGCACACACACAGCACCCTGCACACACACAGCACCCTGCACACACACAGCACCCTGCACACACACAGCGCCCTGCACACACACAGCGCCCTGCACACACACAGCGCCCTGCACACACCCAGCACCCTGCACACTCCCAGCACCCTGCACGTTCCCAGCACCCTGCACGTTCCCAGCACCCTGCACACTCCCAGCACCCTGCACACACCCAGCATCCTGCACACTCACAGCACCCTGCACGTTCCCAGCACCCTGCACACTCACAGCACCATGCACACACCCAGCACCCTGCACACACCCAGCACTCTGCACACTCCCAGCACCCTGCACACTCCCAGCACTCTGCACACTCCCAGCACCCTGCACGTTCCCAGCACCCTGCACACTCACAGCACCATGCACACACCCAGCACCCTGCACACACCCAGCACTCTGCACACTCCCAGCACCCTGCACACTCCCAGCACCCGGCACACTCCCAGCACCCGGCACACTCCCAGCACCCGGCACACTCCCAGCACCCGGCACACTCCCAGCACCCTGCACACTCACAGCACCATGCACACACCCAGCACCCTGCACACACCCAGCACTCTGCACACTCCCAGCACCCGGCACACTCCCAGCACCCGGCACACTCCCAGCAAACTGCGCACTCCCAGCAACCTGCGCACTCCCAGCAACCTGCGCAATCCCAGCAACCTGCGCACTCCCAGCACCCTGCACACTCCCAGCACCCTGCACACTCCCAGCACCCTGCACACTCCCAGCATCCTGCACACACCCAGCATCCTGCACACACCCAGCACTTTGCACACACCCAGCACCCTGCACACACCCAGCACCCTGCACACACCCAGCATCCTGCACACACCCAGCATCCTGCACACACCCAGCATCCTGCACACTCCCAGCATCCTGCACACTCCCAGCACCCGGCACACTCCCAGCATCCTGCACACTCCCAGCTCCCTGCACACACCCAACACCCTGCACACACCCAACACCCTGCACACTCCCAGCTCACTGCACACACCCAGCACCCTGCACACTCCCAGCACCCTGCACACTCCCAGCACCCTGCACACTCCCAGCATCCAGCACACACCCAACATCCTGCACACACCCAGCATCCTGCACACACCCAGCACTTTGCACACACCCAGCACCCTGCACACACCCAGCACCCTGCACACACCCAGCATCCTGCACACACCCAGCATCCTGCACACACCCAGCATCCTGCACACTCCCAGCATCCTGCACACTCCCAGCACCCGGCACACTCCCAGCATCCTGCACACTCCCAGCACCCTGCACACACCCAACACCCTGCACACTCCCAGCTCACTGCACACACCCAGCACCCTGCACACTCCCAGCACCCTGCACACTCCCAGCACCCTTCACACTCCCAGCATCCAGCACACACCCAACATCCTGCACACTCCCAGCACACTGCACACCCCTAGCACCCTGTTCAATCCCAGCACCTTGCACACACCCAGCACCCTGCACACTCCCAGCACCCTGCACACACCCAGCACCCTGCACACACCCAGCACCCTGCACACTCCCAGCACCCTGCACACACACAGCACCCTGCACACACACAGCGCCCTGCACACACACAGCGCCCTGCACACACACAGCGCCCTGCACACACCCAGCACCCTGCACACTCCCAGCACCCTGCACGTTCCCAGCACCCTGCACGTTCCCAGCACCCTGCACACTCCCAGCACCCTGCACACACCCAGCATCCTGCACACTCACAGCACCCTGCACGTTCCCAGCACCCTGCACACTCACAGCACCATGCACACACCCAGCACCCTGCACACACCCAGCACTCTGCACACTCCCAGCACCCTGCACACTCCCAGCACTCTGCACACTCCCAGCACCCTGCACGTTCCCAGCACCCTGCACACTCACAGCACCATGCACACACCCAGCACCCTGCACACACCCAGCACTCTGCACACTCCCAGCACCCTGCACACTCCCAGCACCCGGCACACTCCCAGCACCCGGCACACTCCCAGCACCCGGCACACTCCCAGCACCCGGCACACTCCCAGCACCCTGCACACTCACAGCACCATGCACACACCCAGCACCCTGCACACACCCAGCACTCTGCACACTCCCAGCACCCGGCACACTCCCAGCACCCGGCACACTCCCAGCAAACTGCGCACTCCCAGCAATCTGCGCACTCCCAGCAACCTGCGCAATCCCAGCAACCTGCGCACTCCCAGCACCCTGCACACTCCCAGCACCCTGCACACTCCCAGCACCCTGCACACTCCCAGCATCCTGCACACACCCAGCATCCTGCACACACCCAGCACTTTGCACACACCCAGCACCCTGCACACACCCAGCACCCTGCACACACCCAGCATCCTGCACACACCCAGCATCCTGCACACACCCAGCATCCTGCACACTCCCAGCATCCTGCACACTCCCAGCACCCGGCACACTCCCAGCATCCTGCACACTCCCAGCTCCCTGCACACACCCAACACCCTGCACACACCCAACACCCTGCACACTCCCAGCTCACTGCACACACCCAGCACCCTGCACACTCCCAGCACCCTGCACACTCCCAGCACCCTGCACACTCCCAGCATCCAGCACACACCCAACATCCTGCACACACCCAGCATCCTGCACACACCCAGCACTTTGCACACACCCAGCACCCTGCACACACCCAGCACCCTGCACACACCCAGCATCCTGCACACACCCAGCATCCTGCACACACCCAGCATCCTGCACACTCCCAGCATCCTGCACACTCCCAGCACCCGGCACACTCCCAGCATCCTGCACACTCCCAGCACCCTGCACACACCCAACACCCTGCACACTCCCAGCTCACTGCACACACCCAGCACCCTGCACACTCCCAGCACCCTGCACACTCCCAGCACCCTTCACACTCCCAGCATCCAGCACACACCCAACATCCTGCACACTCCCAGCACACTGCACACCCCTAGCACCCTGTTCAATCCCAGCACCTTGCACACACCCAGCACCCTGCACACTCCCAGCACCCTGCACACACCCAGCACCCTGCACACACCCAGCACCCTGCACACTCCCAGCACCCTGCACACTCCCAGCACACTGCACACCCCTAGCACCCTGTTCAATCCCAGCACCTTGCACACACCCAGCACCCTGCACACTCCCAGCACCCTGCACACACCCAGCACCCTGCACACACCCAGCACCCTGCACACTCCCAGCACCCTGCACACACCCAGCACCCTGCACACTCCCAGCACCCTGCACACACCCAGTATCCTGCACACACCCAGCACCCTGCACACACCCAGCACCCTGGACACACCCAGCATCCTGCACACATCCAGCACCCTGCGCACTCCCAGCACGCGGCAAACTCCCAACACCCTGCACACTCCCAGCTCACTGCACACACCCAGCACCCTGCACACACCCAGCATCCTGCACACACCCAGCACCCTGTACACACCCAGCAACCTGCACACTCCCAGCTCACTGCACAAACCCAGCATCCTGCACACACCCAGCACCCTACACACACCCAGCAACCTGCACACTCCCAGCACCCTGCACACACCCAGCATCCTGCACACTCCCAGCATCCTGCACACTTCCAGCATCCTGCACTCTCCCAGCATCCTGCACACTCCCAGCACCCGGCACACTCCCAGCATCCAGCACACTCCCAGCACCCTGCACACACCCAACACCCTGCACACTCCCAGCTCACTGCACACAACCAGCACGCTGCACACTCCCAGCACCCTGCACACACCCAGTATCCTGCACACACCCAGCACCCTGCACACATCCAGCACCCTGCGCACTCCCAGCACGTGGCAAACTCCCAACACCCTGCACACTCCCAGCTCACTGCACACACCCAGCACCCTGCACAAACCCAGCATCCTGCACACACCCAGCACCCTACACACACCCAGCAACCTGCACACTCCCAGCACCCTGCACACACCCAGCATCCTGCACACTCCCAGCACCCAGCACCAACCCAGCACACTGCACACTCCCAGCACGCTGCACACACCCAGCACCCTGCACACACCCAGCATCCTGCACACTCCCAGCACCCTGCACACACCCAGCACCCTTCACACACCCAGCACCCTGGACACACCCAGCATCCTGCACACTCCCAGCACCCAGCACACACCCAGCATCCTGCACACACCCAGCACCCTGCACACACTCAGCACCCTGCACACACCCAGCATCCTGCACACACCCAGCACCCACCCAGCACCCTGCACACACCCAGCACCCTGCACACACCCAGCACCCTGCACACTCCCAGCACCCACCCAACACCCTGCACACACCCAGCACCCTGCACACTCCCAGCACCCTGCACACTCCCAGCACCCTGCACACTCCCAGCACTCTGCACACTCCCAGCACTCTGCACACTCCCAGCACTCTGCACACTCCCAGCACTCTGCACAGTCCCAGCACTCTGCACATTCCCAGCATCCTGCACACTCCCAGCACCCTGCACGCACACAGCATACTGCACGCACACAGCATCCTGCACGCACACAGCAACTTGCACACTCCCAGCACCCTGCACACTCCCAGCACCTTGCACACTCCCAGCATCCTGCACACTCCCAGCACCCTGCACACTCCCAGCATCCTGCACACTCCCAGCATCCTGCACACTCCCAGCATCCTGCACACACAGCATCCTGCACCCTGCACACTCCCAGCACCCTGCACACTCCCAGCACCCAGTACACCCCCAGAACCCTGCACACACCCAGCAACTTGCACACACCCAGCATTCTGCACACTCCCAGCTCCCTGCACACACCCAGCACCCTGCACACACCCAGCATCCTGCACACTCCCAGCACCCTGCACACACCCAGCACCCTGCACACTCCCAGCTCCCTGCACACTCCCAGCATCCAGCACACGCCCAGCACCCTGCACACGCCCAGCACCCTGCACACGCCCAGCACCCTGCACACGCCCAGCACCCTGCACACGCCCAGCACCCTGCACACGCCCAGCACCCTGCACACGCCCAGCACCCTGCACACGCCCAGCACCCTGCACACTCCCAGCATCCTGCACAAACCCAGCTTCCTGCACAAACCCAGCGACCTGCACACACACAGCATCCTGCACACACACAGCATCCTGCACACACCCAGCATCCTGCACACTCCCAGCATCCTGCACACTCCCAGCATCCTGCACACACCCAGCATCCTGCACACACCCAGCATCCTGCACACACCCAGCATCCTGCACACTCCCAGCATCCTGCACACACACAGCACCCTGCACACACACAGCACCCTGCACACACACAGCACCCTGCACACACACAGCGCCCTGCACACACACAGCGCCCTGCACACACACAGCGCCCTGCACACACCCAGCACCCTGCACACTCCCAGCACCCTGCACGTTCCCAGCACCCTGCACGTTCCCAGCACCCTGCACACTCCCAGCACCCTGCACACACCCAGCATCCTGCACACTCACAGCACCCTGCACGTTCCCAGCACCCTGCACACTCACAGCACCATGCACACACCCAGCACCCTGCACACACCCAGCACTCTGCACACTCCCAGCACCCTGCACACTCCCAGCACCCGGCACACTCCCAGCACTCTGCACACTCCCAGCACCCTGCACGTTCCCAGCACCCTGCACACTCACAGCACCATGCACACACCCAGCACCCTGCACACACCCAGCACTCTGCACACTCCCAGCACCCTGCACACTCCCAGCACCCGGCACACTCCCAGCACCCGGCACACTCCCAGCACCCGGCACACTCCCAGCACCCGGCACACTCCCAGCACCCTGCACACTCACAGCACCATGCACACACCCAGCACCCTGCACACACCCAGCACTCTGCACACTCCCAGCACCCGGCACACTCCCAGCACCCGGCACACTCCCAGCAAACTGCGCACTCCCAGCAACCTGCGCACTCCCAGCAACCTGCGCAATCCCAGCAACCTGCGCACTCCCAGCACCCTGCACACTCCCAGCACCCTGCACACTCCCAGCACCCTGCACACTCCCAGCATCCTGCACACACCCAGCATCCTGCACACACCCAGCACTTTGCACACACCCAGCACCCTGCACACACCCAGCACCCTGCACACACCCAGCATCCTGCACACACCCAGCATCCTGCACACACCCAGCATCCTGCACACTCCCAGCATCCTGCACACTCCCAGCACCCGGCACACTCCCAGCATCCTGCACACTCCCAGCACCCTGCACACACCCAACACCCTGCACACACCCAACACCCTGCACACTCCCAGCTCACTGCACACACCCAGCACCCTGCACACTCCCAGCACCCTGCACACTCCCAGCACCCTGCACACTCCCAGCATCCAGCACACACCCAACATCCTGCACACACCCAGCATCCTGCACACACCCAGCACTTTGCAAACACCCAGCACCCTGCACACACCCAGCACCCTGCACACACCCAGCATCCTGCACACACCCAGCATCCTGCACACACCCACCATCCTGCACACTCCCAGCATCCTGCACACTCCCAGCACCCGGCACACTCCCAGCATCCTGCACACTCCCAGCACCCTGCACACACCCAACACCCTGCACACTCCCAGCTCACTGCACACACCCAGCACCCTGCACACTCCCAGCACCCTGCACACTCCCAGCACCCTTCACACTCCCAGCATCCAGCACACACCCAACATCCTGCACACTCCCAGCACACTGCACACCCCTAGCACCCTGTTCAATCCCAGCACCTTGCACACACCCAGCACCCTGCACACTCCCAGCACACTGCACACACTCAGCACCCTGCACACACCCAGCACCCTGCACACTCCCAGCACCCTGCACACTCCCAGCACACTGCACACCCCTAGCACCCTGTTCAATCCCAGCACCTTGCACACACCCAGCACCCTGCACACTCCCAGCACCCTGCACACACCCAGCACCCTGCACACACCCAGCACCCTGCACACTCCCAGCACCCTGCACACACCCAGCACCCTGCACACTCCCAGCACCCTGCACACACCCAGTATCCTGCACACACCCAGCACCCTGCACACACCCAGCAACCTGGACACACCCAGCATCCTGCACACATCCAGCACCCTGCGCACTCCCAGCACGCGGCAAACTCCCAACACCCTGCACACTCCCAGCTCACTGCACACACCCAGCGCCCTGCACACACCCAGCATCCTGCACACACCCAGCACCCTGTACACACCCAGCAACCTGCACACTCCCAGCTCACTGCACAAACCCAGCATCCTGCACACACCCAGCACCCTACACACACCCAGCATCCTGCACACTCCCAGCATCCTGCACACTCCCAGCATCCTGCACTCTCCCAGCATCCTGCACACTCCCAGCACCCGGCACACTCCCAGCATCCAGCACACTCCCAGCACCCTGCACACACCCAACACCCTGCACACTCCCAGCTCACTGCACACACCCAGCACGCTGCACACTCCCAGCACCCTGCACACACCCAGTATCCTGCACACACCCAGCACCCTGCACACATCCAGCACCCTGCGCACTCCCAGCACGTGGCAAACTCCCAACACCCTGCACACTCCCAGCTCACTGCACACACCCAGCACCCTGCACACACCCAGCATCCTGCACACACCCAGCACCCTGTACACACCCAGCAACCTGCACACTCCCAGCTCACTGCACAAACCCAGCATCCTGCACACACCCAGCACCCTACACACACCCAGCAACCTGCACACTCCCAGCACCCTGCACACACCCAGCATCCTGCACACTCCCAGCACCCAGCACCAACCCAGCACACTGCACACTCCCAGCACGCTGCACACACCCAGGACCCTGCACACACCCAGCATCCTGCACACTCCCAGCACCCTGCACACACCCAGCACCCTTCACACACCCAGCACCCTGGACACACCCAGCATCCTGCACACTCCCAGCACCCAGCACACACCCAGCATCCTGCACACACCCAGCATCCTGCACACACCCAGCACCCTGCACACACTCAGCACCCTGCACACACCCAGCATCCTGCACACACCCAGCACCCACCCAGCACCCTGCACACACCCAGCACCCTGCACACACCCTGCACCCTGCACACTCCCAGCACCCACCCAACACCCTGCACACTCCCAGCACCCACCCAGCACCCTGCACACCCCCAGCACCCTGCACACACCCAGCAACATGCACACTCCCACCATCCTGCACACACCCAGCGCCCTGCACACTCCCAGCATCCTGCACACACCCAGCACCCTGCACACACCCAGCATCCTGCACACTCCCAGCTCCCTGCAGACACCCAGCACCCTGCACACACCCAGCACCCTGCACACTCCCAGCTCCCTGCACACTCCCAGCTCCCTGCACACTCCCAGCATCCAGCACACGCCCAGCACCGTGCACACGCCCAGCACCCTGCACACGCCCAGCACCCTGCACACGCCCAGCACCCTGCACAGGCCCAGCACCCTGCACACGCCCAGCACCCTGCACACGCCCAGCACCCTGCACACTCCCAGCATCCTGCACAAACCCAGCTTCCTGCACACACCCAGCGCCCTGCACACACACAGCATCCTGCACACACACAGCATCCTGCACACACCCAGCATCCTGCACACTCCCAGCATCCTGCACACTCCCAGCATCCTGCACACTCCCAGCATCCTGCACACACCCAGCATCCTGCACACACCCAGCATCCTGCACACACCCAGCATCCTGCACACACCCAGCATCCTGCACACTCCCAGCATCCTGCACACACCCAGCACCCTGCACACACACAGCACCCTGCACACACACAGCACCCTGCACACACACAGCGCCCTGCACACACACAGCGCCCTGCACACACACAGCGCCCTGCACACACACAGCGCCCTGCACACACACAGCGCCCTGCACACACCCAGCACCCTGCACACTCCCAGCACCCTGCACGTTCCCAGCACCCTGCACACTCCCAGCACCCTGCACACACCCAGCATCCTGCACACTCACAGCACCCTGCACGTTCCCAGCACCCTGCACACTCACAGCACCATGCACACACCCAGCACCCTGCACACACCCAGCACTCTGCACACTCCCAGCACCCTGCACACTCCCAGCACCCGGCACACTCCCAGCACCCTGCACACTCCCAGCACCCTGCACACTCCCAACACCCTGCACGTTCCCAGCACCCAGCACACTCACAGCACCATGCACACACCCAGCACCCTGCACACACCCAGCACTCTGCACACTCCCAGCACCCTGCACACACCCAGCATCCTGCACACTCCCAGCACACTGCACACACCCAGCATCCTGCACACTCCCAGCACCATGCACACTCCCAGCACCCGGCACACTCCCAGCACCCGGCACACTCCCAGCACCCGGCACACTCCCAGCACCCGGCACACTCCCAGCACCCGGCACACTCCCAGCACCCGGCACACTCCCAGCACCCTGCACACTCACAGCACCATGCACACACCCAGCACCCTGCACACACCCAGCACTCTGCACACTCCCAGCACCCGGCACACTCCCAGCACCCGGCACACTCCCAGCACCCGGCACACTCCCAGCACCCGGCACACTCCCAGCACCCGGCACACTCCCAGCACCCTGCACACTCACAGCACCATGCACACACCCAGCACCCTGCACACACCCAGCACTCTGCACACTCCCAGCACCCGGCACACTCCCAGCACCCGGCACACTCTCAGCACCCGGCACACTCCCAGCACCCGGCACACTCCCAGCACCCGGCACACTCCCAGCAAACTGCGCACTCCCAGCAAACTGCGCACTCCCAGCAAACTGCGCACTCCCAGCAAACTGCGCACTCCCAGCAACCTGCGCACTCCCAGCAACCTGCGCAATCCCAGCAACCTGCGTACTCCCAGCAACCTGCGCAATCCCAGCAACCTGCACACTCCCAGCACCCTGCACACTCCCAGCACCCGGCACACTCCCAGCACCCTGCACACTCCCAGCAAACTGCGCACTCCCAGCAACCTGCGCAATCCCAGCAACCTGCACACTCCCAGCACCCTGCACACACCCAGCATCCTGCACACTCCCAGCATCCTGCACACTGCCAGCACCCAGCACCCACCCAGCACCCTGCACACTCCCAGCACCCTGCACACTCGCAGCACCCGGCACACTCCCAGCACCCTGCACACTCCCAGCACCCGGCACACTCCCAGCACCCTGCACACTCCCAGCACCCTGCACACTCCCAGCACCCTGCACACTCCCAGCACCCAGAACACTCCCAGCACCCTGCACACTCCCAGCACCCTGCACACTCCCAGCACCCTGCACACTCCCAGCACCCAGAACACTCCCAGCACCCGGCACACTCCCAGCACCCGGCACACTCCCAGCATCCTGCACACTCCCAGCATCCTGCACACTCCCAGCATCCTGCACACACCCAGCACCCTGCACACACCCAGCACCCTGCACACTCCCAGCATCTTGCACACACCCAGCATCCTGCACACACCCAGCACCCTGCACACACCCAGCACCCTGCACACTCCCAGCACCCTGCACACTCCCAGCATCTTGCACACACCCAGCATCCTGCACACACCCAGCACCCTGCACACACCCAGCACCCTGCACACACCCAGCACCCTGCACACTCCCAGCACACTGCACACCCCCAGCACCCTGTACAATCCCAGCACCTTGCACACACCCAGCACCCTGCACACACCCAGCACCCTGCACACACCCAGCATCCTGCACACACCCAGCACCCTGCACACACCCAACACCCTGCACACACCCAGCATCCTGCACACACCCAGCACTTTGCACACACCCAGCACCCTGCACACACCCAGCACCCTGCACACACCCAGCATCCTGCACACACCCAGCATCCTGCACACACCCAGCATCCTGCACACTCCCAGCATCCTGCACACTCCCAGCACCCGGCACACTCCCAGCATCCTGCACACTCCCAGCACCCTGCACACACCCAACACCCTGCACACTCCCAGCTCACTGCACACACCCAGCACCCTGCACACTCCCAGCACCCTGCACACTCCCAGCACCCTGCACACTCCCAGCATCCAGCACACACCCAACATCCTGCACACTCCCAGCATCCTGCACACACCCAGCATCCTGCACACACCCAGCATCCTGCACACACCCAGCATCCTGCACACTCCCAGCATCCTGCACGCCCCTAGCACCCTGTTCAATCCCAGCACCTTGCACACACCCAGCACCCTGCACACTCCCAGCACCCTGCACACTCCCAGCACCCTGCACACACCCAGCACCCTGCACACACCCAGCATCCTGCACACACCCAGCATCCTGCACACACCCAGCATCCTGCACACACCCAGCATCCTGCACACTCCCAGCATCCTGCACACTCCCAGCGTCCTGCACACTCCCAGCACCCTGCACACACCCAACACCCTGCACACTCCCAGCTCACTGCACACACCCAGCACGCTGCACACTCCCAGCACCCTGCACACACCCAGTATCCTGCACACACCCAGCACCCTGCACACATCCAGCACCCTGCGCACTCCCAGCACCCGGCAAACTCCCAACACCCTGCACACTCCCAGCTCACTGCACACACCCAGCACCCTGCACACACCCAGCATCCTGCACACACCCAGCATCCTGCACACACCCAGCACCCTGTACACACCCAGCAACCTGCACACTCCCAGCTCACTGCACAAACCCAGCATCCTGCACACACCCAGCACCCTACACACACCCAGCAACCTGCACACTCCCAGCACCCTGCACACACCCAGCATCCTGCACACTCCCAGCACCCAGCACCAACCCAGCACACTGCACACTCCCAGCACGCTGCACACACCCAGCACCCTGCACACACCCAGCATCCTGCACACTCCCAGCACCCTGCACACACCCAGCACCCTTCACACACCCAGCACCCTGGACACACCAGCATCCTGCACACTCCCAGCACCCAGCACACACCCAGCATCCTGCACACACCCAGCACCCTGCACACACTCAGCACCCTGCACACACTCAGCACCCTGCACACACCCAGCATCCTGCACACACCCAGCACCCACCCAGCACCCTGCACACACCCAGCACCCTGCACACACCCAGCACCCTGCACACTCCCAGCACCCACCCAGCACCCTGCACACCCCCAGCACCCTGCACACACCCAGCAACATGCACACTCCCACCATCCTGCACACACCCAGCGCCCTGCACACTCCCAGCATCCTGCACACTCCCAGCATCCTGCACACACCCAGCACCCAGCACACTCCCAGCACCCTGCTCGCACCCAGCACCCTGCACACTCCCAGCATCCTGCACACTCCCAGCACCCTGTACACTCCCAGCATCCTGCACACACCCAGCACACACCCAGCGCCCTGCACACACACAGCATCCTGCACACACCCAGCAACCTGCAAACTCCCAGCACCCTGCACACACCCAGCATCCTGCTCACACCCAGCACCCTGCCCTCTCCCAGCAACCTGCACACTCCCAGCATCCTGCACACACACAGCATCCTGCTCCCACCCAGCACCCTGCACACTCCCAGCATCCTGCACACACCCAGCACCCTGCACACACACAGTATCCTGCACACACCCAGCACCATGCACACACCCTGCACCCTGCTCAGACCCAGCATCCTGCACACACCCAGCACTCTGCACACACCCAGCATCTTGCACACACCCAGCATCCTGCACACACCCAGCATCCTGCACACTCCCAGCATCCTGCTCACACCCAGCACCCTGCACACTCCCAGCATCCTGCACACACCTAGCACACTGCACACACACAGCATCCTGCACACACCCAGCACCATGCACACACCCAGCACCCTGCTCAGACCCAGCATCCTGCACACATCCAGCACTTTGCACACACCCAGCACCCTGCACACACCCAGCACCCTGCACACACCCAGCATCCTGCACACACCCAGCATCCTGCACACACCCAGCATCCTGCACACTCCCAGCATCCTGCACACTCCCAGCACCCGGCACACTCCCAGCATCTTGCACAAACCCAGCATCCTGCACACACCCAGCACCCTGCACACACCCAGCACCCTGCACACTCCCAGCACACTGCACACCCCCAGCACCCTGTACAATCCCAGCACCTTGCACACACCCAGCACCCTGCACACACCCAGCACCCTGCACACACCCAGCATCTTGCACACACCCAGCACCCTGCACACACCCAACACCCTGCACACACCCAGCATCCTGCACACACCCAGCACTTTGCACACACCCAGCACCCTGCACACACCCAGCACCCTGCACACACCCAGCATCCTGCACACACCCAGCATCCTGCACACACCCAGCATCCTGCACACACCCAGCATCCTGCACACTCCCAGCACCCGGCACACTCCCAGCATCCTGCACACTCCCAGCACCCTGCACACACCCAACACCCTGCACACTCCCAGCTCACTGCACACACCCAGCACCCTGCACACTCCCAGCACCCTGCACACTCCCAGCACCCTGCACACTCCCAGCATCCAGCACACACCCAACATCCTGCACACTCCCAGCACACTGCACACCCCTAGCACCCTGTTCAATCCCAGCACCTTGCACACACCCAGCACCCTGCACACTCCCAGCACCCTGCACACTCCCAGCACCCTGGGCACACCCAGCACCCTGCGCACACCCAGCATCCTGCACACACCCAGCATCCTGCACACACCCAGCATCCTGCACACACCCAGCATCCTGCACACTCCCATCATCCTGCACACTCCCAGCATCCTGCACACTCCCAGCACCCTGCACACACCCAACACCCTGCACACTCCCAGCTCACTGCACACACCCAGCACGCTGCACACTCCCAGCACCCTGCACACACCCAGTATCCTGCACACACCCAGCACCCTGCACACATCCAGCACCCTGCGCACTCCCAGCACCCGGCAAACTCCCAACACCCTGCACACTCCCAGCTCACTGCACACACCCAGCACCCTGCACACACCCAGCATCCTGCACACACCCAGCATCCTGCACACACCCAGCACCCTGTACACACCCAGCAACCTGCACACTCCCAGCTCACTGCACAAACCCAGCATCCTGCACACACCCAGCACCCTACACACACCCAGCAACCTGCACACTCCCAGCACCCTGCACACACCCAGCATCCTGCACACTCCCAGCACCCAGCACCAACCCAGCACACTGCACACTCCCAGCACGCTGCACACACCCAGCACCCTGCACACACCCAGCATCCTGCACACTCCCAGCACCCTGCACACACCCAGCACCCTTCACACACCCAGCACCCTGGACACACCAGCATCCTGCACACTCCCAGCACCCAGCACACACCCAGCATCCTGCACACACCCAGCACCCTGCACACACTCAGCACCCTGCACACACCCAGCATCCTGCACACACCCAGCACCCACCCAGCACCCTGCACACACCCAGCACCCTGCACACACCCAGCACCCTGCACACTCCCAGCACCCACCCAACACCCTGCACACTCCCAGCACCCACCCAGCACCCTGCACACCCCCAGCACCCTGCACACACCCAGCAACATGCACACTCCCACCATCCTGCACACACCCAGCGCCCTGCACACTCCCAGCATCCTGCACACTCCCAGCATCCTGCACACTCCCAGCATCCTGCACACACCCAGCACCATGCACACTCCCAGCACCCTGCTCGCACCCAGCACCTTGCACACTCCCAGCATCCTGCACACTCCCAGCACCCTGTACACTCCCAGCATCCTGCACACACCCAGCACACACCCAGCGCCCTGCACACACACAGCATCCTGCACACACCCAGCAACCTGCAAACTCCCAGCACCCTGCACACACCCAGCATCCTGCTCACACCCAGCACCCTGCCCTCTCCCAGCAACCTGCACACTCCCAGCATCCTGCACACACACAGCATCCTGCTCCCACCCAGCACCCTGCACACTCCCAGCATCCTGCACACACCCAGCACCCTGCACACACACAGTATCCTGCACACACCCAGCACCATGCACACACCCTGCACCCTGCTCAGACCCAGCATCCTGCACACACCCAGCACTCTGCACACACCCAGCATCTTGCACACACCCAGCATCCTGCACACACCCAGCATCCTGCACACTCCCAGCATCCTGCTCACACCCAGCACCCTGCACACTCCCAGCATCCTGCACACACCTAGCACACTGCACACACACAGCATCCTGCACACACCCAGCACCATGCACACACCCAGCACCCTGCTCAGACCCAGCATCCTGCACACACCCAGCACTTTGCACACACCCAGCACCCTGCACACACCCAGCACCCTGCACACACCCAGCATCCTGCACACACCCAGCATCCTGCACACACCCAGCATCCTGCACACTCCCAGCATCCTGCACACTCCCAGCACCCGGCACACTCCCAGCATCCTGCACACTCCCAGCACCCTGCACACACCCAACACCCTGCACACTCCCAGCTCACTGCACACACCCAGCACCCTGCACACTCCCAGCACCCTGCACACTCCCAGCACCCTGCACACTCCCAGCATCCAGCACACACCCAACATCCTGCACACTCCCAGCACACTGCACACCCCTAGCACCCTGTTCAATCCCAGCACCTTGCACACACCCAGCACCCTGCACACTCCCAGCACCCTGCACACTCCCAGCACCCTGCACACACCCAGCACCCTGCACACACCCAGCATCCTGCACACACCCAGCATCCTGCACACACCCAGCATCCTGCACACACCCAGCATCCTGCACACTCCCAGCATCCTGCACACTCCCAGCATCCTGCACTCTCCCAGCATCCTGCACACTCCCAGCACCCGGCACACTCCCAGCATCCTGCACACTCCCAGCATCCTGCACACTCCCAGCACCCTGCACACACCCAACACCCTGCACACTCCCAGCTCACTGCACACACCCAGCACGCTGCACACTCCCAGCACCCTGCACACACCCAGTATCCTGCACACACCCAGCACCCTGCACACATCCAGCACCCTGCGCACTCCCAGCACCCGGCAAACTCCCAACACCCTGCACACTCCCAGCTCACTGCACACACCCAGCACCCTGCACACACCCAGCATCCTGCACACACCCAGCATCCTGCACACACCCAGCACCCTGTACACACCCAGCAACCTGCACACTCCCAGCTCACTGCACAAACCCAGCATCCTGCACACACCCAGCACCCTACACACACCCAGCAACCTGCACACTCCCAGCACCCTGCACACACCCAGCATCCTGCACACTCCCAGCACCCAGCACCAACCCAGCACACTGCACACTCCCAGCACGCTGCACACACCCAGCACCCTGCACACACCCAGCATCCTGCACACTCCCAGCACCCTGCACACACCCAGCACCCTTCACACACCCAGCACCCTGGACACACCAGCATCCTGCACACTCCCAGCACCCAGCACACACCCAGCATCCTGCACACACCCAGCACCCTGCACACACTCAGCACCCTGCACACACCCAGCATCCTGCACACACCCAGCACCCACCCAGCACCCTGCACACACCCAGCACCCTGCACACACCCAGCACCCTGCACACTCCCAGCACCCACCCAACACCCTGCACACTCCCAGCACCCACCCAGCACCCTGCACACCCCCAGCACCCTGCACACACCCAGCAACATGCACACTCCCACCATCCTGCACACACCCAGCGCCCTGCACACTCCCAGCATCCTGCACACTCCCAGCATCCTGCACACTCCCAGCATCCTGCACACACCCAGCACCATGCACACTCCCAGCACCCTGCTCGCACCCAGCACCCTGCACACTCCCAGCATCCTGCACACTCCCAGCACCCTGTACACTCCCAGCATCCTGCACACACCCAGCACACACCCAGCGCCCTGCACACACACAGCATCCTGCACACACCCAGCAACCTGCAAACTCCCAGCACCCTGCACACACCCAGCATCCTGCTCACACCCAGCACCCTGCCCTCTCCCAGCAACCTGCACACTCCCAGCATCCTGCATACACACAGCATCCTGCTCCCACCCAGCACCCTGCACACTCCCAGCATCCTGCACACACCCAGCACCCTGCACACACACAGTATCCTGCACACACCCAGCACCATGCACACACCCTGCACCCTGCTCAGACCCAGCATCCTGCACACACCCAGCACTCTGCACACACCCAGCATCTTGCACACACCCAGCATCCTGCACACACCCAGCATCCTGCACACTCCCAGCATCCTGCTCACACCCAGCACCCTGCACACTCCCAGCATCCTGCACACACCTAGCACACTGCACACACACAGCATCCTGCACACACCCAGCACCATGCACACACCCAGCACCCTGCTCAGACCCAGCATCCTGCACACACCCAGCACTTTGCACACACCCAGCACCCTGCACACACCCAGCACCCTGCACACACCCAGCATCCTGCACACACCCAGCATCCTGCACACACCCAGCATCCTGCACACTCCCAGCATCCTGCACACTCCCAGCACCCGGCACACTCCCAGCATCCTGCACACTCCCAGCACCCTGCACACACCCAACACCCTGCACACTCCCAGCTCACTGCACACACCCAGCACCCTGCACACTCCCAGCACCCTGCACACTCCCAGCACCCTGCACACTCCCAGCATCCAGCACACACCCAACATCCTGCACACTCCCAGCACACTGCACACCCCTAGCACCCTGTTCAATCCCAGCACCTTGCACACACCCAGCACCCTGCACACTCCCAGCACCCTGCACACTCCCAGCACCCTGCACACACCCAGCACCCTGCACACACCCAGCATCCTGCACACACCCAGCATCCTGCACACACCCAGCATCCTGCACACTCCCAGCATCCTGCACACTCCCAGCATCCTGCACTCTCCCAGCATCCTGCACACTCCCAGCACCCGGCACACTCCCAGCATCCTGCACACTCCCAGCACCCTGCACACACCCAACACCCTGCACACTCCCAGCTCACTGCACACACCCAGCACGCTGCACACTCCCAGCACCCTGCACACACCCAGTATCCTGCACACACCCAGCACCCTGCACACATCCAGCACCCTGCGCACTCCCAGCACCCGGCAAACTCCCAACACCCTGCACACTCCCAGCTCACTGCACACACCCAGCACCCTGCACACACCCAGCATCCTGCACACACCCAGCATCCTGCACACACCCAGCACCCTGTACACACCCAGCAACCTGCACACTCCCAGCTCACTGCACAAACCCAGCATCCTGCACACACCCAGCACCCTACACACACCCAGCAACCTGCACACTCCCAGCACCCTGCACACACCCAGCATCCTGCACACTCCCAGCACCCAGCACCAACCCAGCACACTGCACACTCCCAGCACGCTGCACACACCCAGCACCCTGCACACACCCAGCATCCTGCACACTCCCAGCACCCTGCACACACCCAGCACCCTTCACACACCCAGCACCCTGGACACACCAGCATCCTGCACACTCCCAGCACCCAGCACACACCCAGCATCCTGCACACACCCAGCACCCTGCACACACTCAGCACCCTGCACACACCCAGCATCCTGCACACACCCAGCACCCACCCAGCACCCTGCACACACCCAGCACCCTGCACACACCCAGCACCCTGCACACTCCCAGCACCCACCCAACACCCTGCACACTCCCAGCACCCACCCAGCACCCTGCACACCCCCAGCACCCTGCACACACCCAGCAACATGCACACTCCCACCATCCTGCACACACCCAGCGCCCTGCACACTCCCAGCATCCTGCACACTCCCAGCATCCTGCACACACCCAGCATCCTGCACACACCCAGCACCCTGCACACTCCCAGCACCCTGCTCGCACCCAGCACCCTGCACACTCCCAGCATCCTGCACACTCCCAGCACTCTGCACACTCCCAGCACCCTGTACACTCCCAGCATCCTGCACACACCCAGCACACACCCAGCGCCCTGCACACACACAGCATCCTGCACACACCCAGCAACCTGCAAACTCCCAGCACCCTGCACACACCCAGCATCCTGCTCACACCCAGCACCCTGCCCTCTCCCAGCAACCTGCACACTCCCAGCATCCTGCACACACACAGCATTCTGCTCCCACCCAACACCCTGCACACTCCCAGCATCCTGCACACACCTAGCACACTGCACACACACAGCATCCTGCACACACCCAGCACCATGCACACACCCAGCACCCTGTTCAGACCCAGCATCATGCACACACCCAGCACTCTGCACACACCCAGCATCCTGCACACACCTAGCACCCTGCACACTCCGAGCATTCTGCACACTCCCAGCAACCTGCACACACGCACCATCCTGCACACTCCCAGCACACTGCACACACCCAGCAGCCTGCACACACCCAGCACCCTGCACACTCCCAGCACCCTGCACACTCCCAGCACCCTGCAAACTCCCAGCACCCTGCACACACCCAGCACCCTGCACACACCCAGCATCCTGCACACTCCCCCATCCTGCAGACACCCAGCACCCTGCACACACCCAGCACCCTGCACACACCCAGCACCATGCACACTCCGAGCACCCTGCACACACCCAGCACCCTGCACACTCCCAGTACTCTGCACACACCCAGCATCCTGCACACTCCCAGCACCCAGCACCCACCCAGCATCCAGCACACACCCAGCACACTGTACACTCACAGCATCCTGCACACACCCAGCATCCTGCACACACCCAGCATCCTGCACACACCCAGCAACCGGCACACTCACAGCACCCGGCACACTCACAGCACCCGGCACACACCCAGCACCCGGCACACACCCAGCGCCCGGCACACTCCCAGCATCCTGCACACACCCAGCACCCTGCACACTCCCAGCACACTGAACACTCCCAGCACACTGCACACTCCCAGCACCCTGCACACACCCAGCACCCTGCACACTCCCAGCACCCTGCACACACCCAGCACCCTGCACCCTGCCAGCATCCTGCACACACCCAGCACCCTGCACACTCCCAGCACCATGCACACACCCAGCACCCTGCACACTCCCAGCACCCGTCACACTGCCAGCATCCTGCACACACCCAGCACCCTGCACACTCCCAGCACCTTGCACACACCCAGCATCCTGCACACACCCAGCACCCTGTACACACCCAGCACCCTGCACACACCCAGCATCCTGCACACACCCAGCACCCTGTACACACCCGGCACACTCCCAGCACCCTGCACACACCCAGCTTCCTGCACACTCCCAGCACCCTGTACACACCCAGCATCCTGCACACTCCCAGCACTCTGCACACACCCAGCTCCGTGCACACACCCAGCAACCTGCACCCACCCAGCACCCTGCACGCACCCAGCACCCTGCACACAACCAGCACCCTGCAAACACCCAGCACTTTGCACACACCCAGCATCCCGCACGCACACAGCATCCTGCACACACCCAGCATCCTGCACACACCCAGCATCCTACACACTCCCAGCACCCTGCACACACCCAGCATCCTGCACCCACCCAGCACCCTGCACCCACCGAGCACCCTGCACGCACCCAGCACCCTGCACACACTCAGCACCCTGTACACACCCAGCACTTTGCACACACCCAGCATCCCGCACGCACCCAGCAACCTGCACACTCCCAGCTCACTGCACAAACCCAGCATCCTGCACACACCCAGCACCCTACACACACCCAGCAACCTGCACACTCCCAGCACCCTGCACACACACAGCATCCTGCACACTCCCAGCACCCAGCACCAACCCAGCACACTGCACACTCCCAGCACGCTGCACACACCCAGCACCCTGCACACACCCAGCATCCTGCACACTCCCAGCACCCTGCACACACCCAGCACCCTTCACACACCCAGCACCCTGGACACACCCAGCATCCTGCACACTCCCAGCACCCAGCACACATCCAGCATCCTGCACACACGCAGCACCCTGCACACACTCAGCACCCTGCACACACCCAGCATCCTGCACACACCCAGCACCCACCCAGCACCCTGCACACACCCAGCACCCTGCACACACCCAGCACCCTGCACACTCCCAGCACCCACCCAACACCCTGCACACTCCCAGCACCCACCCAGCACCCTGCACACCCCCAGCACCCTGCACACACCCAGCAACATGCACACTCCCACCATCCTGCACACACCCAACACCCTGCACACTCCCAGCTCACTGCACACACCCAGCACCCTGCACACTCCCAGCACCCTGCACACACCCAGCATCCTGCACACACCCAGCACCCTGTACACACCCAGCAACCTGCACACTCCCAGCTCACTGCACAAACCCAGCATCCTGCACACACCCAGCACCCTACACACACCCAGCAACCTGCACACTCCCAGCACCCTGCACACACCCAGCATCCTGCACACTCCCAGCACCCAGCACCAACCCAGCACACTGCACACTCCCAGCACGCTGCACACACCCAGCACCCTGCACACACCCAGCATCCTGCACACTCCCAGCACCCTGCACACACCCAGCACCCTTCACACACCCAGCACCCTGGACACACCCAGCATCCTGCACACTCCCAGCACCCAGCACACACCCAGCATCCTGCACACACCCAGCACCCTGCACACACTCAGCACCCTGCACACACCCAGCATCCTGCACACACCCAGCACCCACCCAGCACCCTGCACACACCCAGCACCCTGCACACACCCAGCACACTGCACACACCCAGCACCCACCCAACACCCTGCACACTCCCAGCACCCACCCAGCACCCTGCACACCCCCAGCACCCTGCACACACCCAGCAACATGCACACTCCCACCATCCTGCACACACCCAGCGCCCTGCACACTCCCAGCATCCTGCACACTCCCAGCATTCTGCACACACCCAGCACCCTGCACACTCCCAGCACCCTGCTCGCACCCAGCACCCTGCACACTCCCAGCATCCTGCACACTCCCAGCACTCTGCACACTCCCAGCACCCTGTACAATCCCAGCATCCTGCACACACCCAGCACACACCCAGCGCCCTGCACACACACAGCATCCTGCACACACCCAGCAACCTGCAAACTCCCAGCACCCTGCACACACCCAGCATCCTGCTCACACCCAGCACCCTGCCCTCTCCCAGCAACCTGCACACTCCCAGCATCCTGCACACACACAGCATCCTGCTCCCACCCAGCACCCTGCACACTCCCAGCATCCTGCACACACCCAGCACCCTGCACACACACAGTATCCTGCACACACCCAGCACCATGCACACACCCTGCACCCTGCTCAGACCCAGCATCCTGCACACACCCAGCACTCTGCACACACCCAGCATCTTGCACACACCCAGCATCCTGCACACACCCAGCATCTTGCACACACCCAGCATCCTGCACACTCCCAGCATCCTGCTCACACCCAGCACCCTGCACACTCCCAGCATCCTGCACACACCTAGCACCCTGCACACACACAGCATCCTGCACACACCCAGCACCATGCACACACCCAGCACCCTGCTCAGACCCAGCATCACGCACACACCCAGCACTCTGCACACACCCAGCATCCTGCACACACCCAGCACCCTGCACTCACCCAGCACCCTGCACACTCCTAGCATTCTGCACACTCCCAGCAACCTGCACACACGCACCATCCTGCACACTCCCAGCACACTGCACACACTCAGCAGCCTGCACACACCCAGCACCCTGCACACTCCCAGCACCCTGCACACTCCCAGCACCCTGCACACTCCCAGCACCCTGCACACACCCAGCACCTTGCACACTCCCAGCACCCTGCACACTCCCAGCACCCTGCACACACCCAGCATCCTGCACACACCCAGCACTTTGCACACACCCAGCACCCTGCACACACCCAGCACCCTGCACACTCCCAGCATCCTGCACACACCCAGCATCCTGCACACACCCAGCATCCTGCACACACCCAGCATCCTGCGCTTACCCAGCACCCTGCACACACCCAGCAGCCTGCACACACCCAGCACTTTGCACACACCCAGCACCCTGCAGACTCCAAGCACCCTGCACACACCCAGCACCCTGCACACTCCCAGCAACCTGCACACACCCAGCATCCCACACGCACCCAGCATCCTGCACACACCCAGCACCCTGCACACACCCAGCACCCTGCAGACTCCAAGCACCCTGCACACTCCCAGCATCCTGCACACTCCCAGCACCCTGCACACTCCCAGCAGCCTGCACACACCCAGCACCCCGCATACAGCACCCTGCACACACCCAGCACCCTGCACACACCCAGCACCCTGCACACACCCAGCACCCTGCACACACCCAGCATCCTGCACGCACCCAGCACCCTGCACGCACCCAGCACACTGCACACTCTCAGCACCCTGCACGCACCCAGCACCCTGCACGCACCCAGCATCCTGCACACACCCAGCACCCTGCACACACCCAGCATCCCGCATACAGCACCCTGTACACACCCAGCACCCTGTACACACCCAGCACCCTGCACACACCCAGCACCCTGCACACTCCCAGCATCCTGCACACTCCCAGTATCCTGCACACTCCCAGCATCCTGCACACTCCCAGCATCCTGCACACACCCAGCATCCTGCACACACCCAGCGTCCTGCACACACCCAGCACCCGGCACACACACAGCTCCCTGCACACACCCAGCATCCTGCACACACCCAGCACCCTGCACACTCCCAGCACCCTGCACACACCCAGCATCCTGCACACTCCCAGCACCCTGCACACACCCAGCACCCTGCACACACCCTGCAGACACCCAGCATCCTGCACACACCCAGCCCCCTGCACACACCCTGCAGACACCCAGCATTCTGCACACACCCAGCTTCCAGTACATCCCCAGCACCCTGCACTCACCCAGCACCCACCACACACCCAGCACCCTGCACACACCCAGCACCCTGCACACACCTATCAACCTGCACACACCCAGCACCCTGCACACACCCAGCACCCTGCACACACCCAGCACACACCCAGCAAACTGCACACTCCCAGCACCCTGCACAAACCCAGCACCGTGCACACACCCAGCAAACTGCACACTCCCAGCACCCTGCACACACCCAGCACCCTGCACACACCCAGCACCCTGCACACACCCAGCACCCTGCACACACCCATCATCCTGCACACACCCAGCACCCTGCACACTCCCAGAAACCTGTACACACACAGCACCCTGCACACACCCAGCACCCTGCACACACCCAGCATCCTGCAAACACCCAGCACCCTGCACACTCACAGCATCAAGAACACACCCAGCATCCTCCACACACCCAGCACCCTGCACACTCACAGCATCAAGAACACACCCAGCATCCTGTACACACCCAGCACTCTGCACACTCCCAACACCCTGAACACACCCAGGACCCTGCACACTCCCAGCACCCTGCACACACCCAGCACCCTGCACACACCCAGCATCCTGCACACTCCCAGCATTCTGCACACACCCAGCACACTGGACACTCCCAGCACCCTGCACACTCCCAGCACCCTGCACACTCCCACCACTCTGCACACACAGCATCCTGCACACACCCAGCATCCTGCACGCACCCAGCATCCTGCACGCACCCAGCATCCTGCACGCACCCAGCACCCTGCACCCACCCAGCATCCTGCACGCACCCAGCACCCTGTACACTCCCAGCACCCTGCACACACCCAGCACCCTGCACACACACAGCATCCTGCACACACCCAGCATCCTGGACACTCCCAGCACCCTGCACACTCCCAGCACCCTGCACACTCCCAGCACCCTGCACACACCCAGCAGCCTCCACACTCCCAGTACCCTGCACACACACAGCAACCTGCACACACCCAGCATCCTGCACACACCCAGCAGCCTCCACACTCCCAGCACCCTGCACACACCCAGCACCCTGCACATACCCTGCATCCTGCACACACCCAGCACACTCCCAGCACCCTGCACACAACCAGCACCTTGCACACTCCGAGCATCCTGCACACACCCAGCACCCTGTACACACCCAGCACACTGCACACACCCAGCATCCTGCACACACCCAGCACCCTGCACACTCCCAGCACCCTGCACACTCCCAGCACACTGCACACTCCCAGCACCCTGCACACACCCAGCATCCTGCACACACCCAGCACTCTGCACACTCCCAGCATCATGCACACACCAAGCACCCTGCACACACCCAGCACCCTGCACACACCCAGCACCCTGCACACACCCAGCATCCTGCACACACCCAGCACCCTGTACACTCCCAGCACCCTGCACACACCCAGCATCCTGGACACTCCCAGCACCCTGCACACACCCAGCATCCTGCACACACCCAGCACCCTGCACAGTCCCAGCATCCTGCACACACCCAGCACCCTGCACACACCCAGCACCCTGCACAAACCCAGCACCCAGCACACACCCAGCATCCTGCACACACCCAGCATCCTGGACACTCCCAGCATCCTGGGCAATCCCAGCATCCTGCACACACCCAGCACCCTGCACACTCCCAGCACCCTGCACACACCCAGCATCCTGCACACACCCAGCACCCTGCACCCACCCAGCACCCTGCACACACCCAGCACCCTGCACACACCCAGCACCCTGCACACACCCAGCACTTTGCACACACCCAGCATCCCGCACGCAACCAGCATCCTTGACGCACCCAGCAACCTGCACACACCCAGCAGCCTGCACACACCCAGCACTTTGCACACAACAAGCATCCCGCACACACCAAGCACCCGGCACACACACAGCTCCCTGCACACACCCAGCATCCTGCACACACCCAGCACCCTGCACATTCCCAGCACCCTGCACACACCCAGCATCCTGCACACTCCCAGCACCCTGCACACACCCAGCACCCAGCACACACCCTGCAGACACCCAGCATCCTGCACACACCCAGGCCCCTGCACACACCCTGCAGACACCCAGCATTCTGCACACACCCAGCTTCCAGTACATCCCCAGCACCCTGCACACACCCAGCACCCACCACACACCCAGCACCCTGCACACACCCAGCACCCTGCACACACCCATCAACCTGCACACACCCAGCACCCTGCACACACCCAGCACACACCCAGCAAACTGCACACTCCCAGCACCCTGCACACACCCAGCACGTTGCACACACCCAGCAAACTGCACACTCCCAGCACCCTGCACACACCCAGCACCCTGCACACACCCAGCACCCTGCACACACCCAGCACCCTGCACACTCCCAGAAACCTGTACACACACAGCACCCTGCACACACCCAGCACCCTGCACACACCCAGCATCCTGCAAACACCCAGCACCCTGCACACTCACAGCATCAAGAACACACCCAGCATCCTCCACACACCAAGCACTCTGCACACTCCCAACACCCTGAACACACCCAGGACCCTGCACACTCCCAGCACCCTGCACACACCCAGCACCCTGCACACACCCAGCATCCTGCACACTCCCAGCATTCTGCACACACCCAGCACCCTGGACACTCCCAGCACCCTGCACACTCCCAGCACCCTGCACACTCCCACCACTCTGCACACACAGCATCCTGCACACACCCAGCATCCTGCACGCACCCAGCATCCTGCACGCACCCAGCATCCTGCACGCACCCAGCATCCTGCACGCACCCAGCACACTCCCAGCATCCTGCACACTCCCAGCACCCTGCACACATCCAGCATTCTGCATACACCCAGAATTCTGCACACTCCCAGCACCCTGCACACACCCAGCACCCTGTACACTCCCAGCACCCTGCACACACCCAGCACCCTGCACACACCCAGCATCCTGCACACACCCAGCATCCTGGACACTCCCAGCACCCTGCACACTCCCAGCACCCTGCACACACCCAGCAGCCTCCACACTCCCAGTACCCTGCACACACCCAGCAACCTGCACACACCCAGCATCCTGCACTCTCCCAGCACACTGCACACTCCCAGCACCCTGCACACACCCAGCAGCCTCCACACTCCCAGCACCCTGCACACACCCAGCACCCTGCACATACCCTACATCCTGCACACTCCCAGCACACTCCCAGCACCCTGCACACACCCAGCATCCTGCACACTCCCAGCACCCTGCACACTCCCAGCATCCTGCACACTCCCAGCATCCTGCACACACCCAGCATCCTGCACACACCCAGCACCCTGCACACTACCAGCACCCTGCACACTCCCAGCACCCTGCACACTCCCAGCACCCTGCACACACCCAGCATCCTGCACACACCCAGCACCCTGCACACTCCCAGCATCATGCACACACCAAGCACCCTGCACACACCAAGCACCCTGCACACACCCAGCACCCTGCACACACCCAGCACCCTGCACACACCCAGCATCCTGCACACACCCAGCACCCTGCACACACGCAGCACCCTGCACACTCCCAGCATCCTGCACACTCCCAGCATCCTGCACACTCCCAGCACCCTGCACACACCCAGCATCCTGCACACACCCAGCATCCTGCACACACCCAGCACCCGGCACACACCCAGCACCCTGCACACACCCAGCATCCTGCACACACCCAGCACCCTGCACACTCCCAGCACCCTGCACACACCCAGCACCCTGCACACTCCCAGCACCCTGCACACACCCAGCATCCTGCACACACCCAGCACCCGGCACACACCCAGCATCCTGCACACACCCAGCATCCTGCACACACACAGTATCCTGCACACACCCAGCATCCTGCACACTCCAAGCACCCTGCAGACACCCAGCATCCTGCACACTCCAAGCACCCTGCACACACCCAGCATCCTGCACACTCCAAGCACCCTGCTCAGACCCAGCATCCTGCACACACCCAGCACTCTGCACACACCCAGCATCTTGCACACACCCAGCATCCTGCACACACCCAGCATCCTGCACACTCCCAGCATCCTGCTCACACCCAGCACCCTGCACACTCCCAGCATCCTGCACACACCTAGCACCCTGCACACACACAGCATCCTGCACACACCCAGCACCATGCACACACCCAGCACCCTGCTCAGACCCAGCATCATGCACACACCCAGCACTCTGCACACACCCAGCATCCTGCACACACCCAGCACCCTGCACTCACCCAGCACCCTGCACACTCCTTGCATTCTGCACACTCCCAGCAACCTGCACACACGCACCATCCTGCACACTCCCAGCACACTGCACACACCCAGCAGCCTGCACACACCCAGCACCCTGCACACTCCCAGCACCCTGCACACTCCCAGCACCCTGCACACTCCCAGCACCCTGTACACACCCAGCACCCTGCACACACCCAGCATCCTGCACACACCCAGCACTTTGCACACACCCAGCACCCTGCACACACCCAGCACCCTGCACACTTCCAGCATCCTGCACACACCCAGCATCCTGCACACACCCAGCATCCTGCACACACCCAGCATCCTGCGCTTACCCAGCACCCTGCATGCACCCAGCATCCTGCACACACCCAGCACCCTGCACACACCCAGCACCCTGCAGACTCCAAGCACCCTGCACACTCCCAGCATCCTGCACACTCCCAGCACCCTGCACACTCCCAGCAGCCTGCACACACCCAGCACCCCGCATACAGCACCCTGCACACACCCAGCACCCTGCACACACCCAGCACCCTGCACACACCCAGCACCCTGCACACACCCAGCATCCTGCACGCACCCAGCACCCTGCACGCACCCAGCACACTGCACACTCTCAGCACCATGCACGCACCCAGCACCCTGCACGCACCCAGCATCCTGCACACACCCAGCACCCTGCACAAACCCAGCATCCCGCATACAGCACCCTGTACACACCCAGCACCCTGTACACACCCAGCACCCTGCACACACCCAGCACCCTGCACACACCCAGCACCCTGCACACTCCCAGCATCCTGCACACTCCCAGCATCCTGCACACTCCCAGCATCCTGCACACTCCCAGCATCCTGCACACACCCAGCGTCCTGCACACACCCAGCGTCCTGCACACACCCAGCACCCGGCACACACACAGCTCCCTGCACACACCCAGCATCCTGCACACACCCAGCACCCTGCACACTCCCAGCACCCTGCACACACCCAGCATCCTGCACACTCCCAGCACCCTGCACACACCCAGCACCCTGCACACACCCTGCAGACACCCAGCATCCTGCACACACCCAGCCCCCTGCACACACCCTGCAGACACCCAGCATTCTGCACACACCCAGCTTCCAGTACATCCCCAGCACCCTGCACACACCCAGCACCCACCACACACCCAGCACCCTGCACACACCCAGCACCCTGCACACACCTATCAACCTGCACACACCCAGCACCCTGCACACACCCAGCACCCTGCACACACCCAGCACACACCCAGCAAACTGCCCACTCCCAGCACCCTGCACACACCCAGCACCGTGCACACCCAGCAAACTGCACACTCCCAGCACCCTGCACACACCCAGCACCCTGCACACACCCAGCACCCTGCACACACCCAGCACCCTGCACACACCCATCATCCTGCACACACCCAGCACCCTGCACACTCCCAGAAACCTGTACACACACAGCACCCTGCACACACCCAGCACCCTGCACACACCCAGCATCCTGCAAACACCCAGCACCCTGCACACTCACAGCATCAAGAACACACCCAGCATCCTGCACACACCCAGCACTCTGCACACACCCAGCACCCTGCACACACCCAGCATCCTGCAAACACCCAGCATCCTGCACACTCCCAGCACACTGGACACTCCCAGCACCCTGAACACACCCAGGACCCTGCACACTCCCAGCACCCTGCACACACCCAGCACCCTGCACACACCCAGCATCCTGCACACTCCCAGCATTCTGCACACACCCAGCACACTGGACACTCCCAGCACCCTGCACACTCCCAGCACCCTGCACACTCCCAGCACCCTGCACACTCCCACCACTCTGCACACACAGCATCCTGCACACACCCAGCATCCTGCACACACCCAGCATCCTGCACGCACCCAGCATCCTGCACGCACCCAGCATCCTGCACCCACCCAGCATCCTGCACGCACCCAGCACCCTGTACACTCCCAGCACCCTGCACACACCCAGCACCCTGTACACACCCAGCATCCAGCACACACCCAGCATCCTGGACACTCCGAGCACCCTGCACACTCCCAGCACCCTGCACACACCCAGCACCCTGCACACACCCAGCAATCTGCACACACCCAGCATCCTGCACTCGCCCAGCACACTGCAAACTCCCAGCACCCTGCACACACCCAGCAGCCTCCACACTCCCAGCACCCTGCACACACCCAGCACCCTGCACACACCCTGCATCCTGCACACACCCAGCACACTCCCAGCACCCTGCACACACCCAGCATCTTGCACACTCCGAGCATCCTGCACACACCCAGCACCCTGTACACACCCAGCACACTGCACACACCCAGCATCCTGCACACACCCAGCACCCTGCCCACTCCCAGCACCCTGCACACTCCCAGCACACTGCACACTCCCAGCACACTGCACACACCCAGCATCCTGCACACACCCAGCACCCTGCACACTCCCAGCATCATGCACACACCAAGCACCCTGCACACACCCAGCACCCTGCACACACCCAGCACCCTGCACACACCCAGCATCCTGCACACACCCAGCACCCTGTACACTCCCAGCACCCTGCACACACCCAGCATCCTGGACACTCCCAGCACCCTGCACACACCCAGCATCCTGCACACACCCAGCACCCTGCACAGTCCCAGCATCCTGCACACACCCAGCACCCTGCACACACCCAGCACCCTGCACAAACCCAGCACCCTGCACACACCCAGCATCCTGCACACACCCAGCATCCTGGACACTCCCAGCATCCTGGACAATCCCAGCATCCTGCACACACCCAGCACCCTGCACACTCCCAGCACCCTGCACACACCCAGCATCCTGCACACACCCAGCACCCTGCACCCACCCAGCACCCTGCACACACCCAGCACCCTGCACACACCCAGCACCCTGCACACACCCAGCACTTTGCACACACCCAGCATCCCGCACGCAACCAGCATCCTGCACACACCCAGCATCCTTGACGCACCCAGCAACCTGCACACACCCAGCAGCCTGCACACACCCAGCACTTTGCACACAACAAGCATCCCGCACACACACAGCTCCCTGCACACACCCAGCATCCTGCACACACCCAGCACCCTGCACACTCCCAGCACCCTGCACACACCCAGCATCCTGCACACTTCCAGCACCCTGCACACACCCAGCACCCAGCACACACCCTGCAGACACCCAGCATCCTGCACACACCCAGGCCCCTGCACACACCCTGCAGACACCCAGCATTCTGCACACACCCAGCTTCCAGTACATCCCCAGCACCCTGCACACACCCAGCACCCACCACACACCCAGCACCCTGCACACACCCAGCACCCTGCACACACCCATCAACCTGCACACACCCAGCACCCTGCACACACCCAGCACCCTGCACACACCCAGCACACACCCAGCAAACTGCACACTCCCAGCACCCTGCACACACCCAGCACGTTGCACACACCCAGCAAACTGCACACTCCCAGAAAACTGTACACACACAGCACCCTGCACACACCCAGCACCCTGCACACACCCAGCATCCTGCAAACACCCAGCACCCTGCACACTCACAGCATCAAGAACACACCCAGCATCCTCCACACACCAAGCACTCTGCACACTCCCAACACCCTGAACACACCCAGGACCCTGCACACTCCCAGCACCCTGCACACACCCAGCACCCTGCACACACCCAGCATCCTGCACACACCCAGCACCCTGCACACACCCAGCACCCTGCACACACCCAGCACACACCCAACAAACTGCACACTCCCAGCACCCTGCACACACCCAGCACGTTGCACACACCCAGCAAACTGCACACTCCCAGCACCCTGCACACACCCAGCACCCTGCACACACCCAGCACCCTGCACACACACAGCACCCTGCACACTCCCAGAAACCTGTACACACACAGCACCCTGCACACACACAGCACCCTGCACACACCCAGCATCCTGCAAACACCCAGCACCCTGCACACTCACAGCATCAAGAACACACCCAGCATCCTCCACACACCAAGCACTCTGCACACTCCCAACACCCTGAACACACCCAGGACCCTGCACACTCCCAGCACCCTGCACACACCCAGCACCCTGCACACACCCAGCATCCTGCACACACCCAGCATCCTGCACACTCCCAGCATTCTGCACACACCCAGCACCCTGGACACTCCCAGCACCCTGCACACTCCCAGCACCCTGCACACTCCCACCACTCTGCACACACAGCATCCTGCACACCCAACATCCTGCACACACCCAGCATCCTGCACGCACCCAGCATTCTGCACGCACCCAGCATCCTGCACGCACCCAGCATCCTGCACACTCCCAGCACCCTGCACACACCCAGCATTCTGCATACACCCAGAATTCTGCACACTCCCAGCACCCTGCACACACCCAGCACCCTGTACACTCCCAGCACCCTGCACACACCCAGCACCCTGCACACACCCAGCATCCTGCACACACCCAGCATCCTGGACACTCCCAGCACCCTGCACACTCCCAGCACCCTGCACACACACAGCAGCCTCCACACTCCCAGTACCCTGCACACACCCAGCAACCTGCACACACCCAGCATCCTGCACTCTCCCAGCACACTGCACACTCCCAGCACCCTGCACACACCCAGCAGCGTCCACACACCCAGCAGCCTCCACACTCCCAGCACCCTGCACACACCCAGCACCCTGCACACACCCAGCACCCTGCACATACCCTGCATCCTGCACACTCCCAGCACACTCCCAGCACCCTGCACACACCCAGCATCCTGCACACTCCCAGCACCCTGCACACTCCCAGCATCCTGCACACTCCCAGCATCCTTCAAACACCCAGCATCCTGCACACACCCAGCATCCTGCACACACCCAGCACCCTGCACACTCCCAGCACCCTGCACACTCCCAGCACCCTGCACACTCCCAGCACCCTGCACACACCCAGCATCCTGCACACACCCAGCATCCTGCACACACCCAGCACCCTGCACACTCCCAGCATCATGCACACACCAAGCACCCTGCACACACCAAGCACCCTGCACACACCCAGCACCCTGCACACACCCAGCACCCTGCACACACCCAGCACCCTGCACACACCCAGCATCCTGCACACACCCAGCACCCTGCACACTCCCAGCATCCTGCACACTCCCAGCATCCTGCACACACCCAGCACCCGGCACACACCCAGCACCCTGCACACACCCAGCATCCTGCACACACCCAGCACCCTGCACACTCCCAGCACCCTGCACACACCCAGCACCCTGCACACTCCCAGCACCCTGCACACACCCAGCATCCCACACGCACCCAGCATCCTGCACACACCCAGCATCCTGCACACACCCAGCATCCTACACACTCCCAGCACCCTGCACACACCCAGCATCCTGCACACTCCAAGCACCCTGCACACACCCAGCATCCTGCACCCACCCAGCACCCTGCACCCACCGAGCACCCTGCACGCACCCAGCACCCTGCACGCACCCAGCACCCTGCACACACCCAGCACCCTGCACACACCCAGCATCCTGCACACACCCAGCACTTTGCACACACCCAGCATCCCGCACGCACCCAGCATCCTGCACACACCCAGCACCCTGCACACACCCAGCACCCTGCAGACTCCAAGCACCCTGCACACTCCCAGCATCCTGCACACTCCCAGCACCCTGCACACTCCCAGCACCCTGCACACCCAGCACCCTGCACACACCCAGCACCCCGCATACAGCACCCTGCACACACCCAGCACCCTGCACACACCCAGCACCCTGCACACACCCATCATCCTGCACACACCCAGCATCCTGCACGCACCCAGCACCCTGCACGCACCCAGCACACTGCACACTCCAGCACCCTGCATGCACCCAGCACCCTGCACGCACCCAGCATCCTGCACACACCCAGCACCCTGCACACACCCAGCATCCCGCATACAGCACCCTGTACACACCCAGCACCCTGTACACACCCAGCACCCTGTACACACCCAGCACTCTGTACACACCCAGCACCCTGCACACACCCAGCACCCTGCAGACTCCCAGCATCCTGCACACTCCCAGCATCCTGCACACTCCCAGCACCCTGCACACACCCAGCACCCTGTACACTCCCAGCACCCTGCACACACCCAGCACCCTGTACACACCCAGCACTCTGTACACACCCAGCACCCTGCACACACCCAGCACCCTGCAGACTCCCAGCATCCTGCACACTCCCAGCACCCTGCACACACCCAGCACCCTGTACACACCCAGCACTCTGTACACACCCAGCACCCTGCACACTCCCAGCATCATGCACACACCAAGCACCCTGCACACACCAAGCACCCTGCACACACCCAGCACCCTGCACACACCCAGCACCCTGCACACACCCAGCACCCTGCACACACCCAGCATCCTGCACACACCCAGCACCCTGCACACTCCCAGCATCCTGCACACTCCCAGCATCCTGCACACACCCAGCACCCGGCACACACCCAGCACCCTGCACACACCCAGCATCCTGCACACACCCAGCACCCTGCACACTCCCAGCACCCTGCACACACCCAGCACCCTGCACACTCCCAGCACCCTGCACACACCCAGCATCCCACACGCACCCAGCATCCTGCACACACCCAGCATCCTGCACACACCCAGCATCCTACACACTCCCAGCACCCTGCACACACCCAGCATCCTGCACACTCCAAGCACCCTGCACACACCCAGCATCCTGCACCCACCCAGCACCCTGCACCCACCGAGCACCCTGCACGCACCCAGCACCCTGCACGCACCCAGCACCCTGCACACACCCAGCACCCTGCACACACCCAGCATCCTGCACACACCCAGCACTTTGCACACACCCAGCATCCCGCACGCACCCAGCATCCTGCACACACCCAGCACCCTGCACACACCCAGCACCCTGCAGACTCCAAGCACCCTGCACACTCCCAGCATCCTGCACACTCCCAGCACCCTGCACACTCCCAGCACCCTGCACACCCAGCACCCTGCACACACCCAGCACCCCGCATACAGCACCCTGCACACACCCAGCACCCTGCACACACCCAGCACCCTGCACACACCCATCATCCTGCACACACCCAGCATCCTGCACGCACCCAGCACCCTGCACGCACCCAGCACACTGCACACTCCAGCACCCTGCATGCACCCAGCACCCTGCACGCACCCAGCATCCTGCACACACCCAGCACCCTGCACACACCCAGCATCCCGCATACAGCACCCTGTACACACCCAGCACCCTGTACACACCCAGCACCCTGTACACACCCAGCACTCTGTACACACCCAGCACCCTGCACACACCCAGCACCCTGCAGACTCCCAGCATCCTGCACACTCCCAGCATCCTGCACACTCCCAGCACCCTGCACACACCCAGCACCCTGTACACTCCCAGCACCCTGCACACACCCAGCACCCTGTACACACCCAGCACTCTGTACACACCCAGCACCCTGCACACACCCAGCACCCTGCAGACTCCCAGCATCCTGCACACTCCCAGCACCCTGCACACACCCAGCACCCTGTACACACCCAGCACTCTGTACACACCCAGCACCCTGCACACACCCAGCACCCTGCAGACTCCCAGCATCCTGCACACTCCCAGCATCCTGCACACACCCAGCATCCTGCACACACCCAGCATCCTGCACACTCCCAGCACCCTGCACACACCCAGCACCCTGCACACACCCTGCAGACACCCAGCATCTGGACACACCCAGCCCCCTGCACACACCCTGCAGACACCCAGCATTCTGCACACACCCAGCTTCCAGTACATCCCCAGCACCCTGCACACACCCAGCACCCACCACACACCCAGCACCCTGCACACACCCAGCACCCTGCACACACCCATCAACCTGCACACACCCAGCACCCTGCACACACCCAGGACCCTGCACACACCCAGCACACACCCAGCAAACTGCACACTCCCAGCACCCTGCACACACCCAGCACCCTGCACACACCCAGCAAACTGCACACTCCCAGCACCCTGCACACACCCAGCACCCTGCACACACCCAGCACCCTGCACACACCCAGCACCCTGCACACACCCAGCAGCCTGCACACACCCATCATCCTGCACACACCCAGCACCCTGCACACTCCCAGAAACCTGTACACACACAGCACCCTGCACACACCCAGCACCCTGCACACACCCAGCATCCTGCAAACACCCAGCACCCTGCACACTCACAGCATCAAGAACACACCCAGCATCCTCCACACACCAAGCGCTCTGCACACTCCCAGCACCCTGAACACACCCAGGACCCTGCACACTCCCAGCACCCTGCTCACACCCAGCACCCTGCACAGACCCAGCCCCTGCACACACCCAGCACCCTGCACATACCCTGCATCCTGCACACACCCAGCATCCTGCACACACCCAGCACCCTGCACACTCCCAGCACACTCCCAGCACCCTGCTCACACCCAGCATCCTGTACACACCCAGCACCCTGCACACTCCCAGCACCCTGCACACTCCCAGCACCCTGCCCACTCCCAGCACCCTGCACACACCCAGCATCCTGCACACACCCAGCACCCTGCACACACCCAGCACCCTGCACACACCCAGCACCCTCCACACACCCAGCATCCTGCACACACCCGGCACCCTGGACACTCCCAGCACCCTGCACACACCCAGCATCCTGGACACTCCCAGCACCCTGCACACACCCAGCATCCTGCACACACCCAGCACCCTGCACACTCCCAGCATCCTGCACATACCCAGCACCCTGCACACACCCAGCACCCTGCACCCACCCAGCACCCTGCACACTCCCAGCACCCTGCACACACCCAGCACCCTGCACACACCCAGCACTTTGCACATAACAAGCATCCCGCACACAGCCCGCACCCTGCACACACCCAGCACTTTGCACACACCCAGCATCCCGCACGCACCCAGCACTTTGCACACACCCAGCATCCTGCACGCACACAGTACCCTGCACACACCCAGCACCCTGCACACACCCAGCACCCTGCACACACCCAGCACTTTGCACACTCCCAGCACCCTGCACGCACCCAGCACCCTGCACGCACCCAGCATCCTGCACACACCCAGCACCCTGCACACACCCAGCATCCCGCATACAGCACCCTGTACACATCCAGCACCCTGCACACACCCAGCACCCTGCACACTCCCAGCATCCTGCACGCACCCAGCATCCCGCACGCACCCAGCATCCTGCACACACCCAGCACCCTGCACACTCCCAGCACCCTGCACACTCCCAGCACCCTGCACACTCCCAGCACCCTGCACACCCAGCACCCTGCAGACACCCAGCACCCCGCATACAGCACCCTGCACACACCCAGCACCCTGCACACACCCAGCACCCTGCACACACCCAGCATCCTGCACACACCCAGCACCCTGCACACTCCCAGCACCCTGCACACTCCCAGCACCCTGCACACTCCCAGCACCCTGCACGCACCCAGCACCCTGCACGCACCCAGCACCCTGCACACACACAGCACCCTGCACACACCCAGCATCCCGCATACAGCACCCTGTACACACCCAGCACCCTGCACACACCCAGCACCCTGCACAATCCCAGCATCCTGCACACTCCCAGCATCCTGCACACTCCCAGCACCCTGCACACACCCAGCATCCTGCACACACCCAGCATCCTGCACACTCCCAGCACCCGGCACACACCCAGCACCCTGCACACACCCAGCATCCTGCACACACCCAGCACCCTGCACACTCCCAGCACCCTGCACACACCCAGCACCCTGCACACTCCCAGCACCCTGCACACACCCAGCATCCCGCACGCACGCAGCATCCTGCACACACCCAGCATCCTGCACACACCCAGCACCCTGCACACATCCAGCATCCTGCACACACCCAGCACTTTGCACACACCCAGAATCCCGCACGCACCCAGCATCCTGCGCGCACCCAGCATCCTGCGCGCACCCAGCACCCTGCACACACCCAGCAGCCTGCACACACCCAGCACTTTGCACACACCCAGCATCCCGCACGCACCCAGCATCCTGCACACACCCAGCACCCTGCACACACCCAGCACCCTGCAGACTCCAAGCGCCCTGCACACTCCCAGCATCCTGCACACTCCCAGCACCCTGCACATACCCAGCACCCTGCTCGCACCCAGCACCCTGCACACTCCCAGCATCCTGCACACTCCCAGCACCCTGTACACTCCCAGCACCCTGTACACTCCCAGCATCCTGCACACACCCAGCACACACCCAGCGCCCTGCACACACACAGCATCCTGCACACACCCAGCACCCTGCACACTCCCAGCATCCTGCACACACACAGCATCCTGCTCACACCCAGCACCCTGCACACTCCCAGCATCCTGCACACACCCAGCACCCTGCACACACACAGTATCCTGCACACACCCATGACCATGCACACACCCTGCACCCTGCTCAGACCCAACATCCTGCACATACCCAGCACTCTGCACACACCCAGCATCCTGCACACACCCAGCATCCTGCACACTCCCAGCATCCTGCTCACACCCAGCACCTTGCACACTCCCAGAACCCTGCACACACCTAGCACCCTGCACACACACAGCATCCTGCACACACCCAGCACCATGCACACACCCAGCATCCTGCTCAGACCCAGCATCATGCACACACCCAGCACTCTGCACACACCCAGCATCCTGCACACACCTAGCACCCTGCACACTCCTAGCATTCTGCACACTCCCAGCAACCTGCACACACGCACCATCCTGCACACTCCCAGCACACTGCACACACCCAGCAGCCTGCACACACCCAGCACCCTGCACACTCCCAGCATCCTGCACACTCCCAGCACCCTGCACATACCCAGCACCCTGCTCGCACCCAGCACCCTGCACTCTCCCAGCACCCTGCACACTCCCAGCATCCTGCACACACACAGCATCCTGCTCACACCCAGCACCCTGCACACTCCCAGCATCCTGCACACACCCAGCACCCTGCACACACCCAGCACCCTGCACACACACAGTATCCTGCACACACCCATCACCATGCACACACCCTGCACCATGCTCAGACCCAACATCCTGCACATACCCAGCATTCTGCACACACCCAGCTTCCAGTACATCCCCAGCACCCTGCACACACCCAGCACCCACCACACACCCAGCACCCTGCACACACCCAGCACCCTGCACACACCCATCAACCTGCACACACCCAGCACCCTGCACACACCCAGGACCCTGCACACACCCAGCACACACCCAGCAAACTGCACACTCCCAGCACCCTGCACACACCCAGCACCCTGCACACACCCAGCAAACTGCACACTCCCAGCACCCTGCACACACCCAGCACCCTGCACACACCCAGCACCCTGCACACACCCAGCACCCTGCACACACCCAGCACCCTGCACACACCCATCATCCTGCACACACCCAGCACCCTGCACACTCCCAGAAACCTGTACACACACAGCACCCTGCACACACCCAGCACCCTGCACACACCCAGCATCCTGCAAACATCCAGCACCCTGCACACTCACAGCATCAAGAACACACCCAGCATCCTCCACACACCAAGCGCTCTGCACACTCCCAGCACCCTGAACACACCCAGGACCCTGCACACTCCCAGCACCCTGCTCACACCCAGCACCCTGCACATACCCAGCCCCTGCACACACCCAGCAACCTGCACATACCCTGCATCCTGCACACACCCAGCATCCTGCACACACCCAGCACCCTGCACACTCCCAGCACACTCCCAGCACCCTGCTCACACCCAGCATCCTGTACACACCCAGCACCCTGCACACTCCCAGCACCCTGCACACTCCCAGCACCCTGCACACTCCCAGCACCCTGCACACACCCAGCATCCTGCACACACCCAGCACCCTGCACACACCCAGCACCCTGCACTCACCCAGCACCCTGCACACACCCAGCATCCTGCACACACCCGGCACCCTGGACACTCCCAGCACCCTGCACACACCCAGCATCCTGGACACTCCCAGCACCCTGCACACACCCAGCATCCTGCACACACCCAGCACCCTGCACACTCCCAGCATCCTGCACATACCCAGCACCCTGCACACACCCAGCACCCTGCACAAACCCAGCACCCTGCACACACCCAGCATCCTGCACACACCCAGCATCCTGGACAATCCCAGCATCCTGCACACACCCAGCACCCTGCACACTCCCAGCACCCTGCACACACCCAGCATCCTGCACACACCCAGCACCCTGCACCCACCCAGCACCCTGCACACTCCCAGCACCCTGCACACACCCAGCACCCTGCACACACCCAGCACTTTGCACATAACAAGCATCCCGCACACAGCCCGCACCCTGCACACACCCAGCACTTTGCACACACCCAGCATCCCGCACGCACCCAGCACTTTGCACACACCCAGCATCCTGCACGCACACAGTACCCTGCACACACCCAGCACCCTGCACACACCCAGCACCCTGCACACACCCAGCACTTTGCACACTCCCAGCACCCTGCACGCACCCAGCACCCTGCACGCACCCAGCATCCTGCACACACCCAGCACCCTGCACACACCCAGCATCCCGCATACAGCACCCTGTACACATCCAGCACCCTGCACACACCCAGCACCCTGCACACTCCCAGCATCCTGCACGCACCCAGCATCCCGCACGCACCCAGCATCCTGCACACACCCAGCACCCTGCACACTCCCAGCACCCTGCACACTCCCAGCACCCTGCACACTCCCAGCACCCTGCACACCCAGCACCCTGCAGACACCCAGCACCCCGCATACAGCACCCTGCACACACCAAGCACCCTGCACACACCCAGCACCCTGCACACACCCAGCATCCTGCACACACCCAGCACCCTGCACACTCCCAGCACCCTGCACACTCCCAGCACCCTGCACACTCCCAGCACCCTGCACACTCCCAGCACCCTGCACGCACCCAGCACCCTGCACGCACCCAGCACCCTGCACACACACAGCACCCTGCACACACCCAGCATCCCGCATACAGCACCCTGTACACACCCAGCACCCTGCACACACCCAGCACCCTGCACAATCCCAGCATCCTTCTACACTCCCAGCATCCTGCACACTCCCAGCACCCTGCACACACCCAGCATCCTGCACACACCCAGCATCCTGCACACTCCCAGCACCCGGCACACACCCAGCACCCTGCACACACCCAGCATCCTGCACACACCCAGCACCCTGCACACTCCCAGCACCCTGCACACACCCAGCACCCTGCACACTCCCAGCACCCTGCACACACCCAGCATCCCGCACGCACGCAGCATCCTGCACACACCCAGCATCCTGCACACACCCAGCACCCTGCACACATCCAGCATCCTGCACACACCCAGCACTTTGCACACACCCAGAATCCCGCACGCACCCAGCATCCTGCGCGCACCCAGCATCCTGCGCGCACCCAGCACCCTGCACACACCCAGCAGCCTGCACACACCCAGCACTTTGCACACACCCAGCATCCCGCACGCACCCAGCATCCTGCACACACCCAGCACCCTGCACACACCCAGCACCCTGCAGACTCCAAGCACCCTGCACACTCCCAGCATCCTGCACACTCCCAGCACCCTGCACATACCCAGCACCCTGCTCGCACCCAGCACCATGCACACTCCCAGCATCCTGCACACTCCCAGCACCCTGTACACTCCCAGCACCCTGTACACTCCCAGCATCCTGCACACACCCAGCACACACCCAGCGCCCTGCACACACACAGCATCCTGCACACACCCAGCAACCTGCACACTCCCAGCATCCTGCACACACACAGCATCCTGCTCACACCCAGCACCCTGCACACTCCCAGCATCCTGCACACACCCAGCACCCTGCACACACACAGTATCCTGCACACACCCATGACCATGCACACACCCTGCACCCTGCTCAGACCCAACATCCTGCACATACCCAGCACTCTGCACACACCCAGCATCCTGCACACACCCAGCATCCTGCACACTCCCAGCATCCTGCTCACACCCAGCACCCTGCACACTCCCAGAACCCTGCACACACCTAGCACCCTGCACACACACAGCATCCTGCACACACCCAGCACCATGCACACACCCAGCACCCTGCTCAGACCCAGCATCATGCACACACCCAGCACTCTGCACACACCCAGCATCCTGCACACACCTAGCACCCTGCACACTCCTAGCATTCTGCACACTCCCAGCAACCTGCACACACGCACCATCCTGCACACTCCCAGCACACTGCACACACCCAGCAGCCTGCACACACCCAGCACCCTGCACACTCCCAGCATCCTGCACACTCCCAGCACCCTGCACATACCCAGCACCCTGCTCGCACCCAGCACCCTGCACACTCCCAGCATCCTGCACACTCCCAGCAACCTGTACACTCCCAGCACCCTGTACACTCCCAGCATCCTGCACACACCCAGCACACACCCAGCGCCCTGCACACACACAGCATCCTGCACACACCCAGCAATCTGCACACTCCCACCACCCTGCACACACCCAGCATCCTGCTCACACCCAGCACCCTGCACTCTCCCAGCACCCTGCACACTCCCAGCATCCTGCACACACACAGCATCCTGCTCACACCCAGCACCCTGCACACTCCCAGCATCCTGCACACACCCAGCACCCTGCACACACCCAGCACCCTGCACACACACAGTATCCTGCACACACCCATCACCATGCACACACCCTGCACCCTGCTCAGACCCAACATCCTGCACATACCCAGCACTCTGCACATACCCAGCATCCTGCACACACCCAGCATCCTGCACACTCCCAGCATCCTGCTCACACCCAGCACCCTGCACACTCCCAGAACCCTGCACACACCTAGCACCCTGCACACACACAGCATCCTGCACACACCCAGAACCATGCACACACCCAGCACCCTGCTCAGACCCAGCATCATGCACACACCCAGCACTCTGCACACACCCAGCATCCTGCACACACCTAGCACCCTGCACACTCCCAGCACCCTGCACACACCCAGCATCCTGCACTCACCCAGCACCCTGCACACACCCAGCACCCTGCACACTCACAGCATCAAGAACACACCCAGCATCCTCCACACACCAAGCACTCTGCACACTCCCAACACCCTGAACACACCCAGGACACTGCACACTCCCAGCACCCTGCACACTCCCAGCACCCTGCACACACCAAGCACCCTGCACACTCCCAGCACCCTGCACACTCCCAGAACTCTGCACACTCCCAGCACCCTGCACACACCCAGCACCCTGCACACTCCCCCATCCTGCACACACCCAGCACCCTGCACACACGCACCATCCTGCACACTCCCAGCACACTGCACACACCCAGCAGCCTGCACACACCCAGCACCCTGCACACTCCCAGCACCCTGCACACTCCCAGAACTCTGCACACTCCCAGCACCCTGCACACACCCAGCACCCTGCACACTCCCCCATCCTGCACACACCCAGCACCCTGCACACACCCAGCACCCTGCACACACCCCGCACCCTGCACACTCCGAGCACCCTGCACACACCCAGCACCCTGCAGACACCCAGCACCCTGTACACACCCAGCAGCCTGCACCCACCCAGCGCCGTACACACACCCAGCACCTGCACCGTCCATTCACCCAGCACCCACCCAGCACCCTGCACACTCCCAGTACTCTGCACACACCCAGCATCCTGCACACTCCCAGCACCCAGCACCCACCCAGCATCCTGCACACACCCAGCACACTGTACACTCACATCATCCTGCACACTCACAGCACCCTGCACACTCACAGCACCCGGCACACTCACAGCACCCGGCACACACCCAGCACCCGGCACACTCCCAGCATCCTGCACACACCCAGCACCCTGCACACTCCCAGCACACTGAACACTCCCAGCACACTGCACACTCCCAGCACCCTGCACACACCCAGCACCCTGCAAACTCCCAGCACCCTGCACACACCCAGCACACTGCACCCTGCCAGCACCCTGCACACTGCCAGCATCCTGCACACACCCAGCACCCAGCACACACCCAGCACCCTGCTCACATCCAGCACCCTGCACACTCCCAGCACACTGCACACACCCAGCATCCTGCACACACCCAGCACCCTGTACACACCCAGCACACTGCACACACCCAGCATCCTGCACACACCCAGCACCCTGTACACACCCGGCACACTCCCAGCACCCTGCACACACCCAGCTTCCTGCACATTCCCAGCACCCTGTACACACCCAGCATCCTGCACACTCCCAGTACTCTGCACACACCCAGCTCCGTGCACACACCCAGCACCCTGCACCCACACAGCACCCTGCACGCACCCAGCACCCTGCACACACCCAGTACCCTGCAAACACCCAGCACTTTGCACACACCCAGCATCCCGCACGCACCCAGCATCCTGCACACACCCAGCATCCTGCACACACCCAGCATCCTGCACACTCCCAGCACCCTGCACACACCCAGCATCCTGCACCCACCCAGCACCCTGCACCCACCGAGCACCCTGCACGCACCCAGCACCCTGCACACACCCAGCACCCTGCACACACCCAGCATCCTGCACACACCCAGCACTTTGCACACACCCAGCATGCCGCACGCACCCAGCATCCTGCACACACCCAGCATCCTGCGCGTACCCAGCACCCTGCACACACCCAGCAGCCTGCACACACCCAGCATTTTGCACACACCCAGCATCCCGCACGCACCCAGCATCCTGCACACACCCAGCACCCTGCACACACCCAGCACCCTGCAGACTCCAAGCACCCTGCACACTCCCAGCATCCTGCACACTCCCAGCACCCTGCACACTCCCAGCACCCTGCACACTCCCAGCACCCTGCACACTCCCAGCACCCTGCACACCCAGCACCCTGCACACACCCAGCACCCCGCATACAGCACCCTGCACACACCCAGCACCCTGCACACACCCAGCACCCTGCACACACCCAGCATCCTGCACACACCCAGCATCCTGCACGCACCAAGCACCCTGCACGCACCCAGCACACTGCACACTCCCAGCACCCTGCACGCACCCAGCACCCTGCACGCACCCAGCAACCTGCACACACCCAGCACCCTGCACACACCCAGCATCCCGCATACAGCACCCTGTACACACCCAGCACCCTGTACACACCCAGCACCCTGCACACACCCAGCACCCTGCACACTCCCAGCATCCTGCACACTCCCAGCATCCTGCACACTCCCAGCATCCTGCACACTCCCAGCATCCTGCACACTCCCAGCATCCTGCACACACCCAGCTCCATGCACACACCCAGCATCCTGCACACACCCAGCATCCTGCACACACCCAGCATCCTGCACACACCCAGCATCCTGCACACACCCAGCATCCTGCACACCCTGCAGACACCCAGCATCCTGCACACACCCAGCATCCTGCACACACCCAGCATCCTGCACACACCCAGCGTCCTGCACACACCCTGCAGACACCCAGCATTCTGCACACACCCAGCTTCCAATACATCCCCAACACCCTGCACACACCCAGCACCCACCACACACCCAGCACCCTGCACACACCCAGCACCCTGCACACACCCATCAACCTGCACACACCCAGCACCCTGCACACACCCAGCACCCTGCACACACCCAGCACACACCCAGCAAACTGCACACTCCCAGCACCCTGCACACACCCAGCACCCTGCACACACCCAGCAAACTGCACACTCCCAGCACCCTGCACACACCCAGCACCCTGCACATACCCAGCACCCTGCACACACCCAGCACCCTGCACACACCCATCATCCTGCACACACCCAGCACCCTGCACACTCCCAGAAACCTGTACACACACAGCACCCTGCACATACCCAGCACCCTGCACACACCCAGCATCCTGCAAACATCCAGCACCCTGCACACTCACAGCATCAAGAACACACGCAGCATCCTCCACACACCAAGCACTCTGCACACTCCCAACACCCTGAACACACCCAGGACCCTGCACACTCCCAGCACCCTGCACACACCCAGCACCCTGCACACACCCAGCACCCTGCACACACCCAGCACCCTGCACACACCCAGCATCCTGCACACTCCCAGCATTCTGCACACACCCAGCACCCTGGACACTCCCAGCACCCTGCACACTCCCAGCACCCTGCACACTCCCAGCACCCTGCACACTCCCACCACTCTGCACACACAGCATCCTGCACACACCCAGCATCCTGCACACACCCAGCATCCTGCACGCACCCAGCATCCTGCACGCACCCAGCACACTACCAGCATCCTGCACACAGCCAGCATCCTGCACACACCCAGCACCCTTCACACACCCAGCACACTCCCAGCACCCTGCACACTCCCAGCACCCTGCACACACCCAGCATTCTGCATACACCCAGAATTCTGCACACTCCCAGCACCCTGCACACACCCAGCACCCTGTACACTCCCAGCACCCTGCACACACCCAGCACCCTGCACACACCCAGCATCCTGCACACACCCAGCATCCTGGACACTCCCAGCACCCTGCACACTCCCAGCACCCTGCACACACCCAGCAGCCTCCACACTCCCAGTACCCTGCACACACCCAGCAACCTGCACACACCCAGCATCCTGCACTCTCCCAGCACACTGCACACTCCCAGCATCCTGCACACACCCAGCACCCTGCACACTCCCAGCACCCTGCACACACCCAGCATCCTGCACACTCCCAGCATCCTGCACGCACCCAGCACCCTGCACGCACCCAGCACCCTGCACGCACCCAGCATCCTGCACACACCCAGCACCCTGCACACACCCAGCATCCCGCGTACAGCACCCTGCACACACCCAGCACCCTGCACACACCCAGCACCCTGCACACTCCCAGCACCCTGCACACTACCAGCACCCTGCACGCACCCAGCACCCTGCACGCACCCAGCACCCTGCACGCACCCAGCATCCTGCACACACCCAGCATCCCGCATACAGCACCCTGTATACACCCAGCACCCTGCACACACCCAGCACCCTGCACACACCCAGCACCCTGCACACTCCCAGCACCCTGCACACTCCCAGCACCCTGCACACTCCCAGCGCCCTGCACACCCAGCACCCTGCAGACACCCAGCACCCCGCATACAGCACCCTGCACACACCCAGCACCCTGCACACTCCCAGCACCCTGCACACACCCAGCATCCTGCACACACCCAGCACCCTGCACACTCCCAGCACCCTGCACGCACCCAGCACCCTGCACGCACCCAGCACCCTGCACGCACCCAGCATCCTGCACACACCCAGCACCCTGCACACACCCAGCACCCTGCACACACCCAGCACCCTGCACACTCCCAGCATCCTGCACACTCCCAGCACCCTGCACACACCCAGCATCCTGCACACACCCAGCATCCTGCACACACCCAGCACCCGGCACACACCCAGCACTCTGCACACACCCAGCATCCTGCACACACCCAGCACCCTGCACACTCCCAGCACCCTGCACACACCCAGCACCCTGCACACTCCCAGCACCCTGCACACACCCAGCATCCCACACGCACCCAGCATCCTGCACACACCCAGCATCCTGCACACACCCAGCATCCTGCACACTCCAAGCACCCTGCACACACCCAGCATCCTGCACCCACCCAGCACCCTGCACACACCGAGCACCCTGCACGCACCCAGCACCCTGCACACACCCAGCACCCTGCACACACCCAGCATCCTGCACACACCCAGCACTTTGCACACACCCAGCATCCCGCACGCACCCAGCATCCTGCACACACCCAGCACCCTGCACACACCCAGCACCCTGCAGACTCCAAGCACCCTGCACACTCCGAGCATCCTGCACACTCCCAGCACCCTGCACACTCCCAGCACCCTGCACACCCAGCACCCTGCACACACCCAGCACCCCGCATACAGCACCCTGCACACACCCAGCACCCTGCACACACCCAGCACCCTGCACACACCCAGCATCCTGCACACACGCAGCATCCTGCACGCACCCAGCACCCTGCACGCACCCAGCACACTGCACACTCCCAGCACCCTGCACGCACCCAGCACCCTGCACGCACCCAGCATCCTGCACACACCCAGCACCCTGCACACACCCAGCATCCCGCATACAGCACCCTGTACACACCCAGCACCCTGTACACACCCAGCACCCTGTACACACCCAGCACCCTGTACACACCCAGCACCCTGCACACACCCAGCACCCTGCAGACTCCCAGCATCCTGCACACTCCCAGCATCCTGCACACTCCCAGCATCCTGCACACACCCAGCATCCTGCACACACCCAGCATCCTGCACACACCCAGCACCCGGCACACACACAGCTCCCTGCACACACCCAGCATCCTGCACACACCCAGCACCCTGCACACTCCCAGCACCCTGCACACACCCAGCATCCAGCACACTCCCAGCACCCTGCACACACCCAGCACACTGCACACACCCTGCAGACACCCAGCATCCGGACACACCCAGCCCCCTGCACACACCCTGCAGACACCCAGCATTCTGCACACACCCAGCACCCACCACACACCCAGCAGCCTGCACACACCCAGCACCCTGCACACACCCATCAACCTGCACACATCCAGCACCCTGCACACACCCAGCACCCTGCACACACCCAGCACACACCCAGCAAACTGCACACTCCCAGCACCCTGCACACACCCAGCACCCTGCACACACCCAGCAAACTGCACACTCCCAGCACCCTGCACACACCCAGCACCCTGCACACACCCAGCACCCTGCACACACCCAGCACCCTGCACACACCCATCATCCTGCACTCACCCAGCACCCTGAACACACCCAGAAAGCTGTACACACACAGCATCCTGCACACACCCAGCACCCTGCACACACCCAGCATCCTGCAAACACTCAGCACCCTGCACACTCACAGCATCAAGAACACACCCAGCATCCTCCACACACCAAGCACTCTGCACACTCCCAGCACCCTGAACACACCCAGGACCCTGCACACTCCCAGCACCCTGCACACACCCAGCACCCTGCACATACCCAGCCCCTGCACACACCCAGAACCCTGCACATACCCTGCATCCTGCACACTCCCAGCACACTCCCAGCACCCTGCTCACACCCAGCATCCTGTACACACCCAGCACCCTGCACACTCCCAGCACCCTGCACACTCCCAGCACCCTGCACACTCCCAGCACCCTGCACACTCCCAGCACCCTGCACACTCCCAGCACCCTGCACACACCCAGCATCCTGCACACACCCAGCACCCTGCACACTCCCAGCATCCTGCACACACCCAGCACCCTGCACACACCCAGCACCCTGCACACACCCAGCACCCTGCACACACCCAGCATCCTGGACACTCCCAGCACCCTGCACACACCCAGCATCCTGCACACACCCAGCACCCTGCACACTCCCAGCATCCTGCACACACCCAGCACCCTGGCCACACCCAGCACCCTGCACAAACCCAGCATCCTGCACACACCCAGCATCCTGGACACTCCCAGCATCCTGGACAATCCCAGCATCCTGCACACACCCAGCACCCTACACAGTCCCAGGACCCTGCACACACACAGCATCCTGCACACACCCAGCACCCTGCACCCACCCAGCACCCTGCACACACCCAGCACCCTGCACACACCCAGCACCCTGCACACACCCAGCACTTTGCACACACCCAGCATCCCGCATGCAACCAACATCCTGCACGCACCCAGCAACCTGCACACACCCAGCAGCCTGCACACACCCAGCACTTTGCACACAACAAGCATCCCGCACACAGCCAGCACCCTGTACACTCCCAGCACTTTACACACACCCAGCATCCTGCACACACCCAGCATCCTGCACGCACACTGCACCCTGCACACACCCAGCATCCTGCACACACCCAGCAGCCTGCACACACCCAGCACTTTGCACACACCTAGCATCCCGCACGCACCCAGCATCCTGCATACACCCAGCACCCTGCACACTCCCAGCACCCTGCACACCCAGCACCCTGCAGACACCCATCACCCCGCATACAGCACCCTGCACACACCCAGCACCCTGCACACACCCAGCACCCTGCACACACCCAGCATCCTGCACACACCCAGCACCCTGCACACTCCCAGCACCCTGCACACTCCCAGCACCCTGCACGCACCCAGCACCCTGCACGCACCCAGCACCCTGCACACACCCAGCAACCTGCACACACCCAGCATCCCGCATACAGCACCCTGTACACACCCAGCACGCTGCACACACCCAGCACCCTGCACAATCCCAGCATCCTGCACACTCCCAGCACCCTGCACACTCCCAGCACCCTGCACACACCCAGCACCCTGCAAACTCCCAGCACCCTGCACTCACCCAGCATCCCGCACGCACCCAGCATCCTGCACACACCCAGCATCCTGCACACTCCCAGCACCCTGCACACACCCAGCATCCTGCACCCACCCAGCACCCTGCACCCACCGAGCACCCTACACGCACACAGCACCCTGCACACACCCAGCACCCTGCACACACCCAGCACCCTGCACACACCCAGCACTTTTCACACACCCAGAATCCCGCACGCAGCCAGCATCCTGCACACACCCAGCATCCTGCGCGCACCCAGCACCCTGCACACACCCAGCAGCCTGCACACACCCAGCACTTTGCACACACCCAGCATCCCGCACGCACCCTGCATCCTGCACACACCCAGCACCCTGCACACACCCAGCACCCTGCAGACTCCAAGCACCCTGCACACTCCCAGCATCCTGCACACTCCCAGCACCCTGCACACTCCCAGCACCCTGCACACGCAGCACCATGCACACACCCAGCACCCCGCATACAGCACCCTGCACACACCCAGCACCCTGCACACACCCAGCACCCTGCACACACCCAGCATCCTGCACACACCCAGCATCCTGCACGCACCCAGCACCCTGCACGCACCCAGCACACTCCCAGCACCCTGCACGCACCCAGCACCCTGCACACACCCAGCATCCTGCACACACCCAGCACCCTGCACACACCCAGCATCCCGCATACAGCACCCTGTACACACCCAGCACCCTGTACACACCCAGCACCCTGTACACACCCAGTACCCTGCACACACCCAGCACCCTGCACACTCCCAGCACCCTGCACACTCCCAGCATCCTGCACACTCCCAGCATCCTGCACACTCCCAGCATCCTGCACACACCCAGCATCCTGCACACACCCAGCATCCTGCACACACCCAGCATCCTGCACACACCCAGCACCCGGCACACACACAGCTCCCTGCACATACCCAGCATCCTGCACACACCCAGCACCCTGCACACTCCCAGCACCCTGCACACACCCAGCATCCTGCACACTCCCAGCACCGTGCACACACCCAGCACCCTGCACACACCCTGCAGACACCCAGCATCCTGCACACACCCAGCCCCCTGCACACACCCTGCAGACACCCAGCATTCTGCACACACCCAGCTTCCAGTACGTCCCCAGCACCCTGCACACACCCAGCACCCACCACACACCCAGCACCCTGCACACACCCAGCACCCTGCACACACCCATCAACCTGCACACACCCAGCACCCTGCACACACCCAGCACCCTGCACACACCCAGCACACACCCAGCACCCTGCACACACCCAGCACCCTGCACACACCCAGCACCCTGCACACACCCATCATCCTGCACACACCCAGCACCCTGCACACACCCATCATCCTGCACACACCCAGCACCCTGCACACACCCAGCATCCTGCAAACACCCAGCACCCTGCACACTCACAGCATCAAGAACACACCCAGCATCCTCCACACACCAAGCACTCTGCACACTCCCAACACCCTGAACACACCCAGGACACTGCACACTCCCAGCACCCTGCACACTCCCAGCACCCTGCACACACCAAGCACTCTGCACACTCCCAACACCCTGAACACACCCAGGACCCTGCACACTCCCAGCACCCTGCACACACCCAGCACCCTGCACACACCCAGCATCCTGCACACTCCCAGCATTCTGCACACACCCAGCACCCTGGACACTCCCAGCACCCTGCACACTCCCAGCACCCTGCACACTCCCACCACTCTGCACACACAGCATCCTGCACACACCCAGCATCCTGCACGCACCCAGCATCCTGCATGCACCCAGCACACTCCCAGCATCCTGTACACAGCCAGCATCCTGCACACACCCAGCACCCTTCACACACCCAGGACACTCCCAGCACCCTGCACACTCCCAGCACCCTGCACACACCCAGCATTCTGCATACACCCAGAATTCTGCACACTCCCAGCACCCTGCACACTCCCAGCACCCTGCACACACCCAGCAGCCTCCACACTCCCAGTACCCTGCACACACCCAGCAACCTGCACACACCCAGTATCCTGCACTCTCCCAGCACACTGCACACTCCCAGCACCCTGCACACACCCAGCACCCTGCACACACCCAGCATCCTGCACACTCCCAGCACCCTGCACACTCCCAGCATCCTGCACACTCCCAGCACCCTGCACACTCCCAGCACCCTGCACACACCCAGCACCCTGCACATACCCTGCATCCTGCACACTCCCAGCACACTCCCAGCACCCTGCACACACCCAGCATCCTGCACACTCCCAGCACCCTGCACACTCCCAGCATCCTGCACACTCCCAGCATCCTGCACACACCCAGCACCCTGCACACTCCCAGCACCCTGCACACTCCCAGCACCCTGCACACTCCCAGCACCATGCACACACCCAGCACCCTGCACACACCCAGCAGCCTGCACACACCCAGCACCCTGCACACTCCCAGCATCATGCACACACCAAGCACCCTGCACACACCCAGCACCCTGCACACACCCAGCACCCTGCACACACCCAGCATCCTGCACACACCCAGCACCCTGGACACTCCCAGCACCCTGCACACACCCAGCATCCTGGAAACTCCCAGCACCCTGCACACACCCAGCATCCTGCACACACCCAGCACCCTGCACACTCCCAGCATCCTGCACACACCCAGCACCCTGCACACACCCAGCACCCTGCACAAACCCAGCACCCTGCACACACCCAGCATCCTGCACACACCCAGCATCCTGGACACTCCCAGCATCCTGGACAATCCCAGCATCCTGCACACACCCAGCACCCTGCACACTCCCAGCACCCTGCACACACCCAGCATCCTGCACACACCCAGCACCCTGCACCCACCCAGCACCCTGCACACACCCAGCACCCTGCACACACCCAGCACCCTGCACACACCCAGCACTTTGCACACACCCAGCATCCCGCACGCAACCAGCATCCTGCACACACCCAGCATCCTTGACGCACCCAGCAACCTGCACACACCCCTCAGCCTGCACACACCCAGCACTTTGCACACAACAAGCATCCCGCACACAGCCAGCACCCTGCACAAACCCAGCACTTTGCACACACCCAGCATCCCGCACGCACCCAGCATCCTGCACACACCCAGCATCCTGCACGCACACAGCAGCCTGTGCACACCCAGCAGCCTGCACACACCCAGCACTTTGCACACACCCAGCATTCCGCACGCACCCAGCACCCTGCACACACCCAGCACCCTGCACACACCCAGCATCCTGCACCCACCCAGCACCCTGCACACTCCCAGCACCCTGCACACTCCCAGCACCCTGCACACTCCCAGCACCCTGCACTGTCCCAGCACACTGCAGACACCCAGCACCCCGCATACAGCACCCTGCACACACCCAGCACCCTGCACACACCCAGCACCCTGCACACACCCAGCATCCTGCACACACCCAGCACCCTGCACACTCCCAGCACCCTGCACGCACCCAGCACCCTGCACGCACCCAGCATCCTGCACACACCCAGCATCCCGCATACAGCACCCTGTACACACCCAGCACCCTGCACACACCCAGCACCCTGCACACTCCCAGCATCCTGCACACTCCCAGCATCCTGTACACTCCCAGCACGCCGCACACACCCAGCATCCTGCACACACCCAGCATCCTGCACACACCCAGCACCCGGCACACACCCAGCACCCTGCACACACCCAGCATCCTGCACACACCCAGCACCCTGCACACTCCCAGCACCCTGCACACACCCAGCACCCTGCACACTCCCAGCATCCCACACGCACCCAGCATCCTGCACACACCCAGCATCCTGCACACACCCAGCATCCTGCACACTCCCAGCACCCTGCACACACCCAGCATCCTGCACCCACCCAGCACCCTGCACCCACCGAGCACCCTGCATGCACCCAGCACCCTGCACACACCCAGCACCCTGCACACACCCAGCATCCTGCACACACCCAGCACTTTGCACACACCCAGCATCCCGCACGCACCCAGCATCCTGCACACACCCAGCACCCTGCACACACCCAGCACCCTGCAGACTCCAAGCACCCTGCAAACTCCCAGCATCCTGCACACTCCCAGCACCCTGCACACTCCCAGCACTCTGCACACCCAGCACCCTGCACACACCCAGCACCCCGCATACAGCACCCTGCACACACCCAGCACCCTGCACACACCCAGCACCCTGCACACACCCAGCATCCTGCACGCACCAAGCACCCTGCACGCACCCAGCACACTGCACACTCCCAGCACCCTGCACGCACCCAGCATCCTGCACGCACCCAGCATCCTGCACACACCCAGCACCCTGCACACACCCAGCATCCCGCATACAGCACCCTGTACACACCCAGCACCCTGTACACACCCAGCACCCTGTACACACCCAGCACCCTGCACACACCCATCACCCTGCAGACTCCCAGCATCCTGCACACTCCCAGCATCCTGCACACTCCCAGCATGCTGCACACACCCAGCATCCTGCACACACCCAGCATCCTGCTCACACCCAGCATCCTGCACACACCCAGCACCCGGCACACACATAGCTCCCTGCACACACCCAGCATCCTGCACACACCCAGCACCCTGCACACTCCCAGCACCCTGCACACACCCAGCATCCTGCACACTCCCAGCACCCTGCACACACCCAGCACCCTGCACACACCCTGCAGACACCCAGCATCCGGACACACCCAGCCCCCTGCACACACCCTGCAGACACCCAGCATTCTGCACACACCCAGCTTCCAGTACATCCCCAGCACCCTGCACACACCCAGCACCCACCACACTCCCAGCACCCTGCACACACCCAGCACCCTGCACACACCCATCAACCTGCACACACCCAGCACCCTGCACACACCCAGCACCCTGCACACACCCAGCACACACCCAGCAAACTGCACACTCCCAGCACCCTGCACACACCCAGCACACTGCACACACCCAGAAAACTGCACACTCCCAGCACCCTGCACACACCCAGCACCCTGCACACACCCAGCACCCTGCACACACCCAGCACCCTGCACACACCCATCATCCTGCACACACCCAGCACCCTGCACACTCCCAGAAACCTGTACACACACAGCACCCTGCACACACCCAGCACCCTGCACACACCCAGCATCCTGCAAACACCCAGCACCCTGCACACTCACAGCATCAAGAACACACCCAGCATCCTCCACACACCAAGCACTCTGCACACTCCCAGCACCCTGAACACACCCAGGACCCTGCACACTCCCAGCACCCCACAGACACCCAGCACCCTGCACATACCCAGCCCCTGCACACACCCAGCACCCTGCACATACACTGCATCCTGCACACTCCCAGCACACTCCCAGCACCCTGCTCACACCCAGCATCCTGTACACACCCAGCACCCTGCACACTCCCAGCACCCTGCACACTCCCAGCACCCTGCACACTCCCAGCACCCTGCACACACACAGCATCCTGCACACACCCAGCACCCTGCACACTCCCAGCATCCTGCACACACCCAGCACCCTGCACACACCCAGCACCCTGCACACACCCAGCACCCTGCACACACCCAGCATCCTGCACACACCCGGCACCCTGGACACTCCCAGCACCCTGCACACACCCAGCATCCTGGACACTCCCAGCACCCTGCACACACCCAGCATCCTGCACACACCCAGCACCCTGCACACTCCCAGCATCCTGCACACACCCAGCACCCTGCACACACCCAGCACCCTGCACAAACCCAGCACCCTGCACACACCCAGCATCCTGCACACACCCAGCATCCTGGACACTCCCAGCATCCTGGACAATCCCAGCATCCTGCACACAACCAGCACCCTGCACACTCCCAGCACCCTGCACACACCCAGCATCCTGCACACACCCAGCACCCTGCACCCACCCAGCACCCTGCACCCACCCAGCACCCTGCACACACCCAGCACCCTGCACACACCCAGCACTTTGCACACACCCAGCATCCCGCATGCAACCAGCATCCTGCACGCACCCAGCAACCTGCACACACCCAGCACCCTGCACACACCCAGCACTTTGCACACAACAAGCATCCCGCACACAGCCCGCACCCTGCACACACCCAGCATCCAGCACACACCCAGCATCCTGCACGCACACTGCACCCTGCACACACCCAGCAGCCTGCACACACCCAGCACTTTGCACACACCTAGCATCCCGCACGCACCCAGCATCCTGCACACACCCAGCACCCTGCACACTCCCAGCACCCTGCACACTCCCAGCACCCTGCACACTCCCAGCACCCTGCACACTCCCAGCAAACTGCACACACCCAGCACCCTGCACACACCCAGCACCCTGCACACTCCCAGCATCCTGGACACTCCCAGCACCCTGCACACTCCCAGCACCCTGCACACTCCCAGCACCCTGCACGCACCCAGCACCCTGCACGCACCCAGCACCCTGCACACACCCAGCACCCTGCACACACCCAGCATCCCGCATACAGCACCATGTACACACCCAGCACCCTGCACACTCCCAGCACCCTGCACAATCCCAGCATCCTGCACACTCCCAGCATCCTGCACACTCCCAGCACCCTGCACACACCCAGCATCCTGCACACACCCAGCATCCTGCACACTCCCAGCACCCGGCACACACCCAGCACCCTGCACACACCCAGCATCCTGCACACACCCAGCACCCTGCACACTCCCAGCACCCTGCACACACCCAGCACCCTGCACACACCCAGCACCCTGCACACACCCAGCATCCTGCACGCACCCAGCATCCCGCACGCACCCAGCATCCCGCACACACCCAGCATCCTGCACACTCCCAGCACCCTGCACACACCCAGCATCCTGCACCCACCCAGCACCCTGCACCCACCCAGCACCCTGCACGCACCCAGCACCCTGCACACACCCAGCACCCTGCACACACCCAGCACCCTGCACACACCCAGCATCCTGCACACACCCAGCACTTTGCACACACCCAGAATCCCGCACGCACCTAGCATCCTGCACACACCCAGCATCCTGCGCGCACCCAGCACCCTGCACACACCCAGCATCCTGCACACACCCAGCACTTTGCACACACCCAGCATCCCGCACGCACCCAGCATCCTGCACACACCCAGCACCCTGCAGACTCCAAGCACCCTGCACACTCCCAGCATCCTGCACACTCCCAGCACCCTGCACACTCCCAGCACCCTGCACACCCAGCAACCTGCTCACACCCAGCACCCCGCATACAGCACCCTGCACACACCCAGCACCCTGCAAACACCCAGCACCCTGCACACACCCAGCATCCTGCACACACCCAGCATCCTGCACGCACCCAGCACCCTGCACGCACCCAGCACACTCCCAGCACCCTGCATGCACCCAGCACCCTGCACGCACCCAGCATCCTGCACACACCCAGCACCCTGCACACACCCAGCATCCCGCATACAGCACCCTGTACACACCCAGCACCCTGTACACACCCAGCACCCTGTACACACCCAGCACCCTGCACACACCCAGCACCCTGCACACTCCCAGCATCCTGCACACTCCCAGCATCCTGCACACTCCCAGCATCCTGCACACTCCCAGCATCCTGCACACACCAAGCACCCTGCACACACCCAGCATCCTGCACACTCCCAGCATCCTGCACACTCCCAGCATCCTGCACACACCCAGCACCCTGCACACACCCAGCACCCTGCACACACCCATCAACCTGCACACACCCAGCACCCTGCACACACCCAGCACCCTGCACACACCCAGCACTTTGCACACACCCAGCATCCCGCACGCACCCAGCATCCTGCACACACCCAGCATCCTGCACGCACACTGCACCCTGCAGACACCCAGCAGCCTGCACACACCCAGCACTTTGCACACACCTAGCATCCCGCACGCACCCAGCATCCTGCACACACCCAGCACCCTGCACACTCCCAGCACCCTGCACACTCCCAGCACCCTGCACACTCCCAGCACCCTGCACACTCCCAGCACCCTGCACACCCAGCACCCTGCAGACACCCAGCACCTCGCATACAGCACCCTGCACACACCCAGCATCCTGGACACTCCCAGCATCCTGCATACTCCCAGCACCCTGCACACACCCAGCATCCTGCACACACCCAGCACCCTGCACACTCCCAGCACCCTGCACACTCCCAGCACCCTGCACGCACCCAGCACCCTGCACGCACCCAGCACCCTGCACACACCCAGCACCCTGCACACACCCAGCACCCTGCACACACCCAGCATCCCGCATACAGCACCCTGTACACACCCAGCACCCTGCACACACCCAGCACCCTGCACAATCCCAGCATCCTGCACACACCCAGCATCCTGCACACTCCCAGCACCCTGCACACACCCAGCATCCTGCACACACCCAGCATCCTGCACACTCCCAGCACCCGGCACACACCCAGCACCCTGCACACACCCAGCATCCCGCACACACCCAGCACCCTGCACACTCCCAGCACCCTGCACACACCCAGCACCCTGCACACTCCCAGCACCCTGCACACACCCAGCATCCCGCACGCACCCAGCATCCTGCACACACCCAGCATCCAGCACACTCCCAGCACCCTGCACACACCCAGCATCCTGCACCCACCCAGCACCCTGCACCCACCAAGCACCCTGCACGCACCCAGCACCCTGCACACACCCAGCACCCTGCACACACCCAGCACCCTGCACACACCCAGCATCCTGCACACACCCAGCACTTTGCACACACCCAGAATCCCGCACGCACCCAGCATCCTGCACACACCCAGCATCCTGCGCGCACCCAGCACCCTGCACACACCCAACAGCCTGCACACACCCAGCACTTTGCACACACCCAGCATCCCGCACGCACCCAGCATCCTGCACGCACCCAGCACCCTGCACACACCCAGCACCCTGCAGACTCCAAGCACCCTGCACACTCCCAGCATCCTGCACACTCCCAGCACCCTGCACACTCCCAGCACCCTGCACACCCAGCACCCTGCACACACCCAGCACCCCGCATACAGCACCCTGCACACACCCAGCATCCTGCACACACCCAGCATCCTGCACGCACCCAGCACCCTGCACGCACCAAGCACACTCCCAGCACCCTGCACGCACCCAGCACCCTGCACGCACCCAGCATCCTGCACACACCCAGCACCCTGCACACACCCAGCATCCCGCATACAGCACCCTGTACACACCCAGCACCCTGTACACACCCAGCACCCTGTACACACCCAGCACCCTGTACACACCCAGCACCCTGAACACACCCAGCACCCTGCACACTCCCAGCATCCTGCACACTCCCAGCATCCTGCACACTCCCAGCATCCTGCACACTCCCAGCATCCTGCACACACCAAGCACCCTGCACACACCCAGCATCCTGCACACTCCCAGCATCCTGCACACTCCCAGCATCCTGCACACACCCAGCATCCTGCACACACCCAGCACCCGGCACACACACAGCTCCCTGCACACACCCATCATCCTGCACACACCCAGCACCCTGCACACTCCCAGCACCCTGCACACACCCAGCATCCTGCACACTCCCAGCACCCTGCACACACCCAGCACCCTGCACACACCCTGCAGACACCCAGCATCCTGCACACACCGAGCCCCCTGCACACACCCTGCAGACACCCAGCATTCTGGACACACCCAGCTTCCAGTACGTCCCCAGCACCTTGCACACACCCAGCACCCACCACACACCCAGCACCCTGCACACACCCAGCACCCTGCACACACTCAGCACCCTGCACACACCCAGCACACACCCAGCAAACTGCACACTCCCAGCACCCTGCACACACCCAGCACCCTGCACACACCCAGCAAACTGCACACTCCCAGCACCCTGCACACACCCAGCACCCTGCACACACCCAGCACCCTGCACACACCCAGCACCCTGCACACACCCATCATCCTGCACACACCCAGCACCCTGCACACTCCCAGAAACGTGTACACACACAGCACCCTGCACACACCCAGCACCCTGCACACACCCAGCATCCTGCAAACACCCAGCACCCTGCACACTCACAGCATCAAGAACACACCCAGCATCCTCCACACACCAAGCACTCTGCACACTCCCAACACCCTGAACACACCCAGGACACTGCACACTCCCAGCACCCTGCACACTCCCAGCATTCTGCACACACCCAGCACCCTGGACACTCCCAGCACCCTGCACACTCCCAGCACTCTGCACACTCCCAGCACCCTGCACACTCCCAGCACCCTGCACACTCCCAGCACCCTGCACACTCCCAGCACCCTGCACACTCCCAGCACTCTGCACACACAGCATCCTGCACACACCCAGCATCCTGCACACTCCCAGCATCCTGCACACACCCAGCATTCTGCACACTCCCAGAATTCTGCACACTCCCAGCACCCTGCACACACCCAGCACCCTGTACACTCCCAGCACCCTTCACACACCCAGCACCCTGCACACACCCAGCATCCTGCACACACCCAGCATCCTGGACACTCCCAGCACCCTGCACACTCCCAGCACCCTGCACACACCCAGCATCCTGAACACACCCAGCATCCTGCACACTCCCAGCACCCTGCACACACCCAGCACCCTGCACATACCCAGCATCCTGCACACTCCCAGCACACTCCCAGCACCCTGCACACACCCAGCATCCTGCACACTCCCAGCACACTGCACACTCCCAGCACACTGCACACTCCCAGCACACTGCACACACCCAGCACCCTGCACACACCCAGCATCCTGTACACACCCAGCACCCTGCACACTCCCAGCACCCTGCACACTCCCAGCACCCTGCACACTCCCAGCATCCTGCACACACCCAGCATCCTGCACACACCCAGCACCCTGCACACTCCCAGCATCCTGCACACACCAAGCACCCTGCACACACCCAGCACCCTGCACACACCCAGCACCATGCACACACCCAGCATCCTGCACACACCCAGCACCCTGGACACTCCCAGCACCCTGCACACACCCAGCATCCTGGACACTCCCAGCACCCTGCACACACCCAGCACCCTGCACACACCCAGCACCCTGCACACTCCCAGCATTCTGCACACACCCAGCACCCTGCACACACCCAGCACCCTGCACAAACCCAGCAGCCTGCACACACCCAGCATCCTGCACACACCCAGCATCCTGGACACTCCCAGCATCCTGGACAATCCCAGCATCCTGCACACACCCAGCACCCTGAACACTCCAAGCACCCTGCACACACCCAGCATCCTGCACACACCCAGCACCCTGCACCCACCCAGCACCCTGCACACACCCAGCACACTGCACACACCCAGCACTTTGCACACACAAAGCATCCCGCACACAGCCAGAACCCTGCACACACCCAGCACTTTGCACACACCCAGCATCCCGCACGCACCCAGCATCCTGCACACTCCCAGAATCCTGCACACACCCAGCACTTTGCACACACCCAGCATCCCGCACGCACCCAGCATTCTGCACACACCCAGCACCCTGCACACTCCCAGCACCCTGCACACTCCCAGCACCCTGCACACTCCCAGCACCCTGCACACCCAGCACCCTGCAGACACCCAGCACCCCGCATACAGCACGCTGCACACACCCAGCACCCTGCACACACCCAGCACCCAGCACACACCCAGCATCCTGCACACACCCAGCACCCTGCACACTCCCAGCACCCTGCACGCACCCAGCACCCTGCACGCACCCAGCACCCTGCACACACCCAGCACCCTGCACACACCCAGCACCCTGCACACACCCAGCATCCCGCATACAGCACCCTGTACACACGCAGCACCCTGCACACACCCAGCACCCTGCACACTCCCAGCATCCTGCACACTCCCAGCATCCTGCACACTCCCAGCACCCTGAACACACCCAGCATCCTGCACACACGCAGCATCCTGCACACACCCAGCACCCGGCACACACCCAGCACCCTGTACACACCCAGCATCCTGCACACACCCAGCACCCTGCACACTCCCAGCACCCTGCACACACCCAGCATCCTGCACACACCCAGCTTCCTGCACACTCCCAGCACACACCCAGCAAACTGCACACTGCCAGCACCCTGCACACACCAGGCACCCTGCTCACACCCAGCACCCTGCACACACCCAGCACCCTGCACACACCCAGCATCCTGTACACACCCAGCACCCTGCACACACCCTGCAGAGACCCAGCATTCTGCACACACCAAGCTTCCTGTACATCCCCAGCACCCTGCACACACCCAGCACCCACCACACACCCAGCACCCTGCACACACCCAGCACCCTGCACACACCCAGCACCCTGCACACACCCAGCATCCTGCACACACCCAGCAACCTCCACACACCCAGCACCCTGCACACACTCAGCATCCTGCACACACCCAGCACCCTGCACATACCCAGCACCCTGCACACACACAGCAAACTGCACACTCCCAGCACCCTGCACACACCCAGCACCCTGCACACACCCAGCAAACTGCACTCTCCCAGCACCCTGCACACACCCAGCACCCTGCACACACCCAGCACCCTGCACACACCCATCATCCTGCACACACCCAGCACCCTGCACACTCCCAGAAACCTGTACACACACAGCACCCTGCACACACCCAGCACCCTGTACACACCCAGCATCCTGCACACACCCAGCACCCTGCACACTCACAGCATCAAGAACACACCCAGCATCCTCCACACACCCAGCACTCTGCACACTCCCAACACCCTGATCACACCCAGCACCCTGCACACTCCCAGCACCCTGCACACACCCAGCACCCTGCACACACCCAGCATCCTGCACACTCCCAGCATCCTGCACACACCCAGCACCCTGGACACACCCAGCACCCTGCACACTCCCAGCACCCTGCACACTCCCAGCACTCTGCACACACCCAGCACCCTGCACACACCCAGCACACTGCACACACCCAGCACTTTGCACACACCCAGCATCCCGCACGCAACCAGCATTCTGCACACACCCAGCATCCTGACTGCACCCAGCAACCTGCACACACCAAGCAGCCTGCACACTCCCAGCACTCTGCACACACCCAGCACCCTGCACACACCCAGCACACTGCACACACCCAGCACCCTGCACACACCCAGCATCCCGCACGCACCCAGCATCCTGCACACACCCAGCATCCTGCACGCACAGAGCACCCTGCACACACCCAGCATCCTGCACACACCCAGCACTTTGCACACACCCAGCACCCTGCACACTCCCAGCATCCTGCGCGCACCCAGCACCCGGCACACTCCCAGCATCCTGCACACACCCAGCACTTTGCACACACCCAGCATCCCGCACGCACCCAGCATCCTGCACACTCCCAGCACACTCCCAGCACCCTGCACACACCCAGCATCCTGCACACTCCCAGCACACTGCACACTCCCAGCACACTGCACACACCCAGCACCCTGCACACACCCAGCATCCTGTACACACCCAGCATCCTGCACACTCCCAGCACCCTGCACACTCCCAGCACCCTGCACACTCCCAGCATCCTGCACACACCCAGCATCCTGCACACACCCAGCACCCTGCACACTCCCAGCATCCTGCACACACCAAGCACCCTGCACACACCCAGCACCCTGCACACACCCAGCACCATGCACACACCCAGCATCCTGCACACACCCAGCACCCTGGACACTCCCAGCACCCTGCACACACCCAGCATCCTGGACACTCCCAGCACCCTGCACACACCCAGCACCCTGCACACACCCAGCACCCTGCACACTCCCAGCATTCTGCACACACCCAGCACCCTGCACACACCCAGCACCCTGCACAAACCCAGCAGCCTGCACACACCCAGCATCCTGCACACACCCAGCATCCTGGACACTCCCAGCATCCTGGACAATCCCAGCATCCTGCACACACCCAGCACCCTGAACACTCCAAGCACCCTGCACACACCCAGCATCCTGCACACACCCAGCACCCTGCACCCACCCAGCACCCTGCACACACCCAGCACACTGCACACACCCAGCACTTTGCACACACAAAGCATCCCGCACACAGCCAGAACCCTGCACACACCCAGCACTTTGCACACACCCAGCATCCCGCACGCACCCAGCATCCTGCACACTCCCAGAATCCTGCACACACCCAGCACTTTGCACACACCCAGCATCCCGCACGCACCCAGCATTCTGCACACACCCAGCACCCTGCACACTCCCAGCACCCTGCACACTCCCAGCACCCTGCACACTCCCAGCACCCTGCACACCCAGCACCCTGCAGACACCCAGCACCCCGCATACAGCACCCTGCACACACCCAGCACCCTGCACACACCCAGCACCCAGCACACACCCAGCATCCTGCACACACCCAGCACCCTGCACACTCCCAGCACCCTGCACGCACCCAGCACCCTGCACGCACCCAGCACCCTGCACACACCCAGCACCCTGCACACACCCAGCACCCTGCACTAACCCAGCATCCCGCATACAGCACCCTGTACACACGCAGCACCCTGCACACACCCAGCACCCTGCACACTCCCAGCATCCTGCACACTCCCAGCATCCTGCACACTCCCAGCACCCTGAACACACCCAGCATCCTGCACACACGCAGCATCCTGCACACACCCAGCACCCGGCACACACCCAGCACCCTGTACACACCCAGCATCCTGCACACACCCAGCACCCTGCACACTCCCAGCACCCTGCACACACCCAGCATCCTGCACACACCCAGCTTCCTGCACACTCCCAGCACACACCCAGCAAACTGCACACTGCCAGCACCCTGCACACACCAGGCACCCTGCTCACACCCAGCACCCTGCACACACCCAGCACCCTGCACACACCCAGCATCCTGTACACACCCAGCACCCTGCACACACCCTGCAGAGACCCAGCATTCTGCACACACCAAGCTTCCTGTACATCCCCAGCACCCTGCACACACCCAGCACCCACCACACACCCAGCACCCTGCACACACCCAGCACCCTGCACACACCCAGCACCCTGCACCCACCCAGCATCCTGCACACACCCAGCAACCTCCACACACCCAGCACCCTGCACACACTCAGCATCCTGCACACACCCAGCACCCTGCACATACCCAGCACCCTGCACACACACAGCAAACTGCACACTCCCAGCACCCTGCACACACCCAGCACCCTGCACACACCCAGCAAACTGCACTCTCCCAGCACCCTGCACACACCCAGCACCCTGCACACACCCAGCACCCTGCACACACCCATCATCCTGCACACACCCAGCACCCTGCACACTCCCAGAAACCTGTACACACACAGCACCCTGCACACACCCAGCACCCTGTACACACCCAGCATCCTGCACACACCCAGCACCCTGCACACTCACAGCATCAAGAACACACCCAGCATCCTCCACACACCCAGCACTCTGCACACTCCCAACACCCTGATCACACCCAGCACCCTGCACACTCCCAGCACCCTGCACACACCCAGCACCCTGCACACACCCAGCATCCTGCACACTCCCAGCATCCTGCACACACTCGGCACCCTGGACACACCCAGCACCCTGCACACTCCCAGCACCCTGCACACTCCCAGCACTCTGCACACACCCAGCACCCTGCACACACCCAGCACACTGCACACACCCAGCACTTTGCACACACCCAGCATCCCGCACGCAACCAGCATTCTGCACACACCCAGCATCCTGATTGCACCCAGCAACCTGCACACACCCAGCAGCCTGCACACTCCCAGCACTCTGCACACACCCAGCACCCTGCACACACCCAGCACACTGCACACACCCAGCACCCTGCACACACCCAGCATCCCGCACGCACCCAGCATCCTGCACACACCCAGCATCCTGCACGCACAGAGCACCCTGCACACACCCAGCATCCTGCACACACCCAGCACTTTGCACACACCCAGCACCCTGCACACTCCCAGCATCCTGCGCGCACCCAGCACCCGGCACACTCCCAGCATCCTGCACACACCCAGCACTTTGCACACACCCAGCATCCCGCACGCACCCAGCATCCTGCAGACACCCAGCACCCTGCACACTCCCAGCACCCTGCACACTCCCAGCACCCTGCACACTCCCAGCACCCTGCACACCCAGCACCCTGCAGACACCCAGCACCCCGCATACAGCACCCTGCACACACCCAGCACCCTGCACACACCCAGCACCCTGCACACACCCAGCATCCTGCACACACCCAGCACCCTGCACACTCCCAAAACCCTGCACGCACCCAGCACCCTGCAGGCACCCAGCATCCTGCACACACCCAGCACCCTGCACACACCCAGCATCCCGCATACAGCACCCTGTACACACGCAGCACCCTGCACACACCCAGCACCCTGCACACTCCCAGCATCCTGCACACTCCCAGCATCCTGCACACTCCCAGCATCCTGCACACACCCAGCACCCTGCACACTCCCAGCACCCTGCACGCACCCAGCACCCTGCACGCACCCAGCATCCTGCACACACCCAGCACCCTGCACACACCCAGCATCCCGCATACAGCACCCTGTACACACGCAGCACCCTGCACACACCCAGCACCCTGCACACTCCCAGCATCCTGCACACTCCCAGCATCCTGCACACTCCCAGCACCCTGAACACACCCAGCATCCTGCACACACGCAGCATCCTGCACACACCCAGCACCCTGCACACTCCCAGCATCCTGCACACTCCCAGCATCCTGCACACTCCCAGCACCCTGAACATACCCAGCATCCTGCACACACCCAGCATTCTGCACACTCCCAGAATTCTGCACACTCCCAGCACCCTGCACACACCCAGCACCCTGTACACTCCCAGCACCCTGCACACACCCAGCACCCTGCACACACCCAGCATCCTGCACACACCCAGCATCCTGGACACTCCCAGCACCCTGCACACTCCCAGCACCCTGCACACACCCAGCATCCTGCACACACCCAGCATCCTGCACACTCCCAGCACCCTGCACACACCCAGCACCCTGCACATACCCAGCATCCTGCACACTCCCAGCACACTCCCAGCACCCTGCACACACACAGCATCCTGCACACTCCCAGCACACTGCACACTCCCAGCACACTGCACACTCCCAGCACACTGCACACACCCAGCACCCTGCACACACCCAGCAACCTCCACACACCCAGCACCCTGCACACACTCAGCATCCTGCACACACCCAGCACCCTGCACATACCCAGCACCCTGCACACACACAGCAAACTGCACACTCCCAGCACCCTGCACACACCCAGCACCCTGCACACACCCAGCAAACTGCACTCTCCCAGCACCCTGCACACACCCAGCACCCTGCACACACCCAGCACCCTGCACACACCCATCATCCTGCACACACCCAGCACCCTGCACACTCCCAGAAACCTGTACACACACAGCACCCTGCACACACCCAGCACCCTGTACACACCCAGCATCCTGCACACACCCAGCACCCTGCACACTCACAGCATCAAGAACACACCCAGCATCCTCCACACACCCAGCACTCTGCACACTCCCAACACCCTGATCACACCCAGCACCCTGCACACTCCCAGCACCCTGCACACACCCAGCACCCTGCACACACCCAGCATCCTGCACACTCCCAGCATCCTGCACACACCCAGCACCCTGGACACACCCAGCACCCTGCACACTCCCAGCACCCTGCACACTCCCAGCACTCTGCACACACCCAGCACCCTGCACACACCCAGCACACTGCACACACCCAGCACTTTGCACACACCCAGCATCCCGCACGCAACCAGCATTCTGCACACACCCAGCATCCTGATTGCACCCAGCAACCTGCACACACCCAGCAGCCTGCACACTCCCAGCACTCTGCACACACCCAGCACCCTGCACACACCCAGCACACTGCACACACCCAGCACCCTGCACACACCCAGCATCCCGCACGCACCCAGCATCCTGCACACACCCAGCATCCTGCACGCACAGAGCACCCTGCACACACCCAGCATCCTGCACACACCCAGCACTTTGCACACACCCAGCACCCTGCACACTCCCAGCATCCTGCGCGCACCCAGCACCCGGCACACTCCCAGCATCCTGCACACACCCAGCACTTTGCACACACCCAGCATCCCGCACGCACCCAGCATCCTGCAGACACCCAGCACCCTGCACACTCCCAGCACCCTGCACACTCCCAGCACCCTGCACACTCCCAGCACCCTGCACACCAAGCACCCTGCAGACACCCAGCACCCCGCATACAGCACCCTGCACACACCCAGCACCCTGCACACACCCAGCACCCTGCACACACCCAGCATCCTGCACACACCCAGCACCCTGCACACTCCCAAAACCCTGCACGCACCCAGCACCCTGCAGGCACCCAGCATCCTGCACACACCCAGCACCCTGCACACACCCAGCATCCCGCATACAGCACCCTGTACACACGCAGCACCCTGCACACACCAAGCACCCTGCACACTCCCAGCATCCTGCACACTCCCAGCATCCTGCACACTCCCAGCATCCTGCACACACCCAGCACCCTGCACACTCCCAGCACCCTGCACGCACCCAGCACCCTGCACGCACCCAGCATCCTGCACACACCCAGCACCCTGCACACACCCAGCATCCCGCATACAGCACCCTGTACACACGCAGCACCCTGCACACACCCAGCACCCTGCACACTCCCAGCATCCTGCACACTCCCAGCATCCTGCACACTCCCAGCACCCTGAACACACCCAGCATCCTGCACACACGCAGCATCCTGCACACACCCAGCACCCTGCACACTCCCAGCATCCTGCACACTCCCAGCATCCTGCACACTCCCAGCACCCTGAACATACCCAGCATCCTGCACACACCCAGCATTCTGCACACTCCCAGAATTCTGCACACTCCCAGCACCCTGTACACTCCCAGCACCCTGCACACACCCAGCACCCTGTACACACCCAGCATCCTGGACACTCCCAGCACCCTGCACACTCCCAGCACCCTGCACACACCCAGCATCCTGTACACACCCAGCATCCTGGACACACCCAGCACCCTGCACACACCCAGCACCCTGTACACTCCCAGCACCCTGCACACACCCAGCACCCTGCACACACCCAGCATCCTGCACACACCCAGCATCCTGGACACTCCCAGCACCCTGCACACTCCCAGCACCCTGCACACACCCAGCATCCTGCACACACCCAGCATCCTGCACACTCCCAGCACCCTGCACACACCCAGCACCCTGCACATACCCAGCATCCTGCACACTCCCAGCACACTCCCAGCACCCTGCACACACACAGCATCCTGCACACTCCCAGCACACTGCACACTCCCAGCACACTGCACACTCCCAGCACACTGCACACTCCCAGTACCCTGCACACACCCAGCACCCTGCACACACCCAGCACCCTGCACACACCCAGCACCCTGCACACTCCCAGCACCCTGCACACTCCCAGCACCCTGCACACTCCCAGCATCCTGCACACACCCAGCATCCTGCACACACCCAGCACCCTGCACACTCCCAGCATCCTGCACACACCAAGCACCCTGCACACACCCAGCACCCTGCACACACCCAGCACCATGCACACACCCAGCATCCTGCACACACCCAGCACCCTGGACACTCCCAGCACCCTGCACACACCCAGCATCCTGGACACTCCCAGCACCCTGCACACACCCAGCACCCTGCACACACCCAGCACCCTGCACACTCCCAGCATTCTGCACACACCCAGCACCCTGCACACACCCAGCACCCTGCACAAACCCAGCAGCCTGCACACACCCAGCATCCTGCACACACCCAGCATCCTGGACACTCCCAGCATCCTGGACAATCCCAGCATCCTGCACACAACCAGCACCCTGCACACTCCAAGCACCCTGCACACACCCAGCATCCTGCACACACCCAGCACCCTGCACCCACCCAGCACCCTGCACACACCCAGCACACTGCACACACCCAGCACTTTGCACACACAAAGCATCCCGCACACAGCCAGAACCCTGCACACACCCAGCACTTTGCACACACCCAGCATCCCACACGCACCCAGCATCCTGCACACTCCCAGAATCCTGCACACACCCAGCACTTTGCACACACGCAGCATCCCGCACGCACCCAGCATCCTGCACACACCCAGCACCCTGCACACTCCCAGCACCCTGCACACTCCCAGCACCCTGCACACTCCCAGCACCCTGCACACCCAGCACCCTGCAGACACCCAGCACCCCGCATACAGCACCCTGCACACACCCAGCACCCTGCACACACCCAGCACCCAGCACACACCCAGCATCCTGCACACACCCAGCACCCTGCACACTCCCAGCACCCTGCACGCACCCAGCACCCTGCACGCACCCAGCACCCTGCACACACCCAGCACCCTGCACACACCCAGCACCCTGCACACACCCAGCATCCCGCATACAGCACCCTGTACACACGCAGCACCCTGCACACACCCAGCACCCTGCACACTCCCAGCATCCTGCACACTCCCAGCATCCTGCACACTCCCAGCACCCTGAACACACCCAGCATCCTGCACACACGCAGCATCCTGCACACACCCAGCACCCGGCACACACCCAGCACCCTGTACACACCCAGCATCCTGCACACACCCAGCACCCTGCACACTCCCAGCACCCTGCACACACCCAGCATCCTGCACACACCCAGCTTCCTGCACACTCCCAGCACACACCCAGCAAACTGCACACTGCCAGCACCCTGCACACACCCAGCACCCTGCTCACACCCAGCACCCTGCTCACACCCAGCACCCTGCACACACCCAGCACCCTGCACACACCCAGCATCCTGCACACACCCAGCACCCTGCACACACCCTGCAGAGACCCAGCATTCTGCACACACCAAGCTTCCTGTACATCCCCAGCACCCTGCACACACCCAGCACCCACCACACACCCAGCACCCTGCACACACCCAGCACCCTGCACACACCCAGCATCCTGCACACACCCAGCATCCTGCACACACCCAGCATCCTGCACACACCCAGCACCCTCCACACACCCAGCACCCTGCACACACTCAGCATCCTGCACACACCCAGCACCCTGCACATACCCAGCACCCTGCACACACACAGCAAACTGCACACTCCCAGCACCCTGCACACACCCAGCACCCTGCACACACCCAGCAAACTGCACACCCCCAGCACCCTGCACACACCCAGCACCCTGCACACACCCAGCACCCTGCACACACCCATCATCCTGCACACACCCAGCACCCTGCACACTCCCAGAAACCTGTACACACACAGCACCCTGCACACACCCAGCACCCTGTACACACCCAGCATCCTGCACACACCCAGCACCCTGCACACTCACAGCATCAAGAACACACCCAGCATCCTCCACACACCCAGCACTCTGCACACTCCCAACACCCTGATCACACCCAGCACCCTGCACACTCCCAGCACCCTGCACACACCCAGCACCCTGCACACACCCAGCATCCTGCACACTCCCAGCATCCTGCACACACCCAGCACCCTGGACACACCCAGCACCCTGCACACTCCCAGCACCCTGCACACTCCCAGACTCTGCACACACCCAGCACCCTGCACACACCCAGCACACTGCACACACCCAGCACTTTGCACACACCCAGCATCCCGCACGCAACCAGCATTCTGCACACACCCAGCATCCTGCACACACCCAGCATCCTGCACACACCCAGCACCCTGCACACACCCAGCACACTGCACACACCCAGCACTTTGCACACACCCAGCATCCCGCACGCAACCAGCATTCTGCACACACCCAGCATCCTGATTGCACCCAGCAACCTGCACACACCCAGCAGCCTGCACACTCCCAGCACTCTGCACACACCCAGCACCCTGCACACACCCAGCACACTGCACACACGCAGCACCCTGCACACACCCAGCATCCCGCACGCACCCAGCATCCTGCACACACCCAGCATCCTGCACGCACAGAGCACCCTGCACACACCCAGCATCCTGCACACACCCAGCACTTTGCACACACCCAGCACCCTGCACACTCCCAGCATCCTGCGCGCACCCAGCACCCGGCACACTCCCAGCATCCTGCACACACCCAGCACTTTGCACACACCCAGCAAACCGCACACACCCAGCATCCTGCAGACACCCAGCACCCTGCACACTCCCAGCACCCTGCACACTCCCAGCACCCTGCACACTCCCAGCACCCTGCACACCTAGCACCCTGCAGACACCCAGCACCCCGCATACAGCACCCTGCACACACCCAGCACCCTGCACACACCCAGCACCCTGCACACACCCAGCATCCTGCACACACCCAGCACCCTGCACACTCCCAAAACCCTGCACGCACCCAGCACCCTGCACGCACCCAGCATCCTGCACACACCCAGCACCCTGCACACACCCAGCATCCCGCATACAGCACCCTGTACACACGCAGCACCCTGCACACACCCAGCACCCTGCACACTCCCAGCATCCTGCACACTCCCAGCATCCTGCACACTCCCAGCACCCTGAACACACCCAGCATCCTGCACACACGCAGCATCCTGCACACACCCAGCACCCGGCACACACCCAGCACCCTGTACACACCCAGCATCCTGCACACACCCAGCACCCTGCACACTCCCAGCACCCTGCACACACCCAGCATCCTGCACACACCCAGCATCCTGCACACTCCCAGCACACACCCAGCAAACTGCACACTGCCAGCACCCTGCACACACCCAGCACCCTGCTCACACCCAGCACCCTGCACACACCCAGCACCCTGCACACACCCAGCATCCTGCACACACCCAGCACCCTGCACACACCCTGCAGAGACCCAGCATTCTGCACACACCAAGCTTCCTGTACATCCCCAGCACCCTGCACACAGACCCAGCACCCACCACACACCCAGCACCCTGCACACACCCAGCACCCTGCACAGACCCAGCATCCTGCACACACCCAGCATCCTGCACACACCCAGCATCGTGCACACACCCAGCACCCTCCACACACCCAGCACCCTGCACACACTCAGCATCCTGCACACACCCAGCACCCTGCACATACCCAGCACCCTGCACACACACAGCAAACTGCACACTCCCAGCACCCTGCACACACCCAGCACCCTGCACACACCCAGCAAACTGCACACTCCCAGCACCCTGCACACACCCAGCACCCTGCACACATCCAGCACCCTGCACACACCCATCATCCTGCACACACCCTGCACCCTGCACACTCCCAGAAACCTGTACACACACAGCACCCTGCACACACCCAGCACCCTGCACACTCCCAGCATTCTGCACACACCCAGCACCCTGCACACACCCAGCACCCTGCACAAACCCAGCAGCCTGCACACACCCAGCATCCTGCACACACCCAGCATCCTGGACACTCCCAGCATCCTGGACAATCCCAGCATCCTGCACACACCCAGCACCCTGCACACTCCAAGCACCCTGCACACACCCAGCATCCTGCACACACCCAGCACCCTGCACCCACCCAGCACCCTGCACACACCCAGCACACTGCACACACCCAGCACTTTGCACACACAAAGCATCCCGCACACAGCCAGAACCCTGCACACACCCAGCACTTTGCACACACCCAGCATCCCACACGCACCCAGCATCCTGCACACTCCCAGAATCCTGCACACACCCAGCACTTTGCACACACGCAGCATCCCGCACGCACCCAGCATCCTGCACACACCCAGCACCCTGCACACTCCCAGCACCCTGCACACTCCCAGCACCCTGCACACTCCCAGCACCCTGCACACCCAGCACCCTGCAGACACCCAGCACCCCGCATACAGCACCCTGCACACACCCAGCACCCTGCACACACCCAGCACCCAGCACACACCCAGCATCCTGCACACACCCAGCACCCTGCACACTCCCAGCACCCTGCACGCACCCAGCACCCTGCACGCACCCAGCACCCTGCACACACCCAGCACCCTGCACACACCCAGCACCCTGCACACACCCAGCATCCCGCATACAGCACCCTGTACACACGCAGCACCCTGCACACACCCAGCACCCTGCACACTCCCAGCATCCTGCACACTCCCAGCATCCTGCACACTCCCAGCACCCTGAACACACCCAGCATCCTGCACACACGCAGCATCCTGCACACACCCAGCACCCGGCACACACCCAGCACCCTGTACACACCCAGCATCCTGCACACACCCAGCACCCTGCACACTCCCAGCACCCTGCACACACCCAGCATCCTGCACACACCCAGCTTCCTGCACACTCCCAGCACACACCCAGCAAACTGCACACTGCCAGCACCCTGCACACACCCAGTACCCTGCTCACACCCAGCACCCTGCTCACACCCAGCACCCTGCACACACCCAGCACCCTGCACACACCCAGCATCCTGCACACACCCAGCACCCTGCACACACCCTGCAGAGACCCAGCATTCTGCACACACCAAGCTTCCTGTACATCCCCAGCACCCTGCACACACCCAGCACCCACCACACACCCAGCACCCTGCACACACCCAGCACCCTGCACACACCCAGCATCCTGCACACACCCAGCATCCTGCACACACCCAGCATCCTGCACACACCCAGCACCCTCCACACACCCAGCACCCTGCACACACTCAGCATCCTGCACACACCCAGCACCCTGCACATACCCAGCACCCTGCACACACACAGCAAACTGCACACTCCCAGCACCCTGCACACACCCAGCACCCTGCACACACCCAGCAAACTGCACACCCCCAGCACCCTGCACACACCCAGCACCCTGCACACACCCAGCACCCTGCACACACCCATCATCCTGCACACACCCAGCACCCTGCACACTCCCAGAAACCTGTACACACACAGCACCCTGCACACACCCAGCACCCTGTACACACCCAGCATCCTGCACACACCCAGCACCCTGCACACTCACAGCATCAAGAACACACCCAGCATCCTCCACACACCCAGCACTCTGCACACTCCCAACACCCTGATCACACCCAGCACCCTGCACACTCCCAGCACCCTGCACACACCCAGCACCCTGCACACACCCAGCATCCTGCACACTCCCAGCATCCTGCACACACCCAGCACCCTGGACACACCCAGCACCCTGCACACTCCCAGCACCCTGCACACTCCCAGCACTCTGCACACACCCAGCACCCTGCACACACCCAGCATCCCGCACGCACCCAGCATCCTGCACACACCCAGCATCCTGCACGCACAGAGCACCCTGCACACACCCAGCATCCTGCACACACCCAGCACTTTGCACACACCCAGCACCCTGCACACTCCCAGCATCCTGCGCGCACCCAGCACCCGGCACACTCCCAGCATCCTGCACACACCCAGCACTTTGCACACACCCAGCAAACCGCACACACCCAGCATCCTGCAGACACCCAGCACCCTGCACACTCCCAGCACCCTGCACACTCCCAGCACCCTGCACACTCCCAGCACCCTGCACACCTAGCACCCTGCAGACACCCAGCACCCCGCATACAGCACCCTGCACACACCCAGCACCCTGCACACACCCAGCACCCTGCACACACCCAGCATCCTGCACACACCCAGCACCCTGCACACTCCCAAAACCCTGCACGCACCCAGCACCCTGCACGCACCCAGCATCCTGCACACACCCAGCACCCTGCACACACCCAGCATCCCGCATACAGCACCCTGTACACACGCAGCACCCTGCACACACCCAGCACCCTGCACACTCCCAGCATCCTGCACACTCCCAGCATCCTGCACACTCCCAGCACCCTGAACACACCCAGCATCCTGCACACACGCAGCATCCTGCACACACCCAGCACCCGGCACACACCCAGCACCCTGTACACACCCAGCATCCTGCACACACCCAGCACCCTGCACACTCCCAGCACCCTGCACACACCCAGCATCCTGCACACACCCAGCATCCTGCACACTCCCAGCACACACCCAGCAAACTGCACACTCCCAGCACCCTGCACACACCCAGCACCCTGCACACACCCAGCATCCTGCACACACCCAGCACCCTGCACACACCCTGCAGAGACCCAGCATTCTGCACACACCAAGCTTCCTGTACATCCCCAGCACCCTGCACACAGACCTAGCACCCACCACACACCCAGCACCCTGCACACACCCAGCACCCTGCACAGACCCAGCATCCTGCACACACCCAGCATCCTGCACACACCCAGCATCGTGCACACACCCAGCACCCTCCACACACCCAGCACCCTGCACACACTCAGCATCCTGCACACACCCAGCACCCTGCACATACCCAGCACCCTGCACACACACAGCAAACTGCACACTCCCAGCACCCTGCACACACCCAGCACCCTGCACACACCCAGCAAACTGCACACTCCCAGCACCCTGCACACACCCAGCACCCTGCACACATCCAGCACCCTGCACACACCCATCATCCTGCACACACCCTGCACCCTGTGCACTCCCAGCACCCTGCACACACACAGCACCCTGCACACACCCAGCAACCTGCACACACCCAGCATCCTGCACACACTCAGCACCCTGCACACTCACAGCATCAAGAACACACCCAGCATCCTCCACACACCCAGCATCCTGCACACACCCAGCATCCTGCACACAACCAGCACCCTGCACACTCCCAGCACCCTGCACACACCCAACATCCTGCACACTCCCAGCACACTGCACACTCCCAGTACTCTGCACACACCCAGCACCCTGCACACACCCAGCATCCTGTACACATCCAGCACCCTGCACACTCCCAGCACCCTGCACACTCCCAGCACCCTGCACACTCCCAGCACCCTGCACACACCCAGCATCCTGCACACACCCAGCACCCTGCACACTCCCAGCATCCTGCACACACCAAGCACCCAGCACACACACAGCACCCTGCACACACCCAGCACCCTGCACACACCCAGCATTCTGCACACACCCAGCATCCTGGACTCTCCCAGCACACTGCACACTCCCAGCACCATGCACACACCCAGCAGCCTCCACACTCCCAGCATCCTGCACTCTCCCAGCAGCCTCCACACTCCCAGCACCCTGCACACACCCAGCAACCTGCACACACCCAGCATCCTGCACTCTCCCAGCAGCCTCCACACTCCCAGCACCCTGCACACTCCCAGCACCCTGCACACTCCCAGCACCCTGCACACACCCAGCATCCTGCACACACCCAGCATCCTGCACACAACCAGCCCCCTGCACACTCCCAGCACCCTGCACACACCCAACATCCTGCACACTCCCAGCACACTGCACACTCCCAGTACTCTGCACACACCCAGCACACTGCACACACCCAGCATCCTGTACACATCCAGCACCCTGCACACTCCCAGCACCCTGCACACTCCCAGCACCCTGCACACTCCCAGCACCCTGCACACACCCAGCATCCTGTACACATCCAGCACCCTGCACACTCCCAGCACCCTGCACACTCCCAGCACCCTGCACACACCCAGCACCCTGCACACACCCAGCATCCTGTACACATCCAGCACCCTGCACACTCCCAGCACCCTGCACACATCCAGCACCCTGCACACTCCCAGCACCCTGCACACTCCCAGCACCCTGCACACACCCAGCATCCTGCACACACCCAGCACCCTGCACACTCCCAGCATCCTGCACACACCAAGCACCCAGCACACACACAGCACCCTGCACACACCCAGCACCCTGCACACACCCAGCATCCTGCACACACCCAGCATCCTGGACACTCCCAGCACCCTGCACACACCCAGCACCCTGCACACACCCAGCATCCTGCACACACCCAGCACCCTGCACACTCCCAGCATCCTGCACACACCCAGCATCCTGCACACACCCAGCACCCTGCACACACCCAGCACCCTGCACAAACCTAGCACCCTGCACACACCCAGCATCCTGCACACACCCAGCACCCTGCACACTCCCAGCATCCTGGACAGTGCCAGCACCCTGCTCACACTCAGCTTCCTGCACACTCCCAGCACCCTGCACACACCCAGCATCCTGCACACTCCCAGCACTCTGCACACACCCAGCACCCTGCACACACCCAGCACCCTGCACACACCCAGCACCCTGCACGCACCGAGCACCCTGCACACACCCAGCACTATGCACACACCCAGCATCACGCAGGCACCAGCACCCTGCATACACCCAGCACCCTGCACTCACCCAGCATCCTGCAGTCACCAAGCACCCTGTACACACCCAGCCTCCCGCATACAGCACCCTGCACACACCCAGCACCCTGCACACACCCAGCACCCTGCACACACCGAGCATCCTGCACACACCCAGCACCCTGCACACTCCCAGCACCCTGCACACACCCAGCACCCCGCACGCACCCAGCATTCTGCACACACCCAGCATCCTGCACACACCCAGCACCCTGCACACTCCCAGCATCCTGCATACACCCAGCATCCTGAACACACCCAGCACCCGGCACACTCCGTGCACCCTGCACACACCCAGCACCCTGCACACTGCCAGCACCCTGCACACACCCAGCATCCTGCACACTCCCAGCACCCTGCATGCACCCAGCATCCTGTCCACTCCCAGCACCCTGCACACACCCAGCACCCACGACACACCTCGCATCCTGCACACACCCAGCACCCTGCACACACCCTGCACCCTGCACACACCCAGCATCGTGCACACACCCAGCATCCTGCACACACCCAGCACCCTCCACACACCCAGCACCCTGCACACACCCAGCATCCTGCACACACCCAGCACCCTGCACACACCCAGCACCCTGCACACACCCAGCATCTTGCACAATCCCAGCACCCTGCACACACCCAGCACCCTTCACACACCCAGCATCCTGCACACTCCCAGCACCCTGCACACACCCAGCACCCTGCACACACCCAGCAAACTGCACACTCCCAGCACCCTGCACACACACAGCACCCTGCACGCACCCAGCAACCTGCACGCACCCCGCACCCTGCACGCTCCCTGCATCCTGCTCACACCCAGCTTCCTGCATACACCCAGCATCCTGCTCAAACCCAGCACCCTGCACACACAGAGCACCCTGCACACACCCAGCATCCTGCACACACCCTGCACACTCACAGCATCCTGAACACACCCAGCATCCTCAACACACACAGCACTCTGCACACTCCCAGCACCCTGAACTCACCCAGCACCCTGCACACTCCCAGCACCCTGCACACACCCAGCACCCTGCAGACTCCCAGCACCCTGAACTCACCCAGCATCATGCACATTCCCAGCACCCTGCACACTCCCAGCATCCTGCACACTCCCAGCACCCTGCACACACCCATCATCCTGCACACTCCCAGCACCTTGCACACTCCCAGCACCCTGCACACATCCAGCACCCTGCACACTCCCAGCACCCTGCACACTCCCAGCACCCTGCACACACCCAGCACCCTGCACACACCCATCAACCTGCACACACCCAGCACACTGCACACTCCCAGCACCCTGCACACACCCAGCACCCTGCACACTACCAGAAACCTGCACACACCCAGCATCCTGCACACACCCAGCTTCCTGCACACACCCAGCACCCTGCACACTCCCAGCACCCTGCACACACCCATCATCCTGCACACACCCAGCACCCTGCACACTCCCAGCATCCTGAACACAGCCAGCAATCTGCACACTGCCAGCAACCTGCACACACCCAGCACCCTGCACACACACATCATCCTGCACACACCCAGCACCCAGAACACTCCCAGCACCCTGGACACACCCAGCACCCTGCTCACTCCCAGCACCCTGCACACTCCCAGCACCCTGCACACTCCCAGCACCCTGCACACTCCCAGCACCCTGCACACTCCCAGCACCCTGCACACACCCAGCATCCTGCACACACCCAGCACCCTGCACACACCCAGCATCCTGCACACACCCAGCACCCTGCACTCACCCAGCACCCTGAACACTCCCAGCACCCTGCACACTCCCAGCACCCTGCACACACCCAGCATCCTGCACACACCCAGCACCCTGCACACACCCAGCATCCTGCACACACCCAGCACCCTGCATACTCCCAGCACCCTGCATACTCCCAGCATCCTGCACAAACCCAGCACCCTGCACACACCCAGCACCCTGCACACACCCGGCAACCTGCACAAACCCAGCACCCTGCACACACCCAGCATCCTGCACACTCCCAGCAAAACTGTACACTCCCAGCACTCTGCACACACCCAGCAACCTGCACACACCCAGCATCCTGCACGCACACAGCATCCTGCACACACCCAGCACACTCCCAGCATCCTGCACACACCCAGCATCCTGCACACACCCAGCACCCTTCACACACCCAGCACCCTGCACACTCCCAGCACCCTGCACACTCCCAGCACCCTGCACACACCCATCATCCTGCACACTCCCAGAATTCTGCACACACCCAGCACCCTGTACACTCCCATCACCCTGCCACACCCAGCACCCTGCACACACCCAGCATCCTGCACACACCCAGCATCCTTGACACTCCCAGCACACTGCACACTCCCAGCACCCTGCACACACCCAGCAGCCTCCACACTGCCAGTACCCTGCACAAACCCAGCAACCTGCACACACCCAGCACCCTGCACACTCCCAGCGCCCTGCACACTCCCAGCACTCTGCACGCACCCATCATGCTGCACACACCCAGCACCATGCACACACCCAGCACCCTGCACACACCCAGCATCCTGCACACTCCCAGAATTCTGCACACTCCCAGCACGCTGCACACACCCAGCACCCTGTACACTCCCAGCACCCTGCACACACCCAGCATTCTGCACACACCCCGCATCCTGGACTCTCCCAGCAGCCTCCACACTCCCAGCACCCTGCACACACCCAGCATCCTGCACACACCCAGCATCCTGCACACAACCAGCACCCTGCACACTCCCAGCACCCTGCACACACCCAACATCCTGCACACACCCAGCACCCTGCACACTCCCAGTACTCTGCACACACCCAGCACCCTGCACACACCCAGCATCGTGTACACACCCAGCACCCTGCACACTCCCAGCATCCTGGACAGTGCCAGCACCCTGCTCACACTCAGCTTCCTGCACACTCCCAGCACCCTGCACACACCCAGCATCCTGCACACTCCCAGCACTCTGCACACACCCAGCACCCTGCACACACCCAGCACCCTGCACCCACCCAGCACCCTGCACCCAACCAGCACCCTGCACGCACCGAGCACCCTGCACACACCCAGCACTATGCACACACCCAGCATCACGCAGGCACCAGCACCCTGCATACACCCAGCACCCTGCACTCACCCAGCATCCTGCAGTCACCAAGCACCCTGCACACTCTCAGCACCCAGCACACTCCCAGCACCCTGCACACACCCAGCACCCTGCACACACCCAGCACACTGCACACACCCAGCACTTTGCACACACCCAGCATCCCGCACGCAACCAGCATTCTGCACACACCCAGCATCCTGCACACACCCAGCACCCTGCACACACCCAGCACACTGCACACACCCAGCACTTTGCACACACCCAGCATCGCGCACGCAACCAGCATTCTGCACACACCCAGCATCCTGATTGCACCCAGCAACCTGCACACACCCAGCAGCCTGCACACTCCCAGCACTCTGCACACACCCAGCACCCTGCACACACCCAGCACACTGCACACACCCAGCACCCTGCACACACCCAGCATCCCGCACGCACCCAGCATCCTGCACACACCCAGCATCCTGCACGCACAGAGCACCCTGCACACACCCAGCATCCTGCACACACCCAGCACTTTGCACACACCCAGCACCCTGCACACTCCCAGCATCCTGCGCGCACCCAGCACCCGGCACTCTCCCAGCATCCTGCACACACCCAGCACTTTGCACACACCCAGCATCCCGCACGCACCCAGCATCCTGCAGACACCCAGCACCCTGCACACTCCCAGCACCCTGCACACTCCCAGCACCCTGCACACTCCCAGCACCCTGCCACCCAGCACCCTGCAGACACCCAGCACCCCGCATACAGCACCCTGCACACACCCAGCACCCTGCACACACCCAGCACCCTGCACACACCCAGCATCCTGCACACACCCAGCACCCTGCACACTCCCAAAACCCTGCACGCACCCAGCACCCTGCACGCACCCAGCATCCTGCACACACCCAGCACCCTGCACACACCCAGCATCCCGCATACAGCACCCTGTACACACGCAGCACCCTGCACACACCCAGCACCCTGCACACTCCCAGCATCCTGCACACTCCCAGCATCCTGCACACTCCCAGCATCCTGCACACACCCAGCACCCTGCACACTCCCAGCACCCTGCACGCACCCAGCACCCTGCACGCACCCAGCATCCTGCACACACCCAGCACCCTGCACACACCCAGCATCCCGCATACAGCACCCTGTACACACGCAGCACCCTGCACACACCCAGCACCCTGCACACTCCCAGCATCCTGCACACTCCCAGCATCCTGCACACTCCCAGCACCCTGAACACACCCAGCATCCTGCACACACGCAGCATCCTGCACACACCCAGCACCCGGCACACACCCAGCACCCTGTACACACCCAGCATCCTGCACACACCCAGCACCCTGCACACACCCAGCACCCCGCACGCACCCAGCATCCTGCACACACCCAGCATCCTGCACACACCCAGCACCCTGCACACTCCCAGCATCCTGCATACACCCAGCATCCTGAACACACCCAGCACCCGGCACACTCCGTGCACCCTGCACACACCCAGCACCCTGCACACTGCCAGCACCCTGCACACACCCAGCATCCTGCACACTCCCAGCACCCTGCATGCACCCAGCATCCTGTCCACTCCCAGCACCCTGCACACACCCAGCACCCACGACACACCTCGCATCCTGCACACACCCAGCACCCTGCACACACCCTGCACCCTGCACACACCCAGCATCGTGCACACACCCAGCATCCTGCACACACCCAGCACCCTCCACACACCCAGCACCCTGCACACACCCAGCATCCTGCACACACCCAGCACCCTGCACACACCCAGCACCCTGCACACACCCAGCATCTTGCACAATCCCAGCACCCTGCACACACCCAGCACCCTGCACACACCCAGCATCCTGCACACTCCCAGCACCCTGCACACACCCAGCACCCTGCACACACCCAGCAAACTGCACACTCCCAGCACCCTGCACACACACAGCACCCTGCACGCACCCAGCAACCTGCACGCACCCCGCACCCTGCACGCTCCCTGCATCCTGCTCACACCCAGCTTCCTGCATACACCCAGCATCCTGCTCAAACCCAGCACCCTGCACACACAGAGCACCCTGCACACACCCAGCATCCTGCACACACCCTGCACACTCACAGCATCCTGAACACACCCAGCATCCTCAACACACACAGCACTCTGCACACTCCCAGCACCCTGAACTCACCCAGCACCCTGCACACTCCCAGCACCCTGCACACACCCAGCACCCTGCAGACTCCCAGCACCCTGAACTCACCCAGCATCATGCACATTCCCAGCACCCTGCACACTCCCAGCGTCCTGCACACTCCCAGCACCCTGCACACACCCATCATCCTGCACACTCCCAGCACCTTGCACACTCCCAGCACCCTGCACACATCCAGCACCCTGCACACTCCCAGCACCCTGCACACTCCCAGCACCCTGCACACACCCAGCACCCTGCACACACCCATCAACCTGCACACACCCAGCACACTGCACACTCCCAGCACCCTGCACACACCCAGCACCCTGCACACTACCAGAAACCTGCACACACCCAGCATCCTGCACACACCCAGCATCCTGCACACACCCAGCACCCTGCACACTCCCAGCACCCTGCACACACCCATCATCCTGCACACACCCAGCACCCTGCACACTCCCAGCATCCTGAACACAGCCAGCAATCTGCACACTGCCAGCAACCTGCACACACCCAGCACCCTGCACACACACATCATCCTGCACACACCCAGCACCCAGAACACTCCCAGCACCCTGGACACACCCAGCACCCTGCTCACTCCCAGCACCCTGCACACTCCCAGCACCCTGCACACTCCCAGCACCCTGCACACTCCCAGCACCCTGCACACTCCCAGCACCCTGCACACACCCAGCATCCTGCACACACCCAGCACCCTGCACACACCCAGCATCCTGCACACACCCAGCACCCTGCACTCACCCAGCACCCTGAACACTCCCAGCACCCTGCACACTCCCAGCACCCTGCACACACCCAGCATCCTGCACACACCCAGCACCCTGCACACACCCAGCATCCTGCACACACCCAGCACCCTGCATACTCCCAGCACCCTGCATACTCCCAGCATCCTGCACAAACCCAGCACCCTGCACACACCCAGCACCCTGCACACACCCGGCAACCTGCACAAACCCAGCACCCTGCACACACCCAGCATCCTGCACACTCCCAGCAAAACTGCACACTCCCAGCACTCTGCACACACCCAGCAACCTGCACACACCCAGCATCCTGCACGCACACAGCATCCTGCACACACCCAGCACACTCCCAGCATCCTGCACACACCCAGCATCCTGCACACACCCAGCACCCTTCACACACCCAGCACCCTGCACACTCCCAGCACCCTGCACACTCCCAGCACCCTGCACACACCCATCATCCTGCACACTCCCAGAATTCTGCACACACCCAGCACCCTGTACACTCCCATCACCCTGCCACACCCAGCACCCTGCACACACCCAGCATCCTGCACACACCCAGCATCCTTGACACTCCCAGCACACTGCACACTCCCAGCACCCTGCACACACCCAGCAGCCTCCACACTGCCAGTACCCTGCACACACCCAGCAACCTGCACACACCCAGCACCCTGCACACTCCCAGCGCCCTGCACACTCCCAGCACTCTGCACGCACCCATCATGCTGCACACACCCAGCACCATGCACACACCCAGCACCCTGCACACACCCAGCATCCTGCACACTCCCAGAATTCTGCACACTCCCAGCACGCTGCACACACCCAGCACCCTGTACACTCCCAGCACCCTGCACACACCCAGCATTCTGCACACACCCCGCATCCTGGACTCTCCCAGCAGCCTCCACACTCCCAGCACCCTGCACACACCCAGCATCCTGCACACACCCAGCATCCTGCACACAACCAGCACCCTGCACACTCCCAGCACCCTGCACACACCCAACATCCTGCACACACCCAGCACCCTGCACACTCCCAGTACTCTGCACACACCCAGCACCCTGCACACACCCAGCATCGTGTACACACCCAGCACCCTGCACACTCCCAGCATCCTGGACAGTGCCAGCACCCTGCTCACACTCAGCTTCCTGCACACTCCCAGCACCCTGCACACACCCAGCATCCTGCACACTCCCAGCACTCTGCACACACCCAGCACCCTGCACACACCCAGCACCCTGCACCCACACAGCACCCTGCACCCAACCAGCACCCTGCACGCACCGAGCACCCTGCACACACCCAGCACTATGCACACACCCAGCATCACGCAGGCACCAGCACCCTGCATACACCCAGCACCCTGCACTCACCCAGCATCCTGCAGTCACCAAGCACCCTGCACACTCTCAGCACCCAGCACACTCCCAGCACCCTGCACACACCCAGCACCCTGCACACACCCAGCACACTGCACACACCCAGCACTTTGCACACACCCAGCATCCCGCACGCAACCAGCATTCTGCACACACCCAGCATCCTGCACACACCCAGCACCCTGCACACACCCAGCACACTGCACACACCCAGCACTTTGCACACACCCAGCATCGCGCACGCAACCAGCATTCTGCACACACCCAGCATCCTGATTGCACCCAGCAACCTGCACACACCCAGCAGCCTGCACACTCCCAGCACTCTGCACACACCCAGCACCCTGCACACACCCAGCACACTGCACACACCCAGCACCCTGCACACACCCAGCATCCCGCACGCACCCAGCATCCTGCACACACCCAGCATCCTGCACGCACAGAGCACCCTGCACACACCCAGCATCCTGCACACACCCAGCACTTTGCACACACCCAGCACCCTGCACACTCCCAGCATCCTGCGCGCACCCAGCACCCGGCACTCTCCCAGCATCCTGCACACACCCAGCACTTTGCACACACCCAGCATCCCGCACGCACCCAGCATCCTGCAGACACCCAGCACCCTGCACACTCCCAGCACCCTGCACACTCCCAGCACCCTGCACACTCCCAGCACCCTGCCACCCAGCACCCTGCAGACACCCAGCACCCCGCATACAGCACCCTGCACACACCCAGCACCCTGCACACACCCAGCACCCTGCACACACCCAGCATCCTGCACACACCCAGCACCCTGCACACTCCCAAAACCCTGCACGCACCCAGCACCCTGCACGCACCCAGCATCCTGCACACACCCAGCACCCTGCACACACCCAGCATCCCGCATACAGCACCCTGTACACACGCAGCACCCTGCACACACCCAGCACCCTGCACACTCCCAGCATCCTGCACACTCCCAGCATCCTGCACACTCCCAGCATCCTGCACACACCCAGCACCCTGCACACTCCCAGCACCCTGCACGCACCCAGCACCCTGCACGCACCCAGCATCCTGCACACACCCAGCACCCTGCACACACCCAGCATCCCGCATACAGCACCCTGTACACATGCAGCACCCTGCACACACCCAGCACCCTGCACACTCCCAGCATCCTGCACACTCCCAGCATCCTGCACACTCCCAGCACCCTGAACACACCCAGCATCCTGCACACACGCAGCATCCTGCACACACCCAGCACCCGGCACACACCCAGCACCCTGTACACACCCAGCATCCTGCACACACCCAGCACCCTGCACACTCCCAGCACCCTGCACACACCCAGCATCCTGCACACACCCAGCATCCTGCACACTCCCAGCACACACCCAGCAAACTGCACACTGCCAGCACCCTGCACACACCCAGCACCCTGCTCACACCCAGCACCCTGCACACACCCAGCACCCTGCACACACCCAGCATCCTGCACACACCCAGCACCCTGCACACACCCTGCAGAGACCCAGCATTCTGCACACACCAAGCTTCCTGTACATCCCCAGCACCCTGCACACAGACCCAGCACCCACCACACACCCAGCACCCTGCACACACCCAGCACCCTGCACAGACCCAGCATCCTGCACACACCCAGCATCCTGCACACACCCAGCATCGTGCACACACCCAGCACCCTCCACACGCCCAGCACCCTGCACACACTCAGCATCCTGCACACACCCAGCACCCTGCACATACCCAGCACCCTGCACACACACAGCAAACTGCACACTCCCAGCACCCTGCACACACCCAGCACCCTGCACACACCCAGCAAACTGCACACTCCCAGCACCCTGCACACACCCAGCACCCTGCACACATCCAGCACCCTGCACACACCCATCATCCTGCACACACCCTGCACCCTGCACACTCCCAGAAACCTGTACACACACAGCACCCTGCACATACCCAGCACCCTGCACACACCCAGCATCCTGCACACACTCAGCACCCTGCACACTCACAGCATCAAGAACACACCCAGCATCCTCCACACACCCAGCACTCTGCACACTCCCAACACCCTGATCACACCCAGCATCCTGCACACTCCCAGCACCCTGCACACACCCAGCACCCTGGACACACCCAGCACCCTGCACACTCCCAGCACCCTGCACACTCCCAGCATCCTGCACACACCCAGCACCCTGGACACACCCAGCACCCTGCACACTCCCAGCACCCTGCACACACCCAGCACCCTGCACAGGCCCAGCACCCTGCACACACCCAGCACCCTGCACAGGCCCAGCACCCTGCACACTCCCAGCATTCTGCACGCACCCATCATGCTGCACACACCCAGCACCATGCACACACCCAGCACCCTGCACACACCCAGCATCCTGCACACTCCCAGAATTCTGCACACTCCCAGCACGCTGCACACACCCAGCACCCTGTACACTCCCAGCACCCTGCACACACCCAGCACCCTGCACACACCCAGCATTCTGCACACACCCAGCATCCTGGACTCTCCCAGCACACTGCACACTCCCAGCACCCTGCACACACCCAGCAGCCTCCACACTCCCAGTACCCTGCACACACCCAGCAACCTGCACACACCCAGCATCCTGCACTCTCCCAGCTGCCTCCACACTCCCAGCACCCTGCACACACCCAGCATCCTGCACACACCCAGCATCCTGCACACAACCAGCACCCTGCACACTCCCAGCACCCTGCACACACCCAACATCCTGCACACTCCCAGCACACTGCACACTCCCAGTACTCTGCACACCCAGCACCCTGCACACACCCAGCATCCTGTACACATCCAGCACCCTGCACACTCCCAGCACCCTGCACACTCCCAGCACCCTGCACACTCCCAGCACCCTGCAGACACCCAGCATCCTGCACACACCCAGCACCCTGCACACTCCCAGCATCCTGCACACACCAAGCACCCAGCACACACACAGCACCCTGCACACACCCAGCACCCTGCACACACCCAGCATTCTGCACACACCCAGCATCCTGGACTCTCCCAGCACACTGCACACTCCCAGCACCATGCACACACCCAGCAGCCTCCACACTCCCAGCATCCTGCACTCTCCCAGCAGCCTCCACACTCCCAGCACCCTGCACACACCCAGCAACCTGCACACACCCAGCATCCTGCACTCTCCCAGCAGCCTCCACACTCCCAGCACCCTGCACACTCCCAGCACCCTGCACACTCCCAGCACCCTGCACACACCCAGCATCTTGCACACACCCAGCATCCTGCACACAACCAGCCCCCTGCACACTCCCAGCACCCTGCACACACCCAACATCCTGCACACTCCCAGCACACTGCACACTCCCAGTACTCTGCACACACCCAGCACACTGCACACACCCAGCATCCTGTACACATCCAGCACCCTGCACACTCCCAGCACCCTGCACACTCCCAGCACACTGCACACTCCCAGCACCCTGCACACACCCAGCATCCTGTACACATCCAGCACCCTGCACACTCCCAGCACCCTGCACACTCCCAGCACCCTGCACACACCCAGCACCCTGCACACACCCAGCATCCTGTACACATCCAGCACCCTGCACACTCCCAGCACCCTGCACACATCCAGCACCCTGCACACTCCCAGCACCCTGCACACTCCCAGCACCCTGCACACACCCAGCATCCTGCACACACCCAGCACCCTGCACACTCCCAGCATCCTGCACACACCAAGCACCCAGCACACACACAGCACCCTGCACACACCCAGCACCCTGCACACACCCAGCATCCTGCACACACCCAGCATCCTGGACACTCCCAGCACCCTGCACACACCCAGCACCCTGCACACACCCAGCATCCTGCACACACCCAGCACCCTGCACACTCCCAGCATCCTGCACACACCCAGCATCCTGCACACACCCAGCACCCTGCACACACCCAGCACCCTGCACAAACCTAGCACCCTGCACACACCCAGCATCCTGCACACACCCAGCACCCTGCACACTCCCAGCATCCTGGACAGTGCCAGCACCCTGCTCACACTCAGCTTCCTGCACACTCCCAGCACCCTGCACACACCCAGCATCCTGCACACTCCCAGCACTCTGCACACACCCAGCACCCTGCACACACCCAGCACCCTGCACCCACCCAGCACCCTGCACGCACCGAGCACCCTGCACACACCCAGCACTATGCACACACCCAGCATCACGCAGGCACCAGCACCCTGCATACACCCAGCACCCTGCACTCACCCAGCATCCTGCAGTCACCAAGCACCCTGTACACACCCAGCCTCCCGCATACAGCACCCTGCACACACCCAGCACCCTGCACACACCCAGCACCCTGCACACACCGAGCATCCTGCACACACCCAGCACCCTGCACACTCCCAGCACCCTGCACACACCCAGCACCCCGCACGCACCCAGCATCCTGCACACACCCAGCATCCTGCACACACCCAGCACCCTGCACACTCCCAGCATCCTGCATACACCCAGCATCCTGAACACACCCAGCACCCGGCACACTCCGTGCACCCTGCACACACCCAGCACCCTGCACACTGCCAGCACCCTGCACACACCCAGCATCCTGCACACTCCCAGCACCCTGCATGCACCCAGCATCCTGTCCACTCCCAGCACCCTGCACACACCCAGCACCCACGACACACCTCGCATCCTGCACACACCCAGCACCCTGCACACACCCTGCACCCTGCACACACCCAGCATCGTGCACACACCCAGCATCCTGCACACACCCAGCACCCTCCACACACCCAGCACCCTGCACACACCCAGCATCCTGCACACACCCAGCACCCTGCACACACCCAGCACCCTGCACACACCCAGCATCTTGCACAATCCCAGCACCCTGCACACACCCAGCACCCTGCACACACCCAGCATCCTGCACACTCCCAGCACCCTGCACACACCCAGCACCCTGCACACACCCAGCAAACTGCACACTCCCAGCACCCTGCACACACACAGCACCCTGCACGCACCCAGCAACCTGCACGCACCCCGCACCCTGCACGCTCCCTGCATCCTGCTCACACCCAGCTTCCTGCATACACCCAGCATCCTGCTCAAACCCAGCACCCTGCACACACAGAGCACCCTGCACACACCCAGCATCCTGCACACACCCTGCACACTCACAGCATCCTGAACACACCCAGCATCCTCCACACACACAGCACTCTGCACACTCCCAGCACCCTGAAATCACCCAGCACCCTGCACACTCCCAGCACCCTGCACACACCCAGCACCCTGCAGACTCCCAGCACCCTGAACTCACCCAGCATCATGCACATTCCCAGCACCCTGCAAACTCCCAGCATCCTGCACACTCCCAGCACCCTGCACACACCCATCATCCTGCACACTCCCAGCACCTTGCACACTCCCAGCACCCTGCACACATCCAGCACCCTGCACACTCCCAGCACCCTGCACACTCCCAGCACCCTGCACACACCCAGCACCCTGCACACACCCATCAACCTGCACACACCCAGCACACTGCACACTCCCAGCACCCTGCACACACCCAGCACCCTGCACACTACCAGAAACCTGCACACACCCAGCATCCTGCACACACCCAGCATCCTGCACACACCCAGCACCCTGCACACTCCCAGCACCCTGCACACACCCATCATCCTGCACACACCCAGCACCCTGCACACTCCCAGCATCCTGAACACAGCCAGCAATCTGCACACTGCCAGCAACCTGCACACACCCAGCACCCTGCACACACACATCATCCTGCACACACCCAGCACCCAGAACACTCCCAGCACCCTGGACACACCCAGCACCCTGCTCACTCCCAGCACCCTGCACACTCCCAGCACCCTGCACACTCCCAGCACCCTGCACACTCCCAGCACCCTGCACACTCCCAGCACCCTGCATACACCCAGCATCCTGCACACACCCAGCACCCTGCACACACCCAACGTCCTGCACACACCCAGCACCCTGCACTCACCCAGCACCCTGAACACTCCCAGCACCCTGCACACTCCCAGCACCCTGCACACACCCAGCATCCTGCACACACCCAGCACCCTGCACACACCCAGCATCCTGCATACACCCAGCACCCTGCATACTCCCAGCACCCTGCATACTCCCAGCATCCTGCACAAACCCAGCACCCTGCACACACCCAGCACCCTGCACACACCCGGCAACCTGCACAAACCCAGCACCCTGCACACACCCAGCATCCTGCACACTCCCAGCTAAACTGCACACTCCCAGCACTCTGCACACACCCAGCAACCTGCACACACCCAGCATCCTGCACGCACACAGCATCCTGCACACACCCAGCACACTCCCAGCATCCTGCACACACCCAGCATCCTGCACACACCCAGCACCCTTCACACACCCAGCACCCTGCACACTCCCAGCACCCTGCACACTCCCAGCACCCTGCACACACCCATCATCCTGCACACTCCCAGAATTCTGCACACACCCAGCACCCTGTACACTCCCATCACCCTGCCACACCCAGCACCCTGCACACACCCAGCATCCTGCACACACCCAGCATCCTTGACACTCCCAGCACACTGCACACTCCCAGCACCCTGCACACACCCAGCAGCCTCCACACTGCCAGTACCCTGCACACACCCAGCAACCTGCAGTCACCCAGCACCCTGCACACTCCCAGCGCCCTGCACACTCCCAGCACTCTGCACGCACCCATCATGCTGCACACACCCAGCACCATGCACACACCCAGCACCCTGCACACACCCAGCATCCTGCACACTCCCAGAATTCTGCACACTCCCAGCACGCTGCACACACCCAGCACCCTGTACACTCCCAGCACCCTGCACACACCCAGCATTCTGCACACACCCCGCATCCTGGACTCTCCCAGCAGCCTCCACACTCCCAGCACCCTGCACACACCCAGCATCCTGCACACACCCAGCATCCTGCACACAACCAGCACCCTGCACACTCCCAGCACCCTGCACACACCCAACATCCTGCACACACCCAGCACCCTGCACACTCCCAGTACTCTGCACACACCCAGCACCCTGCACACACCCAGCATCGTGTACACACCCAGCACCCTGCACACTCCCAGCATCCTGGACAGTGCCAGCACCCTGCTCACACTCAGCTTCCTGCACACTCCCAGCACCCTGCACACACCCAGCATCCTGCACACTCCCAGCACTCTGCACACACCCAGCACCCTGCACACACCCAGCACCCTGCACCCACCCAGCACCCTGCACCCACCCAGCACCCTGCACGCACCGAGCACCCTGCACACACCCAGCACTATGCACAAACCCAGCATCACGCAGGCACCAGCACCCTGCATACACCCAGCACCCTGCACTCACCCAGCATCCTGCAGTCACCAAGCACCCTGCACACTCTCAGCACCCAGCACACTCCCAGCACCCTGCACACACCCAGCACCCTGCACACACCCAGCCTCCCGCATACAGCACCCTGCACACACCCAGCACCCTGCACACACCCAGCACCCTGCACACACCGAGCATCCTGCACACACCCAGCACCCTGCACACTCCCAGCACCCTGCACACACCCAGCACCCCGCACGCACCCAGCATCCTGCACACACCCAGCATCCTGCACACACCCAGCACCCTGCACACTCCTAGCATCCTGCATACACCCAGCATCCTGAACACACCCAGCACCCGGCACACTCCGTGCACCCTGCACACACCCAGCACCCTGCACACTGCCAGCACCCTGCACACACCCAGCATCCTGCACACTCCCAGCACCCTGCATGCACCCAGCATCCTGTCCACTCCCAGCACCCTGCACACACCCAGCACCCACGACACACCTAGCATCCTGCACACACCCAGCACCCTGCACACACCCTGCACCCTGCACACACCCAGCATCGTGCACACACCCAGCATCCTGCACACACCCAGCACCCTCCACACACCCAGCACCCTGCACACACCCAGCATCCTGCACACACCCAGCACCTTGCACACACCCAGCACCCTGCACACAACCAGCATCCTGCACACACCCAGCACCCTGCACACTCCCAGCATCCTGCACACAACCAGCATCCTGCACAATCCCAGCACCCTGCACACACCCAGCGCCCTGCACACACCCAGCATCCTGCACACTCCCAGCACCCTGCACACACCCAGCACCCTGCACACACCCAGCATCCTGCACACACCCATCATCCTGCACACTCCCAGCACCTTGCACACTCCCAGCACCCTGCACACACCCAGCACCCTGCACACTCCCAGCACCATGCACACTCCCAGCACCCTGCACACACCCAGCACCCTGCACACACCCATCAACCTGCACACACCCAGCACACTGCACACTCCCAGCACCCTGCACACACCCAGCACCCTGCACACTACCAGAAACCTGCACACACCCAGCATCCTGCACACACCCATCATCCTGCACACACCCAGCACCCTGCACACTCCCAGCATCCTGAACACAGCCAGCAATCTGCACACTGCCAGCAACCTGCACACACCCAGCACCCTGCACACACACATCATCCTGCACACACCCAGCACCCAGAACACTCCCAGCACCCTGGACACACCCAGCACCCTGCACACTCCCAGCACCCTGCACACTCCCAGCACCCTGCACACTCCCAGCACCCTGCACACTCCCAGCACCCTGCACACTCCCAGCACCCTCCACACACCCAGCATCCTGCACACACCCAGCACCCTGCACACACCCAGCATCCTGCACACACCCAGCACCCTGCACTCACCCAGCACCCTGAACACTCCCAGCACCCTGCACACTCCCAGCATCCTGCACACACCCAGCACCCTGCACACACGCAGCATCCTGCACACACCCAGCACCCTGCATTCTCCCAGCACCCTGCATACTCCCAGCATCCTGCACAAACCCAGCACCCTGCACACACCCAGCACCCTGCACACACCAAGCAACCTGCACAAACCCAGCACCCTGCACACACCCAGCATCTTGCACACACCCAGCATCCTGCACACACCCAGCATCCTGCACACACCCAGCACCCTGCACACTCCCAGCATCCTGCACACACCAAGCACCCAGCACACACACAGCACCCTGCACACACCCAGCATCCTGCACACACCCAGCATCCTGGACACTCCCAGCACCCTGCACACACCCAGCACCCTGCACACACCCAGCATCCTGCACACACCCAGCACCCTGCACACTCCCAGCATCCTGCACACACCCAGCACCCTGCACACACCCAGCACCCTGCACAAACCTAGCACCCTGCACACACCCAGCATCCTGCACACAACCAGCACCCTGCACACTCCCAGCATCCTGGACAGTGCCAGCACCCTGCTCACACTCAGCTTCCTGCACACTCCCAGCACCCTGCACACACCCAGCATCCTGCACTCTCCCAGCACTCTGCACACACCCAGCACCCTGCACACACCCAGCACCCTGCACCCACCCAGCACCCTGCACGCACCGAGCACCCTGTACACACCCAGCACTATGCACACACCCAGCATCACACAGGCACCAGCACCCTGCATACACCCAGCACCCTGCACACACCCAGCCTCCCGCATACAGCACCCTGCACACACCCAGCACCCTGCACACACCCAGCACCCTGCACACACCGAGCATCCTGCACACACCCAGCACCCTGCACACTCCCAGCACCCTGCACACACCCAGCACCCCGCACGCACCCAGCATCCTGCACACACCCAGCATCCTGCACACACCCAGCACCCTGTACACTCCCAGCATCCTGCATACACCCAGCATCCTGAACACACCCAGCACCCGGCACACTCCGTGCACCCTGCACACACCCAGCACCCTGCACACTGCCAGCACCCTGCACACACCCAGCATCCTGCACACTCCCAGCACCCTGCATGCACCCAGCATCCTGTCCACTCCCAGCACCCTGCACACACCCAGCACCCACGACACACCTAGCATCCTGCACACACCCAGCACCCTGCACACACCCTGCACCCTGCACACACCCAGCATCGTGCACACACCCAGCATCCTGCACACACCCAGCACCCTCCACACACCCAGCACCCTGCACACACCCAGCATCCTGCACACACCCAGCACCCTGCACACACCCAGCACCCTGCACACACCCAGCATCCTGCACAATCACAGCACCCTGCACACACCCAGCACCCTGCACACACCCAGCAAACTGCACACTCCCAGCACCCTGCACACACACAGCACCCTGCACGCACCCAGCAACCTGCACGCACCCAGCAACCTGCACGCACCCCGCACCCTGCACGCTCCCTGCATCCTGCTCACACCCAGCTTCCTGCATACACCCAGCATCCTGCTCAAACCCAGCACCCTGCACACACAGAGCACCCTGCACACACCCAGCATCCTGCACTCACCCTGCACACTCACAGCATCCTGAACACACCCAGCATCCTCCACACACACAGCACTCTGCACACTCCCAGCACCCTGAACTCACCCAGCACCCTGCACACTCCCAGCACCCTGCACACACCCAGCACCCTGTGTCATGATATTCAAACACACACATCATGATGGACACACTAACAGGCAAATCAGAGCACACAACACCACATCCAATCACAGACAAGAACACCAACCACATAAAAAGCACGAGCACGACACCTGGAGGTCAGTAGGTCTGGGGAGAAGGAAACAAGAAAGAGCTGTTGAAACACCACAAGCAGGGAGCCCCCCACGTGCAGAGTGCAAAGACCAAGTTGTAAATAGTGAGTTTAAATAAAGAAGCGTTGTACCATATGCAACTGTGTTGGCTCTTCTGTGTGTCAGAACACACAACACCACATGGTACAGGAGTGGATCGATACCTGCCTACCAACCTGCCATTCTGGACATGGACCACACCGGCAAACCGCAGCCGATGCAAGTCACGGGGAACCTAGGCACCAATTGGAAGCTCTACAGGCAGCGATTTGACCTGTACATCCGTGCCACCGAAAAACAGAATGTCTCGGATGATTCGAAGATTGCAATGCTCCTCTTCTACGCAGGCCCCCACCCAAACGATGTCTTTAATTCACTGGTGTTCGAGGAAGGCGAAAACCAGGCCAAATATGACACGGTCATCCTCAAAATGGACCAGCACTTTCAAACTGAAGTAAACGAAACTTTCGAAAGATACATCTTTCAGCAACGCCTGCAAGGTAAGGAGGAGCTTTTTCAACCCTTTTTGACGCACCTCCGGATTCTAGCGCAGTCCTGCAGTTACGGCACCACCACAGAGTCCATGATCAGGGACCAGATTGTTTTTGGCGTTGCCTCTAGTGGCCTACGCCAGCAGCTTCTTAAAATAAAGAGCCTCACCTTAGCGTCTGCTGTGGAAGCCTGTGTCCTCCATGAAAATGCTGCCTGCCGTTTTGCCCGATTTCAGGCGTCCGAGTTGGCACGGAGGGGGTCCCCAGCCGTCGAATCGGCAAGCCAGGCCGCCCACGACGTTGAACGCATCCAGGCCGTCGATTTCTTCCCGCCCCACGGCCCGGACGACAGCGGCCGCTTCCCGCGCTTTTCGCGGTCTCCCGCGCAGGTGCGCGCCAAGAATAACGGCCACAACGAGGGACGCACTGCGCAGGCGCGCCCACCGCAAGATCGCACTGCGCATGCGCAGTGGCGCAACGAACGTCGTGACGTCATGACGTGCAGCAAGTGTGGAGGTCTACACTTAAAAGGGCAATGTCCTGCAAAATACCGACAGTGCAACAGATGTGCCATGATAGGCCACTACGCAGCCCGCTGTCGTGCGGCTCAACCCATGGATCCGGCGCATCCTCGACAACCTCGCACACGAGTCAGGACCGTCCAGCCCACGCATCACGACTTCCAGTTCAGTGATGCAGATGACCAGGATGACTTCCGAGTTGCCGTCATTGATGTCAACAAGGTCAATGCCATCAATCCAGACGATGAGTGGTGTGCCACCCTGACGGTCAACCGATCGCGCGTCGCCTTCCGTCTGGACACCGGCGCATCCGCCAACCTGATTGCTTACTCTGCAGTCCAGGCCATGAAGGTCAAACCACCCATCACACCATCCCGGCTTAAGATGGTTGACTATAACGGGAACGTTATCCCGTCCGTAGGATCTTGCCAGCTACAGGTGACTCACAAGAGGTACACGGCCACACTCCCCTTCGAAGTTGTGGGCTCATCAAAGGACTCGTTACTGGGCGCACAAGCGTGTAAGGTCCTTCACCTGGAACAGCGCATCATGTCTCTCTCTCCAGATGAGATATCCGACTTCCCGGATGCTGAGTTCCACGCGAATCTCCATTCCCTCCTCGCTCACAACCAGGAGGTTTTTGAAGGCATGGGGACATTGCCACACACGTACAAGATTCGACTCAGACCGGACGCCATCCCTGTCGTTCACGCACCTCGCAGGGTTCCTGCGCCTCTCAAAGACCGCCTCAAGGCACAACTGCAGATTCTTCAGGACCAAGGGGTCCTATCCAAGGTCACGGAGCCCACGCCATGGGTCAGCTCCATGGTCTGTGTAAAGAAGCCCTCTGGCGAGCTCCGTATATGTATAGATCCAAAAGATCTGAACAACAACATCATGCGGGAACACTATCCCATCCCGAAACGAGAAGACCTCACCAGCGAGATGGCGCGAGCCAACATATTCACTAAATTGGATGCGTCCAAAGGATTCTGGCAGATCAAACTGGACCCGGCCAGCCGAAGACTATGCACATTCAACACCCCTTTTGGCAGATTCTGCTACAACCGGATGCCATTCGGCATCATTTCGGCATCTGAAGTATTCCACCGCATTATGGAGCAGATGATGGAAGGCATCGAAGGGGTACGTGTATATGTGGACGATATCATCATTTGGTCCACCACTCCGCAGGAACACATGCATCGTCTTCGACGTGTCTTCACCCGCATACGGCAAAATGGCCTGCGTCTCAACCGTGCGAAGTGTGCTTTCGGCCAGACGGAGCTGAAATTCCTCGGGGACCACATCTCAAGGTCCGGGGTCCGTCCCGATGCAGACAAGGTTAGCGCCATCACAGCCATGCCACGACCGGCTGACAAAAAGGCTGTCTTAAGATTCCTGGGCATGGTCAACTTCCTTGGGAAGTTCATTCCCAACCTGGCTTCTCATACAACAAACATGCGCCATCTCGTAAAAAAATCGACGGAATTCAACTGGCACCAGTCGCATCAGCGGGAATGGGAGGAGCTCAAGCACAAACTGGTCACGGCACCAGTGCTGGCCTTCTTTGACACGACTCGCCCTACAAAGATCTCAACAGACGCCAGCCAATCTGGTATTGGAGCGGTACTCCTGCAAAAAGACAGCACGTCATCATGGGCCCCGGTTGCGTATGCCTCACGAGCCATGACCCCTACCGAACAGCGCTACGCGCAAATCGAAAAAGAATGCCTGGGCTTGTTAACTGGACTGGACAAGTTCCACGACTATGTGTATGGCCTGCCACGATTCACGGTCGAAACTGACCACCGCCCCCTGGTCAACATCATTAACAAAGACCTGAACGACATGACTCCTCGCCTCCAGCGCATCTTACTTAAACTCAGGAGGTACGATTTTGAACTGATCTACACTCCGGGGAAGGAACTCATAGTGGCGGACACTCTTTCCCGAGCAGTGAGCACACCACCAGATGCGGAGGGGTTCGTGCGTCAAATTGAGGCACACGTGACTCTGACAGCAGCAAATATGCCAGCTGATGATCCTTGTCTGGCCCACATACGCGCAGAGACGGCGACTGACCCTCTGCTGCAGCGAGTGATGCGCCACATGACGGAAGGGTGGCTAAAAGGGCAGTGCCCCCAGTTTTATAATGTGCGAGATGATCTCACCAATATAGACGGGGTCCTTTTGAAATCGCATAGGATCGTCATTCCACACAGTGTGCGCCAGATGATTCTTCGTCAACTACACGAAGGCCACTTGGGCGTCGAAAAATGCAGACGAAGGGCCCGGGAGGCGGTATATTGGCCGGGTATTAATGAAGACATAGCCAACATGGTGCTCAACTGCACAACCTGTCAGAGGTTTCAGCCAGCGCAACCTCCGGAAACACTTCTACCACACGAGATGGTGACGTCCCCCTGGGCGAAGGTGGGTGTTGACCTATTTCACGCGCTCGGCAGAGATTACATTGTTATTATAGACTACTTCTCAAACTACCCGGAAGTCATGCCTCTCCATGATCTGACGTCGTCCGCAGTCATTGGGGCCTGCAAGGAAACGTTTGCTCGCCACGGCATTCCAAGGACTGTCATGTCAGACAATGGACCTTGTTTTGCCAGCCGTGAATGGTCGTCCTTTGCCGCAGCATATGGTTTCACTCATGTGACATCCAGCCCTCTGCATCCACAATCGAACGGGAAGGCTGAAAAGGGTGTCCACATCGCAAAGCGGCTCCTGTGCAAGGCGGCTGATGACGGATCGGACTTTAACCTTGCCTTGCTGGCCTATCGATCGGCCCCGTTATCCACGGGCCTCTCGCCAGCGCAGCTACTAATGGGTCGCTCCCTCAGGACGACGGTACCTTCCGTCCTGGCACCGACAACAGACCATGAGGCGGTTCTTCGGAACATGCAACTGCAGCGTGATCGCCAGAAAGGTCGGTACGACACACGAGCGACGGACCTGCCCCCCCTGTCCTCCGGAGACAAAGTACGCGTCCATCAACCGTATGGTGGCTGGTCAGCACCGGCCGAAGTCCTCCACAAGTGGCTCCCCGCTCGTTCCTGGTTCGCATGCCGGATGGTTCCGTGCGTCGCCGCAATCGGCGCGCCCTTCGCCGACTTCCACGCTCACAGCCACACAACACGCCAGATCCTCAACAGGCTTCCGAGGATGACTTTGTGGAGCTGCCGCACATCACGCCCTTTCCATCGCCACCCATGGCCATGCCTGCACAGCAGCCGGTGGTTCTTGATCCACCCTTAAGGCGGTCAACCCGAATTCGTCGCAAACCCATTAGAATGGACTTATAATACAGTTCATATGTTTAATAAGTTGGACAATTTTACATGATAACCTGTTGTTGTTTATCGTTCCAGATGTCGTCTGACTGGACAACTGTTCAAATTTTTTTTCTTCTTCTCTCGTTCGCATTTCTGTTATGTTATGGTACAACTGGATTCATGTGACGCACTCGACATCGCCCCATGTACATAGTTCCGTCATAGACACATGCTGCACACGACACACACACACTCTTAGATGCACTCACGTCACGATCATATTTATTACCACGTAGGCACATATCTTTGTAAAAAAGGGGGGATGTCATGATATTCAAACACACACATCATGATGGACACACTAACAGGCAAATCAGAGCACACAACACCACAACCAATCACAGACAAGAACACCAACCACATAAAAAGCACGAGCACGACACCTGGAGGTCAGTAGGTCTGGGGAGAAGGAAACAAGAAAGAGCTGTTGAAACACCACAAGCAGGGAGCCCCCCACGTGCAGAGTGCAAAGACCAAGTTGTAAATAGTGAGTTTAAATAAAGAAGCGTTGTACCATATGCAACTGTGTTGGCTCTTCTGTGTGTCAGAACACCCAACACCACACCCTGCAGACTCCCAGCACCCTGAACTCACCCAGCATCATGCACATTCCCAGCACCCTGCACACTCCCAGCATCCTGCACACTCCCAGCACCCTGCACACACCCATCATCCTGCACACTCCCAGCACCTTGCACACTCCCAGCACCCTGCACACATCCAGCACCCTGCACACTCCCAGCACCCTGCACACTCCCAGCACCCTGCACACACCCAGCACCCTGCACACACCCATCAACCTGCACACACCCAGCACACTGCACACTCCCAGCACCCTGCACACACCCAGCACCCTGCACACTACCAGAAAACTGCACACACCCAGCATCCTGCACACACCCAGCATCCTGCACACACCCAGCACCCTGCACACTCCCAGCACCCTGCACACACCCATCATCCTGCACACACCCAGCACCCTGCACACTCCCAGCATCCTGAACACAGCCAGCAATCTGCACACTGCCAGCAACCTGCACACACCCAGCACCCTGCCCACACACATCATCCTGCACACACCCAGCACCCAGAACACTCCCAGCACCCTGGACACACCCAGCACCCTGCTCACTCCCAGCACCCTGCACACTCCCAGCACCCTGCACACTCCCAGCACCCTGCACACTCCCAGCACCCTGCACACTCCCAGCACCCTGCACACACCCAGCATCCTGCACACACCCAGCACCCTGCACACACCCAGCATCCTGCACACACCCAGCACCCTGCACTCACCCAGCACCCTGAACACTCCCAGCACCCTGCACACTCCCAGCACCCTGCACACACCCAGCATCCTGCACACACCCAGCACCCTGCACACACCCAGCATCCTGCACACACCCAGCACCCTGCATACTCCCAGCACCCTGCATACTCCCAGCATCCTGCACAAACCCAGCACCCTGCACACACCCAGCACCCTGCACACACCCGGCAACCTGCACAAACCCAGCACCCTGCACACACCCAGCATCCTGCACACTCCCAGCTAAACTGCACACTCCCAGCACTCTGCACACACCCAGCAACCTGCACACACCCAGCATCCTGCACGCACACAGCATCCTGCACACACCCAGCACACTCCCAGCATCCTGCACACACCCAGCATCCTGCACACACCCAGCACCCTTCACACACCCAGCACCCTGCACACTCCCAGCACCCTGTACACTCCCAGCACCCTGCCACACCCAGCACCCTGCACACACCCAGCATCCTGCACACACCCAGCATCCTTGACTCTCCCAGCACACTGCACACTCCCAGCACCCTGCACACACCCAGCAGCCTCCACACTGCCAGTACCCTGCACGCACCCATCATGCTGCACACACCCAGCACCATGCACACACCCAGCACCCTGCACACACCCAGCATCCTGCACACAACCAGCACCATGCACACACCCAGCACCCTGCACACACCCAGCATCCTGCACACTCCCAGAATTCTGCACACTCCCAGCACGCTGCACACACCCAGCACCCTGTACACTCCCAGCACCCTGCACACACCCAGCATTCTGCACACACCCAGCATCCTGGACTCTCCCAGCAGCCTCCACACTCCCAGCACCCTGCACACGCCCAGCATCCTGCACACACCCAGCATCCTGCACACAACCAGCACCCTGCACACTCCCAGTACTCTGCACACACCCAGCACCCTGCACACACCCAGCATCGTGTACACACCCAGCACCCTGCACACTCCCAGCATCCTGGACAGTGCCAGCACCCTGCTCACACTCAGCTTCCTGCACACTCCCAGCACCCTGCACACACCAAGCATCCTGCACACTCCCAGCACTCTGCACACACCCAGCACCCTGCACACACCCAGCACCCTGCACCCACCCAGCACCCTGCACGCACCGAGCACCCTGCACACACCCAGCACTATGCACACACCCAGCATCACGCAGGCACCAGCACCCTGCATACACCCAGCACCCTGCACTCACCCAGCATCCTGCAGTCACCAAGCACCCTGCACACTCTCAGCACCCAGCACACTCCCAGCACCCTGCACACACCCAGCACCCTGCACACACCCAGCCTCCCGCATACAGCACCCTGCACACACCCAGCACCCTGCACTCACCCAGCACCCTGCACACACCGAGCATCCTGCACACACCCAGCACCCTGCACACTCCCAGCACCCTGCACACACCCAGCACCCCGCACGCACCCAGCATCCTGCACACACCCAGCATCCTGCACACACCCAGCACCCTGCACACTCCCAGCATCCTGCATACACCCAGCATCCTGAACACACCCAGCACCCGGCACACTCCGTGCACCCTGCACACACCCAGCACCCTGCACACTGCCAGCACCCTGCACACACCCAGCATCCTGCACACTCCCAGCACCCTGCATGCACCCAGCATCCTGTCCACTCCCAGCACCCTGCACACACCCAGCACCCACGACACACCTAGCATCCTGCACACACCCAGCACCCTGCACACACCCTGCACCCTGCACACACCCAGCATCGTGCACACACCCAGCATCCTGCACACACCCAGCACCCTCCACACACCCAGCACCCTGCACACACCCAGCATCCTGCACACACCCAGCACCTTGCACACACCCAGCACCCTGCACACAACCAGCATCCTGCACAATCCCAGCACCCTGCACACACCCAGCACCCTGCACACACCCAGCATCCTGCACACTCCCAGCACCCTGCACACACCCCGCACCCTGCACACACCCAGCACCCTGCACACACCCAGCATCCTGCACACACCCATCATCCTGCACACTCCCAGCACCTTGCACACTCCCAGCACCCTGCACACACCCAGCACCCTGCACACTCCCAGCACCCTGCACACTCCCAGCACCCTGCACACACCCAGCACCCTGCACACACCCATCAACCTGCACACACCCAGCACACTGCACACTCCCAGCACCCTGCACACACCCAGCACCCTGCACACTACCAGAAACCTGCACACACCCAGCATCCTGCACACACCCATCATCCTGCACACACCCAGCACCCTGCACACTCCCAGCATCCTGAACACAGCCAGCAATCTGCACACTGCCAGCAACCTGCACACACCCAGCACCCTGCACACACCCATCATCCTGCACACACCCAGCACCCTGCACACTCCCAGCATCCTGAACACAGCCAACAATCTGCACACTGCCAGCAACCTGCAAACACCCAGCACCATGCACACACCCAGCACCCTGCACACACCCAGCATCCTGCACACACCCAGCATCCTGAACACAGCCAACAATCTGCACACTGCCAGCACCCTGCAAACACCCAGCACCATGCACACACCCAGCATCCTGCACACACCCAGCACCCTGCACACACACATCATCCTGCACACACCCAGCACCCTGCACACTCCCAGCATCCTGAACACAGCCAGCAATCTGCACACTGCCAGCAACCTGCACACTCCCAGCACCCTGCACACTCCCAGCACCCTGCACACACCCAGCATCCTGCACACACCCAGCACCCTGCACACACCCAGCATCCTGCACACACCCAGGACCCTGCACTCACCCAGCTCCCTGAACACTCCCAGCACCCTGCACACTACCAGCACCCTGCACACACCCAGCACCCTGCACTCACCCAGCTCCCTGCACACACCCAGCACCCTGCACACACCCAGCATCCTGCACACACCCAGCACCCTGCATTCTCCCAGCACCCTGCATACTCCCAGCATCCTGCACAAACCCAGCACCCTGCACACACCCAGCACCCTGCACACACCAAGCAACCTGCACAAACCCAGCACCCTGCACACACCCAGCATCGTGCACACTCCCAGCTAAACTGCACACTCCCAGCACTCTGCACACACCCAGCAACCTGCACACACCCAGCATCCTGCACGCACACAGCATCCTGCACACACCCAGCACACTCCCAGCATCCTGCACACACCCAGCATCCTGCACACACCCAGCACCCTTCACACACCCAGCACCCTGCACACTCCCAGCACCCTGCACACTCCCAGCACCCTGCACACACCCATCATCCAGCACACTCCCAGCTAAACTGCACACTCCCAGCACTCTGCACACACCCAGCAACCTGCACACTCCCAGCACCCTGCACACACCCAGCAGCCTCCACACTGCCAGTACCCTGCACACACCCAGCAACCTGCACACACCCAACATCCTGCACTCTCCCAGCACACTGCACACTCCCAGCACCCTGCACACACCCAGCAGCCTCCACACTCCCAGCACCCTGCACACACACAGCATCCTGCACACACCCAGCACCCTGCACACACCCAGCACCCTGCACACACCCAGCACCCTGCACACACCCAGCATCCTGTACACACCCAGCACCCTGCACACTCCCAGCACCCTGCACACTCCCAGCACCCTGCACACTCCCAGCACCCTGCACACACCCAGCATCCTGCACACACCCAGCACTCTGCACACTCCCAGCATCCTGCACACACCAAGCACCCTGCACACACCCAGCACCCTGCACACTCCCAGCACCCTGCACACACCCAGCATCTTGCACACACCCAGCATCCTAGACACTCCCAGCACCCTGCACACACCCAGCATCCTGCACACACCCAGCATCCTGGACACTCCCAGCACCCTGCACACACCCAGCATCCAGCACACACCCAGCACCCTGCACACTCCCAGCATCCTGCACACACCCAGCACCCTGCACACACCCAGCACCCTGCACAAACCCAGCACCCTGCACACACCCAGCATCCTGCACACACCCAGCACCCTGCACACTCCCAGCACCCTGCACACACCCAGCATGCTGCACACTCCCAGCACTCTGCACACACCCAGCACCCTGCACACACCCAGCAGCCGGCACCCACCCAGCACCCTGCACATGCCCAGCATTATGCACACACCCAGCATCACGCACGCACTAGCACCCTGCACACACCCAGCACCCTGCACTCACCCAGCATCCTGCAGTCTCCAAGCACCCTGCACACTCCCAGCACCCTGCACTCTCCCAGCACCCTGCACACACCCAGCACCCTGCACACACCCAGCATCCTGCACACTCCCAGCACCCTGCACACACCCAGCATCCTGCACACACCCAGCACCCTGCACACTCCCAGCACCCTGCACACACCCAGCACCCTGCACGCACCCAGCATCCTGCACACACCCAGCATCCTGCACACACCCAGCACCCTGCACACTCCCAGCATCCTGCATACACCCAGCATCCTGAACACACCCAGCACCCTGCACACACCCAGCACCCTGCACACTGCCAGCACCCTGCACACATCCAGCATCCTGCACACTCCCAGCACCCTGCATGCAGCCAACATCCTGCACACACCCAGCACCCTGCACACCTTGCACACACCCAGCATTCTGCACACACCTAGCATCCTGTACACTCCCAGCACCCTGCACACACCCAGCACCCACCACACACCTAGCATCCTGCACACACCCAGCACCCTGCACACACCCTACACCCTGCACACACCCAGCACCCTGCACACACCCAGCATCCTGCACACACCCAGCACCCTCCACACACCCAGCACCCTGCACACACCCAGCATCCTGCACACACCCAGCACCCTGCACACACCCAGCACCCTGCACACGCCCAGCACCCTGCACACACCCAGCACCCTGCACAGACCCAGCATCCTGCACAATCCCAGCACCCTGCACACACCCAGCACCCTGCACACACCCAGCATCCTGCACACTCCCAGCACCCTGCACACACCCAGCACCCTGCACACACCCAGCAAACTGCACACTCCCAGCACCCTGCACACACCCAGCACCCTGCACGCACCCAGCACCCTGCACGCACCCCGCACCCTGCACGCTCCCAGCATCCTGCACACACCCAGCTTCCTGCACACACCCAGCATCCTGCTCACACCCAGCTCCCTGCACACACCGAGCACCCGGCACACACCCAGTATCCTGCACACACCCAGCATCCTGCACACACCGAGCACCCTGCACACACCCAGCACCCTGCACACACCCAACACCCTGAACACACCCAGCACCCTGCACACTCCCAGCACCCTGCACACACCCAGCACCCTGCACACACCCAGCACCCTGCACACTCCCAGCACACTGCACACTCCCAGCATCCTGTACACTCCCGGCACCCTGCACACACCCATCATCCTGCACACTCCCAGCACCCTGCACACTCCCAGCACCCTGCACACACCCAGCACCCTGCACACTCCCAGCACCCTGCACACTCCCAGCACCCTGCACACACCCAGCACCCTGCACATACCCAGCACCCTGCACACTCCCAGCACCCTGCACACACCCAGCACCCTGCACACTACCAGAAACCTGCACACACCCAGCATCCTGCTCACACCCATCATCCTGCACACACCCAGCACCCTGCACACTCCCAGCATCCTGAACACAGCCAGCACCCTGCACACTACCAGCAACCTGCACACACCCAGCACCCTGCACACACACATCATCCTGCACACACCCAGCACCCAGAACACTCCCAGCACCCTGGACACACCCAGCACCCTGCACACTCCCAGCATCCTGCATACACCCAGCATCCTGAACACACCCAGCCCCCGGCACACTCCGTGCACCCTGCACACACCCAGCTACCTGCACACTGCCAGCACCCTGCACACACCCAGCATCCTGCACACTCCCAGCACCCTGCATGCACCCAGCATCCTGTCCACTCCCAGCACCCTGCACACACCCAGCACCCACGACACACCTAGCATCCTGCACACACCCAGCACCCTGCACACACCCTGCACCCTGCACACACCCAGCATCGTGCACACACCCAGCATCCTGCACACACCCAGCACCCTCCACACACCCAGCACCCTGCACACACCCAGCATCCTGCACACACCCAGCACCCTGCACACACCCAGCACCCTGCACACACCCAGCATCCTGCACAATCCCAGCACCCTGCACACACGCAGCACCCTGCACACAACCAGCATCCTGCACACTCCCAGCACCCTGCACACACCCAGCACCCTGCACACACCCAGCAAACTGCACACTCCCAGCACCCTGCACACACACAGCACCCTGCACGCACCCAGCAACCTGCACGCACCCTGCACCCTGCACGCTCCCTGCATCCTGCACACACCCAGCTTCCTGCATACACCCAGCATCCTGCTCAAACCCAGCAACCTGCACACACAGAGCACCCTGCACACACCCAGCATCCTGCACACACCCTGCACACTCACAGCATCCTGAACACACCCAGCATCCTCCACACACACAGCACTCTGCACACTCCCAGCACCCTGAACTCACCCAGCACCCTGCACACTCCCAGCACCCTGCACACACCCAGCACCCTGCAGAATCCCAGCACCCTGAACTCACCCAGCATCATGCACACTCCCAGCACCCTGCACACTCCCAGCATCCTGCACACTCCCAGCACCCTGCACACACCCATCATCCTGCACACTCCCAGCACCTTGCACACTCCCAGCACCCTGCACACACCCAGCACCCTGCACACTCCCAGCACCCTGCACACTCCCAGCACCCTGCACACACCCAGCACCCTGCACACACCCATCAACCTGCACACACCCAGCACACTGCACACTCCCAGCACCCTGCACACACCCAGCACCCTGCACACTACCACAAACCTGCACACACCCAGCGCCCTGCACACTCCCAGCATCCTGAACACAGCCAGCAATCTGCACACTGCCAGCAACCTGCACACACCCAGCACCCTGCACACACACATCATCCTGCACACACCCAGCACCCAGAACACTCCCAGCACGCTGGACACACCCAGCACCCTGCTCACTCCCAGCACCGTGCACACTCCCAGCACCCTGCACACTCCCAGCACCCTGCACACTCCCAGCACCCTGCACACTCCCAGCACCCTGCACACTCCCAGCACCCTGCACACACCCAGCATCCTGCACACACCCAGCATCCTGCACACACCCAGCACCCTGCACACACCCAGCATCCTGCACACACCCAGCACCCTGCACTCACCCAGCACCCTGAACACTCCCAGCATCCTGCACACTCCCAGCACCCTGCACACACCCAGCATCCTGCACACACCCAGCACCCTGCACACCCCCAGCATCCTGCACACACCCAGCACCCTGCATACTCCCAGCACCCTGCATACACCCAGCATCCTGCACAAACCCAGCACCCTGCACACATCCAGCACCCTGCACACACCCAGCAACCTGCACAAACCCAGCACCCTGCACACACCCAGCATCTTGCACACACCCAGCATCCTGCACACTCCCAGCACCCTGCACACACCCAGCACCCTGCACACTCCCAGCAACCTGCACGCACCCTGCACCCTGCACGCTCCCTGCATCCTGCACACACCCAGCTTCCTGCACACACCCAGCAACCTGCACACACCCAGCATCCTGCACGCACACAGCATCCTGCACACACCCAGCACACATCCAGCGTCCTGCACACACCCAGCATCCTAGACACTCCCAGCACCCTGCACACACCCAGCATCCTGCACACACCCAGCATCCTGGACACTCCCAGCACCCTGCACACACCCAGCATCCAGCACACACCCAGCACCCTGCACACTCCCAGCATCCTGCACACACCCAGCACCCTGCACACACCCAGCACCCTCAACAAACCCAGCACCCTGCACACACCCAGCATCCTGCACACACCCAGCACCCTGCACACTCCCAGCACCCTGCACACACCCAGCATCCTGCACACACCCAGCATCCTGGACAGTCCCAGCACCCTGCACACACCCTGCTTCCTGCACACTCCCAGCACCCTGCACACACCCAGCATGCTGCACACTCCCAGCCCTCTGCACACACCCAGCACCCTGCACACACCCAGCAGCCGGCACCCACCCAGCACCCGGCACCCACCCAGCACCCTGCATGCACCGAGCACCCTGCACATGCCCAGCACGATGCACACACCCAGCATCACGCACGCACGAGCACCCTGCACACACCCAGCACCCTGCACTCACCCAGCATCCTGCAGTCTCCAAGCACCCTGCACACTCCCAGCACCCTGCACTCTCCCAGCACCCTGCACACACCCAGCACCCTGCACACACCCAGCATCCTGCACACTCCCAGCACCCTGCACACACCCAGCATCCTGCACACACCCAGCACCCTGCACACTCCCAGCACACTGCACACACCCAGCACCCTGCACGCACCCAGCATCCTGCACACACCCAGCATCCTGCACACACCCAGCACCCTGCACACTCCCAGCATCCTGCATACACCCAGCATCCTGAACACACCCAGCACCCTGCACACACCCAGCACCCTGCACACTGCCAGCACCCTGCACACATCCAACATCCTGCACACTCCCAGCACCCTGCATGCAGCCAACATCCTGCACACACCCAGCACCCTGCACACCTTGCACACACCCAGCATTCTGCACACACCTAGCATCCTGTACACTCCCAGCACCCTGCACACACCCAGCACCCACCACACACCTAGCATCCTGCACACACCCAGCACCCTGCACACACCCTGCACCCTGCACACACCCAGCACCCTCCACACACCCAGCACCCTGCACACGCCCAGCACCCTGCACACACCCAGCACCCTGCACAGACCCAGCATCCTGCACAATCCCAGCACCCTGCACACACCCAGCACCCTGCAATCACCCAGCATCCTGCACACTCCCAGCACCCTGCACACACCCAGCACCCTGCACACACCCAGCAAACTGCACACTCCCAGCAAACTGCACACTCCCAGCAACCTGCACACTCCCAGCACCCTGCACGCACCCAGCACCATACACGCACCCCGCACCCTGCACGCTCCCAGCATCCTGCACACACCCAGCTTCCTGCACACACCCAGCATCCTGCTCACACCCAGCTCCCTGCACACACCGAGCACCCGGCACACACCCAGTATCCTGCACACACCCAGCATCCTGCACACACCCAGCACCCTGCACACTCATAGCATCCTGAACACACCCAGCATCCTCCACACACACAGCACTCTGCACACTCCCAGCACCCTGCACACACCCAACACCCTGAACACACCCAGCACCCTGCACACTCCCAGCACCCTGCACACACCCAGCACCCTGCACACGCCCAGCACCCTGCACACTCCCAGCATCCTGTACACTCCCGGCACCCTGCACACACCCATCATCCTGCACACACCCAGCACCCCGCACACTCCCAGCACCCTGCACACACCCAGCACCCTGCACACTCCCAGCACCCTGCACACTCCCAGCACCCCGCACACACCCAGCACCCTGCACACACCCAGCACCCTGCACACTCCCAGCACCCTGCACACACCCAGCTCCCTGCACACTACCAGAAACCTGCACACACCCAGCATCCTGCTCACACCCATCATCCTGCACACACCCAGCACCCTGCACACTCCCAGCATCCTGAACACAGCCAGCACCCTGCACACTACCAGCAACCTGCACACACCTAGCACCCTGCACACACACATCATCCTGCACACACCCAGCACCCAGAACACTCCCAGCACCCTGGACACACCCAGCACCCTGCACACTCCCTGCATCCTGCATACACCCAGCATCCTGAACACACCCAGCACCCGGCACACTCCGTGCACCCTGCACACACCCAGCACCCTGCACACTGCCAGCACCCTGCACACACCCAGCATCCTGCACACTCCCAGCACCCTGCATGCACCCAGCATCCTGTCCACTCCCAGCACCCTGCACACACCCAGCACCCACGACACACCTAGCATCCTGCACACATCCAGCACCCTGCACACACCCTGCACCCTACACACACCCAGCATCGTGCACACACCCAGCATCCTGCACACACCCAGCACCCTCCACACACCCAGCACCCTGCACACACCCAGCACCCTGCATACTCCCAGCACCCTGCATACTCCCAGCATCCTGCACAAACCCAGCACCCTGCACACACCCAGCACCCTGCACACACCCAGCAACCTGCACAAACCCAGCACACTGCACACTCCCAGCATCCTGCACGCACCCAGCATCTTGCACACACCCAGCATCCTGCACACTCCCAGCACCCTGCACACACCCAGCACCCTGCACACTCCCAGCAACCTGCACGCACCCTGCACCCTGCACGCTCCCTGCATCCTGCACACACCCAGCTTCCTGCACACACCCAGCTTCCTGCACACACCCAGCAACCTGCACACACCCAGCATCCTGCACGCACACAGCATCCTGCACACACCCAGCACACACCCAGCATCCTGCACACACCCAGCATCCTAGGCACTCCCAGCACCCTGCACACACCCAGCATCCTGCACACACCCAGCATCCTGGACACTCCCAGCACCCTGCACACACCCAGCATCCAGCACACACCCAGCACCCTGCACACTCCCAGCATCCTGCACACACCCAGCACCCTGCACACACCCAGCACCCTGAACAAACCCAGCACCCTGCACACACCCAGCATCCTGCACACACCCAGCACCCTGCACACTCCCAGCACCCTGCACACACCCAGCATCCTGCACACACCCAGCATCCTGGACAGTCCCAGCACCCTGCACACACCCTGCTTCCTGCACACTCCCAGCACCCTGCACACACCCAGCACCCTGCACACTCCCAGCACCCTGCACACACCCAGCACCCTGCACGCACCCAGCATCCTGCACACACCCAGCATCCTGCACACACCCAGCACCCTGCACACACCCAGCACCCTGCACACTCAGAGCATCCTGAACACACCCAGCATCCTCCACACACACAGCACTCTGCACACTCCCAGCACCCTGCACACACCCAACACCCTGAACACACCCAGCACCCTGCACACTCCCAGCACCCTGCACACACCCAGCACCCTGCACACGCCCAGCACCCTGCACACTCCCAGCATCCTGTACACTCCCGGCACCCTGCACACACCCATCATCCTGCACACTCCCAGCACCCCGCACACTCCCAGCACCCTGCACACACCCAGCACCCTGCACACTCCCAGCACCCTGCACACTCCCAGCACCCCGCACACACCCAGCACCCTGCACACACCCAGCACCCTGCACACTCCCAGCACCCTGCACACACCCAGCTCCCTGCACACTACCAGAAACCTGCACACACCCAGCATCCTGCTCACACCCATCATCCTGCACACACCCAGCACCCTGCACACTCCCAGCATCCTGAACACAGCCAGCACCCTGCACACTACCAGCAACCTGCACACACCTAGCACCCTGCACACACACATCATCCTGCACACACCCAGCACCCAGAACACTCCCAGCACCCTGGACACACCCAGCACCCTGCACACTCCCTGCATCCTGCATACACCCAGCATCCTGAACACACCCAGCACCCGGCACACTCCGTGCACCCTGCACACACCCAGCACCCTGCACACTGCCAGCACCCTGCACACACCCAGCATCCTGCACACTCCCAGCACCCTGCATGCACCCAGCATCCTGTCCACTCCCAGCACCCTGCACACACCCAGCACCCACGACACACCTAGCATCCTGCACACACCCAGCACCCTGCACACACCCTGCACCCTACACACACCCAGCATCGTGCACACACCCAGCATCCTGCACACACCCAGCACCCTCCACACACCCAGCACCCTGCACACACCCAGCACCCTGCATACTCCCAGCACCCTGCATACTCCCAGCATCCTGCACAAACCCAGCACCCTGCACACACCCAGCACCCTGCACACACCCAGCAACCTGCACAAACCCAGCACACTGCACACTCCCAGCATCCTGCACGCACCCAGCATCTTGCACACACCCAGCATCCTGCACACTCCCAGCACCCTGCACACACCCAGCACCCTGCACACTCCCAGCAACCTGCACGCACCCTGCACCCTGCACGCTCCCTGCATCCTGCACACACCCAGCTTCCTGCACACACCCAGCTTCCTGCACACACCCAGCAACCTGCACACACCCAGCATCCTGCACGCACACAGCATCCTGCACACACCCAGCACACACCCAGCATCCTGCACACACCCAGCATCCTAGGCACTCCCAGCACCCTGCACACACCCAGCATCCTGCACACACCCAGCATCCTGGACACTCCCAGCACCCTGCACACACCCAGCATCCAGCACACACCCAGCACCCTGCACACTCCCAGCATCCTGCACACACCCAGCACCCTGCACACACCCAGCACCCTGAACAAACCCAGCACCCTGCACACACCCAGCATCCTGCACACACCCAGCACCCTGCACACTCCCAGCACCCTGCACACACCCAGCATCCTGCACACACCCAGCATCCTGGACAGTCCCAGCACCCTGCACACACCCTGCTTCCTGCACACTCCCAGCACCCTGCACACACCCAGCATGCTGCACACTCCCAGCACTCTGCACACACCCAGCACCCTGCACACACCCAGCAGCCGGCACCCACCCAGCACCCGGCACCCACCCAGCACCCTGCATGCACCGAGCACCCTGCACATGCCCAGCACTATGCACACACCCAGCATCACGCACGCACGAGCACCCTGCACACACCCAGCACCCTGCACTCACCCAGCATCCTGCAGTCTCCAAGCACCCTGCACACTCCCAGCACCCTGCACTCTCCCAGCACCCTGCACACACCCAGCACCCTGCACACACCCAGCATCCTGCACACTCCCAGCACCCTGCACACACCCAGCATCCTGCACACACCCAGCACCCTGCACACTCCCAGCACCCTGCACACACCCAGCACCCTGCACGCACCCAGCATCCTGCACACACCCAGCATCCTGCACACACCCAGCACCCTGCACACTCCCAGCATCCTGCATACACCCAGCATCCTGAACACACCCAGCACCCTGCACACACCCAGCACCCTGCACACTGCCAGCACCCTGCACACATCCAACATCCTGCACACTCCCAGCACCCTGCATGCAGCCAACATCCTGCACACACCCAGCACCCTGCACACCTTGCACACACCCAGCATTCTGCACACACCTAGCATCCTGTACACTCCCAGCACCCTGCACACACCCAGCACCCACCACACACCTAGCATCCTGCACACACCCAGCACCCTGCACACACCCTGCACCCTGCACACACCCAGCACCCTCCACACACCCAGCACCCTGCACACGCCCAGCACCCTGCACACACCCAGCACCCTGCACAGACCCAGCATCCTGCACAATCCCAGCACCCTGCACACACCTAGCACCCTGCAATCACCCAGCATCCTGCACACTCCCAGCACCCTGCACACACCCAGCACCCTGCACACACCCAGCAAACTGCACACTCCCAGCAACCTGCACACACCCAGCACCCTGCACGCACCCAGCACCCTGCACGCACCCCGCACCCTGCACGCTCCCAGCATCCTGCACACACCCAGCTTCCTGCACACACCCAGCATCCTGCTCACACCCAGCTCCCTGCACACACCGAGCACCCGGCACACACCCAGTATCCTGCACACACCCAGCATCCTGCACACACCCAGCATCCTGCACACACCCAGCACCCTGCACACTCAGAGCATCCTGAACACACCCAGCATCCTCCACACACACAGCACTCTGCACACTCCCAGCACCCTGCACACACCCAACACCCTGAACACACCCAGCACCCTGCACACTCCCAGCACCCTGCACACACCCAGCAACCTGCACACACCCAGCACCCTGCACACTCCCAGCATCCTGTACACTCCCGGCACCCTGCACACACCCATCATCCTGCACACTCCCAGCACCCTGCACACTCCCAGCACCCTGCACACACCCAGCACCCTGCACACTCCAGCACCCTGCACACACCCAGCACCCTGCACACTCCCTGCATCCTGCATACACCCAGCATCCTGAACACACCCAGCACCCGGCACACTCCGTGCACCCTGCACACACCCAGCACCCTGCACACTGCCAGCACCCTGCACACACCCAGCATCCTGCACACTCCCAGCACCCTGCATGCACCCAGCATCCTGTCCACTCCCAGCACCCTGCACACACCCAGCACCCACGACACACCTAGCATCCTGCACACACCCAGCACCCTGCACACACCCTGCACCCTACTCACACCCAGCATCGTGCACACACCCAGCATCCTGCACACACCCAGCACCCTCCACACACCCAGCACCCTGCACACACCCAGCACCCTGCATACTCCCAGCACCCTGCATACTCCCAGCATCCTGCACAAACCCAGCACCCTGCACACACCCAGCACCCTGCACACACCCAGCAACCTGCACAAACCCAGCACCCTGCACACTCCCAGCATCCTGCACGCACCCAGCATCTTGCACACACCCAGCATCCTGCACACTCCCAGCACCCTGCACACACCCAGCACCCTGCACACTCCCAGCATCCTGCACGCACCCTGCACCCTGCACGCTCCCTGCATCCTGCACACACCCAGCTTCCTGCACACACCCAGCTTCCTGCACACACCCAGCAACCTGCACACACCCAGCATCCTGCACGCACACAGCATCCTGCACACACCCAGCACACACCCAGCATCCTGCACACACCCAGCATCCTAGACACTCCCAGCATCCTGCACACACCCAGCTTCCTGCATACACCGAGCATCCTGCTCAAACCCAGCACCCTGCACACACAGAGCACCCTGCACACACCCAGCATCCTGCACACACCCTGCACACTCACAGCATCCTGAACACACCCATCATCCTCCACACACACAGCACTCTGCACACTCCCAGCACCCTGAACTCACCCAGCACCCTGCACACTCCCAGCACCCTGCACACACCCAGCACCCTGCAGAATCCCAGCACCCTGCACACTCCCAGCACCTTGCACACTCCCAGCACCCTGCACACACCCAGCACCCTGCACACTCCCAGCACCCTGCACACTCCCAGCACCCTGCACACACCCAGCACCCTGCACACACCCATCAACCTGCACACACCCAGCACACTGCACACTCCCAGCACCCTGCACACACCCAGCACCCTGCACACTACCAGAAACCTGCACACACCCAGCATCCTGCACACTACCAGAAACCTGCACACACCCAGCATCCTGCACACACCCATCATCCTGCACACACCCAGCACCCTGCACACTCCCAGCATCCTGAACACAGCCAGCAATCTGCACACACCCATCAACCTGCACACACCCAGCACACTGCACACTCCCAGCACCCTGCACACACCCAGCACCCTGCACACTACCAGAAACCTGCACACACAAGCATCCTGCACACACCCATCATCCTGCACACACCCAGCACCCTGCACACTCCCAGCATCCTGAACACAGCCAGCAATCTGCACACTGCCAGCAACCTGCACACACCCAGCACCCTGCACGCACCCAGCATCCTGCACACACCCAGCATCCTGCACACACCCAGCACCCTGCACACTCCCAGCATCCTGCATACACCCAGCATCCTGAACACACCCAGCACCCTGCACACACCCAGCACCCTGCACACTGCCAGCACCCTGCACACATCCAACATCCTGCACACTCCCAGCACCCTGCATGCAGCCAACATCCTGCACACACCCAGCACCCTGCACACCTTGCACACACCCAGCATTCTGCACACACCTAGCATCCTGTACACTCCCAGCACCCTGCACACACCCAGCACCCACCACACACCTAGCATCCTGCACACACCCAGCACCCTGCACACACCCTGCACCCTGCACACACCCAGCACCCTCCACACACCCAGCACCCTGCACACGCCCAGCACCCTGCACACACCCAGCACCCTGCACAGACCCAGCATCCTGCACAATCCCAGCACCCTGCACACACCCAGCACCCTGCAATCACCCAGCATCCTGCACACTCCCAGCACCCTGCACACACCCAGCACCCTGCACACACCCAGCAAACTGCACACTCCCAGCACCCTGCACACACCCAGCACCCTGCACGCACCCAGCACCCTGCACGCACCCCGCACCCTGCACGCTCCCAGCATCCTGCACACACCCAGCTTCCTGCACACACCCAGCATCCTGCTCACACCCAGCTCCCTGCACACACCGAGCACCCGGCACACACCCAGTATCCTGCACACACCCAGCATCCTGCACACACCCAGCATCCTGCACACACCCAGCACCCTGCACACTCAGAGCATCCTGAACACACCCAGCATCCTCCACACACACAGCACTCTGCACACTCCCAGCACCCTGCACACACCCAACACCCTGAACACACCCAGCACCCTGCACACTCCCAGCACCCTGCACACACCCAGCACCCTGCACACACCCAGCACCCTGCACACTCCCAGCATCCTGTACACTCCCGGCACCCTGCACACACCCATCATCCTGCACACTCCCAGCACCCTGCACACTCCCAGCACCCTGCACACACCCAGCACCCTGCACACTCCAGCACCCTGCACACACCCAGCACCCTGCACACTCCCTGCATCCTGCATACACCCAGCATCCTGAACACACCCAGCACCCGGCACACTCCGTGCACCCTGCACACACCCAGCACCCTGCACACTGCCAGCACCCTGCACACACCCAGCATCCTGCACACTCCCAGCACCCTGCATGTACCCAGCATCCTGTCCACTCCCAGAACCCTGCACACACCCAGCACCCACGACACACCTAGCATCCTGCACACACCCAGCACCCTGCACACACCCTGCACCCTACTCACACCCAGCATCGTGCACACACCCAGCATCCTGCACACACCCAGCACCCTCCACACACCCAGCACCCTGCACACACCCAGCACCCTGCATACTCCCAGCACCCTGCATACTCCCAGCATCCTGCACAAACCCAGCACCCTGCACACACCCAGCACCCTGCACACACCCAGCAACCTGCACAAACCCAGCACCCTGCACACTCCCAGCATCCTGCACGCACCCAGCATCTTGCACACACCCAGCATCCTGCACACTCCCAGCACCCTGCACACACCCAGCACCCTGCACACTCCCAGCAACCTGCACGCACCCTGCACCCTGCACGCTCCCTGCATCCTGCACACACCCAGCTTCCTGCACACACCCAGCTTCCTGCACACACCCAGCAACCTGCACACACCCAGCATCCTGCACGCACACAGCATCCTGCACACACCCAGCACACACCCAGCATCCTGCACACACCCAGCATCCTAGACACTCCCAGCATCCTGCACACACCCAGCTTCCTGCATACACCGAGCATCCTGCTCAAACCCAGCACCCTGCACACACAGAGCACCCTGCACACACCCAGCATCCTGCACTCACCCTGCACACTCACAGCATCCTGAACACACCCATCATCCTCCACACACACAGCACTCTGCACACTCCCAGCACCCTGAACTCACCCAGCACCCTGCACACTCCCAGCACCCTGCACACACCCAGCACCCTGCAGAATCCCAGCACCCTGCACACTCCCAGCACCTTGCACACTCCCAGCACCCTGCACACACCCAGCACCCTGCACACTCCCAGCACCCTGCACACTCCCAGCACCCTGCACACACCCAGCACCCTGCACACACCCATCAACCTGCACACACCCAGCACACTGCACACTCCCAGCACCCTGCACACACCCAGCACCCTGCACACTACCAGAAACCTGCACACACCCAGCATCCTGCACACTACCAGAAACCTGCACACACCCAGCATCCTGCACACACCCATCATCCTGCACACACCCAGCACCCTGCACACTCCCAGCATCCTGAACACAGCCAGCAATCTGCACACACCCATCAACCTGCACACACCCAGCACACTGCACACTCCCAGCACCCTGCACACACCCAGCACCCTGCACACTACCAGAAACCTGCACACACAAGCATCCTGCACACACCCATCATCCTGCACACACCCAGCACCCTGCACACTCCCAGCATCCTGAACACAGCCAGCAATCTGCACACTGCCAGCAACCTGCACACACCCAGCACCCTGCACACACACATCATCCTGCACACACCCAGCACCCAGAACACTCCCAGCACGCTGGACACAACCAGCACCCTGCTCACTCCCAGCATCCTGCACACTCCCAGCACCCTGCACACTCCCAGCACCCTGCACACTCCCAGCACCCTGCACACTCCCAGCACCCTGCACACACCCAGCATCCTGCACACACCCAGCATCCTGCACACACCCAGCACCCTGCACACACCCAGCATCCTGCACACACCCAGCACCCTGCACTCACCCAGCACCCTGAACACTCCCAGCACCCTGCACACTCCCAGCACCCTGCACACACCCAGCATCCTGCACACACCCAGCACCCTGCACACACCCAGCATCCTGCACACACCCAGCACCCTGCATACTCCCAGCACCCTGCATACTCCCAGCATCCTGCACAAACCCAGCACCCAGCACACACCCAGCATCTTGCACACAACCAGCAACCTGCACACACCCAGCTAAACTGCACACACCCAGCACTCTGCACACACCCAGCAACCTGCACACACCCAGCATCCTGCACACACCCAGCTAAACTGCACACTCCCAGCACTCTGCACACACCCAGCAACCTGCACACACCCAGCTAAACTGCACACTCCCAGCACTCTGCACACACCCAGCAACCTGCACACACCCAGCAACCTGCACACACCCAGCATCCTGCACACACCCAGCACACTCCCAGCATCCTGCACACACCCAGCATCCTGCACACACCCAGCACCCTTCACACACCCAGCACCCTGCACACTCCCAGCACCCTGCACACTCCCAGCACCCTGCAGACACCCATCATCCTGCACACTCCCAGAATTCTGCACACTCCCAGCACCCTGCACACACCCAGCACCCTGTACACTCCCAGCACCCTGCCACACCCAGCACCCTGCACACACCCAGCATCCTGCACACACCCAGCATCCTTGACACTCCCAGCACACTGCACACTCCCAGCACCCTGCACACACCCAGCACCCTGCACACACCCAGCACCCTGCACACTCCCAGCACCCTGCACGCTCCCAGCACCCTGCACACACCCAGCACCCTGCACACACCGAGCATCCTGCACACACCCAGCACCCTGCACACTCCCAGCATCCTGCACACACCAAGCACCCAGCACACACACAGCACCCTGCACACACACAGCACCCTGGACACACCCAGCATCCTGCACACACCCAGCATCCTGGACACTCCCAGCACCCTGCACACACCCAGCATCCAGCACACACCCAGCACCCTGCACACTCCCAGCATCCTGCACACACCCAGCACCCTGCACACACCCAGCACCCTGCACAAACCCAGCACCCTGCACACACCCAGCATCCTGCACACACCCAGCACTCTGCACACTCCCAGCATCCTGGACAGTGCCAGCACCCTGCTCACACTCAGCTTCCTGCACACTCCCAGCTTCCTGCACACACCCAGCATCCTGCACACTCCCAGCACTCTGCACACACCCAGCACCCTGCACACACCCAGCACCCTGCACCCACCCAGCACCCTGCACGCACCGAGCACCCTGCACACACCCAGCACTATGCACACACCCAGCATCACGCAGGCACCAGCACCCTGCACTCACCCAGCATCCTGCAGTCACCAAGTACCCTGCACACTCTCAGCACCCAGCACACTCCCAGCACCCTGCACACACCCAGCACCCTGCACACACCCAGCCTCCCGCATACAGCACCCTGCACACACCCAGCATCCTGCACACACCCAGCACCCTGCATGTACCCAGCATCCTGTCCACTCCCAGAACCCTGCACACACCCAGCACCCACGACACACCTAGCATCCTGCACACACCCAGCACCCTGCACACACCCTGCACCCTACTCACACCCAGCATCGTGCACACACCCAGCATCCTGCACACACCCAGCACCCTCCACACACCCAGCACCCTGCACACACCCAGCACCCTGCATACTCCCAGCACCCTGCATACTCCCAGCATCCTGCACAAACCCAGCACCCTGCACACACCCAGCACCCTGCACACACCCAGCAACCTGCACAAACCCAGCACCCTGCACACTCCCAGCATCCTGCACGCACCCAGCATCTTGCACACACCCAGCATCCTGCACACTCCCAGCACCCTGCACACACCCAGCACCCTGCACACTCCCAGCAACCTGCACGCACCCTGCACCCTGCACGCTCCCTGCATCCTGCACACACCCAGCTTCCTGCACACACCCAGCTTCCTGCACACACCCAGCAACCTGCACACACCCAGCATCCTGCACGCACACAGCATCCTGCACACACCCAGCACACACCCAGCATCCTGCACACACCCAGCATCCTAGACACTCCCAGCATCCTGCACACACCCAGCTTCCTGCATACACCGAGCATCCTGCTCAAACCCAGCACCCTGCACACACAGAGCACCCTGCACACACCCAGCATCCTGCACTCACCCTGCACACTCACAGCATCCTGAACACACCCATCATCCTCCACACACACAGCACTCTGCACACTCCCAGCACCCTGAACTCACCCAGCACCCTGCACACTCCCAGCACCCTGCACACACCCAGCACCCTGCAGAATCCCAGCACCCTGCACACTCCCAGCACCTTGCACACTCCCAGCACCCTGCACACACCCAGCACCCTGCACACTCCCAGCACCCTGCACACTCCCAGCACCCTGCACACACCCAGCACCCTGCACACACCCATCAACCTGCACACACCCAGCACACTGCACACTCCCAGCACCCTGCACACACCCAGCACCCTGCACACTACCAGAAACCTGCACACACCCAGCATCCTGCACACTACCAGAAACCTGCACACACCCAGCATCCTGCACACACCCATCATCCTGCACACACCCAGCACCCTGCACACTCCCAGCATCCTGAACACAGCCAGCAATCTGCACACACCCATCAACCTGCACACACCCAGCACACTGCACACTCCCAGCACCCTGCACACACCCAGCACCCTGCACACTACCAGAAACCTGCACACACAAGCATCCTGCACACACCCATCATCCTGCACACACCCAGCACCCTGCACACTCCCAGCATCCTGAACACAGCCAGCAATCTGCACACTGCCAGCAACCTGCACACACCCAGCACCCTGCACACACACATCATCCTGCACACACCCAGCACCCAGAACACTCCCAGCACGCTGGACACAACCAGCACCCTGCTCACTCCCAGCATCCTGCACACTCCCAGCACCCTGCACACTCCCAGCACCCTGCACACTCCCAGCACCCTGCACACTCCCAGCACCCTGCACACACCCAGCATCCTGCACACACCCAGCATCCTGCACACACCCAGCACCCTGCACACACCCAGCATCCTGCACACACCCAGCACCCTGCACTCACCCAGCACCCTGAACACTCCCAGCACCCTGCACACTCCCAGCACCCTGCACACACCCAGCATCCTGCACACACCCAGCACCCTGCACACACCCAGCATCCTGCACACACCCAGCACCCTGCATACTCCCAGCACCCTGCATACTCCCAGCATCCTGCACAAACCCAGCACCCAGCACACACCCAGCATCTTGCACACAACCAGCAACCTGCACACACCCAGCTAAACTGCACACACCCAGCACTCTGCACACACCCAGCAACCTGCACACACCCAGCATCCTGCACACACCCAGCTAAACTGCACACTCCCAGCACTCTGCACACACCCAGCAACCTGCACACACCCAGCTAAACTGCACACTCCCAGCACTCTGCACACACCCAGCAACCTGCACACACCCAGCAACCTGCACACACCCAGCATCCTGCACACACCCAGCACACTCCCAGCATCCTGCACACACCCAGCATCCTGCACACACCCAGCACCCTTCACACACCCAGCACCCTGCACACTCCCAGCACCCTGCACACTCCCAGCACCCTGCAGACACCCATCATCCTGCACACTCCCAGAATTCTGCACACTCCCAGCACCCTGCACACACCCAGCACCCTGTACACTCCCAGCACCCTGCCACACCCAGCACCCTGCACACACCCAGCATCCTGCACACACCCAGCATCCTTGACACTCCCAGCACACTGCACACTCCCAGCACCCTGCACACACCCAGCACCCTGCACACACCCAGCACCCTGCACACTCCCAGCACCCTGCACGCTCCCAGCACCCTGCACACACCCAGCACCCTGCACACACCGAGCATCCTGCACACACCCAGCACCCTGCACACTCCCAGCATCCTGCACACACCAAGCACCCAGCACACACACAGCACCCTGCACACACACAGCACCCTGGACACACCCAGCATCCTGCACACACCCAGCATCCTGGACACTCCCAGCACCCTGCACACACCCAGCATCCAGCACACACCCAGCACCCTGCACACTCCCAGCATCCTGCACACACCCAGCACCCTGCACACACCCAGCACCCTGCACAAACCCAGCACCCTGCACACACCCAGCATCCTGCACACACCCAGCACTCTGCACACTCCCAGCATCCTGGACAGTGCCAGCACCCTGCTCACACTCAGCTTCCTGCACACTCCCAGCTTCCTGCACACACCCAGCATCCTGCACACTCCCAGCACTCTGCACACACCCAGCACCCTGCACACACCCAGCACCCTGCACCCACCCAGCACCCTGCACGCACCGAGCACCCTGCACACACCCAGCACTATGCACACACCCAGCATCACGCAGGCACCAGCACCCTGCACTCACCCAGCATCCTGCAGTCACCAAGTACCCTGCACACTCTCAGCACCCAGCACACTCCCAGCACCCTGCACACACCCAGCACCCTGCACACACCCAGCCTCCCGCATACAGCACCCTGCACACACCCAGCATCCTGCACACACCCAGCACCCTGCACACACCGAGCATCCTGCACACACCCAGCACCCTGCACACTCACAGCACCCTGCACACACCCAGCACCCCACACGCACCCAGCATCCTGCACACACCCAGCATCCTGCACACACCCAGCACCCTGCACACGCCCAGCATCCTGCATACACCCAGCATCCTGAACACACCCAGCACCCGGCACACTCCGTGCACCCTGCACACACCCAGCACCCTGCACACTGCCAGCACCCTGCACACACCCAGCATCCTGCACACTCCCAGCACCCTGCATGCACCCAGCATCCTGTCCACTCCCAGCATCCTGCACACACCCAGCACCCACGACACACCTAGCATCCTGCACATACACAGCACCCTGCACACACCCTGCACCCTGCACACACCCAGCATCGTGCACACACCCAGCATCCTGCACACACCCAGCACCCTCCACACACCCAGCACCCTGCACACACCCAGCATCCTGCACACACCCAGCACCCTGCACACACCCAGCACCCTCCACACACCCAGCATCCTGCACACTCCCAGCACCCTGCACACACCCAGCACCCTGCGCACACCCAGCACCCTGCACACACCCAGCATCCTGCACACACCCATCATCCTGCACACTCCCAGCACCTTGCACACTCCCAGCACCCTGCACACACCCAGCACCCTGCACACTCCCAGCACGCTGCACACTCCCAGCACCCTGCACACACCCAGCACCCTACACACACCCATCAACCTGCACACACCCAGCACACTGCACACTCCCAGCACCCTGCACACACCCAGCACCCTGCACACTACCAGAAACCTGCACACACCCAGCATCCTGCACACACCCATCATCCTGCACACACCCAGCACCCTGCACACTCCCAGCATCCTGAACACAGCCAGCAATCTGCACACTGCCAGCAACCTGCACACACCCAGCACCCTGCACACACACATCATCCTGCACACACCCAGCACCCAGAACACTCCCAGCACCCTGGACACACCCAGCACCCTGCTCACTCCCAGCACCCTGCACACTCCCAGCACCCTGCACACTCCCAGCACCCTGCACACTCCCAGCACCCTGCACACTCCCAGCACCCTGCACACTCCCAAACCCTGCACACACCCAGCATCCTGCACACACCCAGCACCCTGCACACACCCAGCATCCTGCACACACCCAGCACCCTGCACGCACCCAGCACCCTGAACACTCCCAGCACCCTGCACACTCCCAGCACCCTGCACACACCCAGCATCCTGCACACACCCAGCACCCTGCACACACCCAGCATCCTGCACACACCCAGCACCCTGCATTCTCCCAGCACCCTGCATACTCCCAGCATCCTGCACAAACCCAGCACCCTGCACACACCCAGCACCCTGCACACACCAAGCAACCTGCACAAACCCAGCACCCTGCACACACCCAGCATCCTGCACACTCCCAGCTAAACTGCACACTCCCAGCATCCTGCACACACCCAGCAACCTGCACACACCCAGCATCCTGCACGCACACAGCATCCTGCACACACCCAGCACACTCCCAGCATCCTGCACACACCCAGCATCCTGCACACACCCAGCACCCTTCACACACCCAGCACCCTGCACACTCCCAGCACCCTGCACACTCCCAGCACCCTGCACACACCCATCATCCTGCACACTCCCAGAATTCTGCACACTCCCAGCACCCTGCACGCACCCAGCACCCTGTACACTCCCAGCACCCTGCCACACCCAACACCCTGCACACACCCAGCATCCTGCACACACCCAGCATCCTTGACACTCCCAGCACACTGCACACTCCCAGCACCCTGCACACACCCAGAAGGCTCCACACTGCCAGTACCCTGCACACACCCAGCAACCTGCACACATCCAACATCCTGCACTCTCCCAGCACACTGCACACTCCCAGCACCCTGCACACACCTAGCAGCCTCCACACTCCCAGCACCCTGCACACACACAGCATCCTGCACACACCCAGCACCCTGCACACACCCAGCACCCTGCACACACCCAGCACCCTGCACACACCCAGCATCCTGTACACACCCAGCACCCTGCACACTCCCAGCACCCTGCACACTCCCAGCACCCTGCACACTCCCAGCACCCTGCACACACCCAGCACCCTGCACACTCCCAGCATCCTGCACACACCCAGCACCCTCCACACGCCCAGCACCCTGCACACACCCAGCATCCTGCACACACCCAGCACCCTGCACACACCCAGCACCCTGCACACACCCAGCATCCTGCACAATCCCAGCACCCTGCACACACCCAGCACCCTGCACACACCCAGCATCCTGCACACTCCCAGCACCCTGCACACACCCAGCACCCTGCACACACCCAGCAAACTGCACACTCCCAGCACCCTGCACACACACAGCACCCTGCACGCACCCAGCAACCTGCACGCACCCCGCACCCTGCACGCTCCCTGCATCCTGCACACACCCAGCTTCCTGCATACACCCAGCATCCTGCTCAAACCCAGCACCCTGCACACACAGAGCACCCTGCACACACCCAGCATCCTGCACACACCCTGCACACTCACAGCATCCTGAACACACCCAGCATCCTCCACACACACAGCACTCTGCACACTCCCAGCACCCTGAACTCACCCAGCACCCTGCACACTCCCAGCACCCTGCACACACCCAGCACCCTGCAGACTCCCAGCACCCTGAACTCACCCAGCATCATGCACACTCCCAGCACCCTGCACACTCCCAGCATCCTGCACACTCCCAGCACCCTGCACACACCCATCATCCTGCACACTCCCAGCACCTTGCACACTCCCAGCACCCTGCACACACCCAGCACCCTGCACACTCCCAGCACCCTGCACACTCCCAGCACCCTGCACACACCCAGCACCCTGCACACACCCATCAACCTGCACACACCCAGCACACTGCACACTCCCAGCACCCTGCACACACACAGCACCCTGCACACTACCAGAAACCTGCACACACCCAGCATCCTGCACACACCCATCATCCTGCACACACCCAGCACCCTGCACACTCCCAGCATCCTGAACACAGCCAGCAATCTGCACACTGCCAGCAACCTGCACACACCCAGCACCCTGCACACACACATCATCCTGCACACACCCAGCACCCAGAACACTCCCAGCACGCTGGACACAACCAGCACCCTGCTCACTCCCAGCACCCTGCACACTCCCAGCACCCTGCACACTCCCAGCACCCTGCACACTCCCAGCACCCTGGACACTCCCAGCACCCTGCACACACCCAGCATCCTGCACACACCCAGCACCCTGCACACACCCAGCATCCTGCACACACCCAGCACCCTGCACTCACCCAGCACCCTGAACACTCCCAGCACCCTGCACACTCCCAGCACCCTGCACACACCCAGCATCCTGCACACACCCAGCACCCTGCACACACCCAGCATCCTGCACACACCCAGCACCCTGCATACTCCCAGCACCCTGCATACTCCCAGCATCCTGCACAAACTCAGCACCCTGCACACACCCAGCACCCTGCACACACCAAGCAACCTGCACAAACCCAGCACCCTGCACACACCCAGCAACCTGCACACACCCAGCATCCTGCACACACCCAGCATCCTGCACACACCCAGCAACCTGCACACACCCAGCAACCTGCACACACCCAGCATTCTGCACACACCCAGCATCCTGCACACACCCAGCACACTCCCAGCATCCTGCACACACCCAGCATCCTGCACACACCCAGCACCCTTCACACACCCAGCACCCTGCACACTCCCAGCACCCTGCACACACCCAGCATCCTGCACACACCCAGCATCCTGCACACACCCAGCATCCTGCACACACCCAGCACACTCCCAGCATCCTGCACACACCCAGCATCCTGCACACACCCAGCACCCTTCACACACCCAGCACCCTGCACACTCCCAGCACCCTGCACACTCCCAGCACCCTGCAGACACCCATCATCCTGCACACTCCCAGAATTCTGCACACTCCCAGCACCCTGCACACACCCAGCACCCTGTACACTCCCAGCACCCTGCCACACCCAGCACCCTGCACACACCCAGCATCCTGCACACACCCAGCATCCTTGACACTCCCAGCACACTGCACACTCCCAGCACCCTGCACACACCCAGCACCCTGCACACACCCAGCACCCTGCACACTCCCAGCACCCTGCACGCTCCCAGCACCCTGCACACACCCAGCACCCTGCACACACCGAGCATCCTGCACACACCCAGCACCCTGCACACTCCCAGCATCCTGCACACACCAAGCACCCAGCACACACACAGCACCCTGCACACACACAGCACCCTGCACACACCCAGCATCCTGCACACACCCAGCATCCTGGACACTCCCAGCACCCTGCACACACCCAGCATCCAGCACACACCCAGCACCCTGCACACTCCCAGCATCCTGCACACACCCAGCACCTTGCACACACCCAGCACCCTGCACAAACCCAGCACCCTGCACACACCCAGCATCCTGCACACACCCAGCACCCTGCACACTCCCAGCATCCTGGACAGTGCCAGCACCCTGCTCACACTCAGCTTCCTGCACACTCCCAGCACCCTGCACACACCCAGCATCCTGCACACTCCCAGCACTCTGCACACACCCAGCACCCTGCACACACCCAGCACCCTGCACCCACCCAGCACCCTGCACGCAACGAGCACCCTGCACACACACAGCACTATGCACACACCCAGTATCACGCAGGCACCAGCACCCTGCATACACCCAGCACCCTGCACTCACCCAGCATCCTGCAGTCACCAAGTACCCTGCACACTCTCAGCACCCAGCACACTCCCAGCACCCTGCACACACCCAGCACCCTGCACACACCCAGCCTCCCGCATACAGCACCCTGCACACACCCAGCACCCTGCACACACCCAGCACCCTGCACACACCGAGCATCCTGCACACACCCAGCACCCTGCACACTCCCAGCACCCTGCACACACCCAGCACCCCGCACGCACCCAGCATCCTGCACACACCCAGCATCCTGCACACACCCAGCACCCTGCACACACCCAGCATCCTGCATACACCCAGCATCCTGAACACACCCAGCACCCGGCACACTCCGTGCACCCTGCACACACCCAGCACCCTGCACACTGCCAGCACCCTGCACACACCCAGCATCCTGCACACTCCCAGCACCCTGCATGCACCCAGCATCCTGTCCACTCCCAGCACCCTGCACACACCCAGCACCCACGACACACCTAGCATCCTGCACACACCCAGCACCCTGCACACACCCTGCACCCTGCACACACCCTGCACCCTGCACACACCCAGCATCCTGCACACACCCAGCATCCTGCACACACCCAGCACCCTCCACACACCCAGCACCCTGCACACACCCAGCATCCTGCACACACGCAGCACCCTGCACACACCCAGCACCCTGCACACAACCAGCATCCTGCACAATCCCAGCACCCTGCACACACCCAGCACCCTGCACACACCCATCAACCTGCACACACCCAGCACACTGCACACTCCCAGCACCCTGCACACACCCAGCACCCTGCACACTACCAGAAACCTGCACACACCCAGCATCCTGCACACACCCATCATCCTGCACACACCCAGCACCCTGCACACTCCCAGCATCCTGAACACAGCCAGCAATCTGCACACTGCCAGCAACCTGCACACACCCAGCACCCTGCACACACACATCATCCTGCACACACCCAGCACCCAGAACACTCCCAGCACGCTGGACACACCCAGCACCCTGCTCACTCCCAGCACCCTGCACACTCCCAGCACCCTGCACACTCCCAGCACCCTGCACACTCCCAGCACCCTGCACACACCCAGCATCCTGCACACACCCAGCACCCTGCACTCACCCAGCACCCTGAACACTCCCAGCACCCTGCACACTCCCAGCACCCTGCACACACCCAGCATCCTGCACACACCCAGCACCCTGCACACACCCAGCATCCTGCACACACCCAGCACCCTGCACTCACCCAGCACCCTGAACACTCCCAGCACCCTGCACACTCCCAGCACCCTGCACACACCCAGCATCCTGCACACACCCAGCACCCTGCACACACACAGCATCCTGCACACACCCAGCACCCTGCATTCTCCCAGCACCCTGCATACTCCCAGCATCCTGCACGAACCCAGCACCCTGCACACACCCAGCACCCTGCACACACCAAGCAACCTGCACAAACCCAGCACCCTGCACACACCCAGCATCCTGCACACTCCCAGCATCCTGCACACTCCCAGCTAAACTGCACACTCCCAGCAACCTGCACACACCCAGCATCCTGCACGCACACAGCATCCTGCACACACCCAGCACACTCCCAGCATCCTGCACACACCCAGCATCCTGCACACACCCAGCACCCTTCACACACCCAGCACCCTGCACACTCCCAGCACCCTGCACACTCCCAGCACCCTGCACACTCCCAGCACCCTGCACACACCCAGCACCCTGCAGAATCCCAGCACCCTGCACACTCCCAGCACCTTGCACACTCCCAGCACCCTGCACACACCCAGCACCCTGCACACTCCCAGCACCCTGCACACTCCCAGCACCCTGCACACACCCAGCACCCTGCACACACCCATCAACCTGCACACACCCAGCACACTGCACACTCCCAGCACCCTGCACACACCCAGCACCCTGCACACTACCAGAAACCTGCACACACCCAGCATCCTGCACACTACCAGAAACCTGCACACACCCAGCATCCTGCACACACCCATCATCCTGCACACACCCAGCACCCTGCACACTCCCAGCATCCTGAACACAGCCAGCAATCTGCACACACCCATCAACCTGCACACACCCAGCACACTGCACACTCCCAGCACCCTGCACACACCCAGCACCCTGCACACTACCAGAAACCTGCACACACAAGCATCCTGCACACACCCATCATCCTGCACACACCCAGCACCCTGCACACTCCCAGCATCCTGAACACAGCCAGCAATCTGCACACTGCCAGCAACCTGCACACACCCAGCACCCTGCACACACACATCATCCTGCACACACCCAGCACCCAGAACACTCCCAGCACGCTGGACACAACCAGCACCCTGCTCACTCCCAGCACCCTGCACACTCCCAGCACCCTGCACACTCCCAGCACCCTGCACACTCCCAGCACCCTGCACACTCCCAGCACCCTGCACACACCCAGCATCCTGCACACACCCAGCATCCTGCACACACCCAGCACCCTGCACACACCCAGCATCCTGCACACACCCAGCACCCTGCACTCACCCAGCACCCTGAACACTCCCAGCACCCTGCACACTCCCAGCACCCTGCACACACCCAGCATCCTGCACACACCCAGCACCCTGCACACACCCAGCATCCTGCACACACCCAGCACCCTGCATACTCCCAGCACCCTGCATACTCCCAGCATCCTGCACAAACCCAGCACCCAGCACACACCCAGCATCTTGCACACAACCAGCAACCTGCACACACCCAGCTAAACTGCACACACCCAGCACTCTGCACACACCCAGCAACCTGCACACACCCAGCATCCTGCACACACCCAGCTAAACTGCACACTCCCAGCACTCTGCACACACCCAGCAACCTGCACACACCCAGCTAAACTGCACACTCCCAGCACTCTGCACACACCCAGCAACCTGCACACACCCAGCAACCTGCACACACCCAGCATCCTGCACACACCCAGCACACTCCCAGCATCCTGCACACACCCAGCATCCTGCACACACCCAGCACCCTTCACACACCCAGCACCCTGCACACTCCCAGCACCCTGCACACTCCCAGCACCCTGCAGACACCCATCATCCTGCACACTCCCAGAATTCTGCACACTCCCAGCACCCTGCACACACCCAGCACCCTGTACACTCCCAGCACCCTGCCACACCCAGCACCCTGCACACACCCAGCATCCTGCACACACCCAGCATCCTTGACACTCCCAGCACACTGCACACTCCCAGCACCCTGCACACACCCAGCACCCTGCACACACCCAGCACCCTGCACACTCCCAGCACCCTGCACGCTCCCAGCACCCTGCACACACCCAGCACCCTGCACACACCGAGCATCCTGCACACACCCAGCACCCTGCACACTCCCAGCATCCTGCACACACCAAGCACCCAGCACACACACAGCACCCTGCACACACACAGCACCCTGGACACACCCAGCATCCTGCACACACCCAGCATCCTGGACACTCCCAGCACCCTGCACACACCCAGCATCCAGCACACACCCAGCACCCTGCACACTCCCAGCATCCTGCACACACCCAGCACCCTGCACACACCCAGCACCCTGCACAAACCCAGCACCCTGCACACACCCAGCATCCTGCACACACCCAGCACTCTGCACACTCCCAGCATCCTGGACAGTGCCAGCACCCTGCTCACACTCAGCTTCCTGCACACTCCCAGCTTCCTGCACACACCCAGCATCCTGCACACTCCCAGCACTCTGCACACACCCAGCACCCTGCACACACCCAGCACCCTGCACCCACCCAGCACCCTGCACGCACCGAGCACCCTGCACACACCCAGCACTATGCACACACACAGCATCACGCAGGCACCAGCACCCTGCACTCACCCAGCATCCTGCAGTCACCAAGTACCCTGCACACTCTCAGCACCCAGCACACTCCCAGCACCCTGCACACTCCCAGCATCCTGCACACACCCAGCATCCTGGACACTCCCAGCACCCTGCACACACCCAGCATCCAGCACACACCCAGCACCCTGCACACTCCCAGCATCCTGCACACACCCAGCATCCTGCACACACCCATCATCCTGCACACACCCAGCACCCTGCACACTCCCAGCATCCTGAACACAGCCAGCAATCTGCACACTGCCAGCAACCTGCACACACCCAGCACCCTGCACACACACATCATCCTGCACACACCCAGCACCCAGAACACTCCCAGCACCCTGGACACACCCAGCACCCTGCTCACTCCCAGCACCCTGCACACTCCCAGCACCCTGCACACTCCCAGCACCCTGCACACTCCCAGCACCCTGCACACTCCCAGCACCCTGCACACTCCCAAACCCTGCACACACCCAGCATCCTGCACACACCCAGCACCCTGCACACACCCAGCATCCTGCACACACCCAGCACCCTGCACGCACCCAGCACCCTGAACACTCCCAGCACCCTGCACACTCCCAGCACCCTGCACACACCCAGCATCCTGCACACACCCAGCACCCTGCACACACCAAGCATCCTGCACACACCCAGCACCCTGCATTCTCCCAGCACCCTGCATACTCCCAGCATCCTGCACAAACCCAGCACCCTGCACACACCCAGCACCCTGCACACACCAAGCAACCTGCACAAACCCAGCACCCTGCACACACCCAGCATCCTGCACACTCCCAGCTAAACTGCACACTCCCAGCATCCTGCACACACCCAGCAACCTGCACACACCCAGCATCCTGCACGCACACAGCATCCTGCACACACCCAGCACACTCCCAGCATCCTGCACACACCCAGCATCCTGCACACACCCAGCACCCTTCACACACCCAGCACCCTGCACACTCCCAGCACCCTGCACACTCCCAGCACCCTGCACACACCCATCATCCTGCACACTCCCAGAATTCTGCACACTCCCAGCACCCTGCACGCACCCAGCACCCTGTACACTCCCAGCACCCTGCCACACCCAGCACCCTGCACACACCCAGCATCCTGCACACACCCAGCATCCTTGACACTCCCAGCACACTGCACACTCCCAGCACCCTGCACACACCCAGAAGGCTCCACACTGCCAGTACCCTGCACACACCCAGCAACCTGCACACATCCAACATCCTGCACTCTCCCAGCACACTGCACACTCCCAGCACCCTGCACACACCTAGCAGCCTCCACACTCCCAGCACCCTGCACACACACAGCATCCTGCACACACCCAGCACCCTGCACACACCCAGCACCCTGCACACACCCAGCACCCTGCACACACCCAGCATCCTGTACACACCCAGCACCCTGCACACTCCCAGCACCCTGCACACTCCCAGCACCCTGCACACTCCCAGCACCCTGCACACACCCAGCACCCTGCACACTCCCAGCATCCTGCACACACCCAGCACCCTCCACACGCCCAGCACCCTGCACACACCCAGCATCCTGCACACACCCAGCACCCTGCACACACCCAGCACCCTGCACACACCCAGCATCCTGCACAATCCCAGCACCCTGCACACACCCAGCACCCTGCACACACCCAGCATCCTGCACACTCCCAGCACCCTGCACACACCCAGCACCCTGCACACACCCAGCAAACTGCACACTCCCAGCACCCTGCACACACACAGCACCCTGCACGCACCCAGCAACCTGCACGCACCCCGCACCCTGCACGCTCCCTGCATCCTGCACACACCCAGCTTCCTGCATACACCCAGCATCCTGCTCAAACCCAGCACCCTGCACACACAGAGCACCCTGCACACACCCAGCATCCTGCACACACCCTGCACACTCACAGCATCCTGAACACACCCAGCATCCTCCACACACACAGCACTCTGCACACTCCCAGCACCCTGAACTCACCCAGCACCCTGCACACTCCCAGCACCCTGCACACACCCAGCACCCTGCAGACTCCCAGCACCCTGAACTCACCCAGCATCATGCACACTCCCAGCACCCTGCACACTCCCAGCATCCTGCACACTCCCAGCACCCTGCACACACCCATCATCCTGCACACTCCCAGCACCTTGCACACTCCCAGCACCCTGCACACACCCAGCACCCTGCACACTCCCAGCACCCTGCACACTCCCAGCACCCTGCACACACCCAGCACCCTGCACACACCCATCAACCTGCACACACCCAGCACACTGCACACTCCCAGCACCCTGCACACACACAGCACCCTGCACACTACCAGAAACCTGCACACACCCAGCATCCTGCACACACCCATCATCCTGCACACACCCAGCACCCTGCACACTCCCAGCATCCTGAACACAGCCAGCAATCTGCACACTGCCAGCAACCTGCACACACCCAGCACCCTGCACACACACATCATCCTGCACACACCCAGCACCCAGAACACTCCCAGCACGCTGGACACAACCAGCACCCTGCTCACTCCCAGCACCCTGCACACTCCCAGCACCCTGCACACTCCCAGCACCCTGCACACTCCCAGCACCCTGCACACTCCCAGCACCCTGCACACACCCAGCATCCTGCACACACCCAGCACCCTGCACACACCCAGCATCCTGCACACACCCAGCACCCTGCACTCACCCAGCACCCTGAACACTCCCAGCACCCTGCACACTCCCAGCACCCTGCACACACCCAGCATCCTGCACACACCCAGCACCCTGCACACACCCAGCATCCTGCACACACCCAGCACCCTGCATACTCCCAGCACCCTGCATACTCCCAGCATCCTGCACAAACCCAGCACCCTGCACACACCCAGCACCCTGCACACACCCAGCAACCTGCACAAACCCAGCACCCTGCACACACCCAGCAACCTGCACACACCCAGCATCCTGCACACACCCAGCATCCTGCACACACCCAGCAACCTGCACACACCCAGCAACCTGCACACACCCAGCATCCTGCACACACCCAGCATCCTGCACACACCCAGCACACTCCCAGCATCCTGCACACACCCAGCATCCTGCACACACCCAGCACCCTTCACACACCCAGCACCCTGCACACTCCCAGCACCCTGCACACACCCAGCATCCTGCACACACCCAGCATCCTGCACACACCCAGCATCCTGCACACACCCAGCACACTCCCAGCATCCTGCACACACCCAGCATCCTGCACACACCCAGCACCCTTCACACACCCAGCACCCTGCACACTCCCAGCACCCTGCACACTCCCAGCACCCTGCAGACACCCATCATCCTGCACACTCCCAGAATTCTGCACACTCCCAGCACCCTGCACACACCCAGCACCCTGTACACTCCCAGCACCCTGCCACACCCAGCACCCTGCACACACCCAGCATCCTGCACACACCCAGCATCCTTGACACTCCCAGCACACTGCACACTCCCAGCACCCTGCACACACCCAGCACCCTGCACACACCCAGCACCCTGCACACTCCCAGCACCCTGCACGCTCCCAGCACCCTGCACACACCCAGCACCCTGCACACACCGAGCATCCTGCACACACCCAGCACCCTGCACACTCCCAGCATCCTGCACACACCAAGCACCCAGCACACACACAGCACCCTGCACACACACAGCACCCTGCACACACCCAGCATCCTGCACACACCCAGCATCCTGGACACTCCCAGCACCCTGCACACACCCAGCATCCAGCACACACCCAGCACCCTGCACACTCCCAGCATCCTGCACACACCCAGCACCCTGCACACACCCAGCACCCTGCACAAACCCAGCACCCTGCACACACCCAGCATCCTGCACACACCCAGCACCCTGCACACTCCCAGCATCCTGGACAGTGCCAGCACCCTGCTCACACTCAGCTTCCTGCACACTCCCAGCACCCTGCACACACCCAGCATCCTGCACACTCCCAGCACTCTGCACACACCCAGCACCCTGCACACACCCAGCACCCTGCACCCACCCAGCACCCTGCACGCAACGAGCACCCTGCACACACCCAGCACTATGCACACACCCAGTATCACGCAGGCACCAGCACCCTGCATACACCCAGCACCCTGCACTCACCCAGCATCCTGCAGTCACCAAGTACCCTGCACACTCTCAGCACCCAGCACACTCCCAGCACCCTGCACACACCCAGCACCCTGCACACACCCAGCCTCCCGCATACAGCACCCTGCACACACCCAGCACCCTGCACACACCCAGCACCCTGCACACACCGAGCATCCTGCACACACCCAGCACCCTGCACACTCCCAGCACCCTGCACACACCCAGCACCCCGCACGCACCCAGCATCCTGCACACACCCAGCATCCTGCACACACCCAGCACCCTGCACACACCCAGCATCCTGCATACACCCAGCATCCTGAACACACCCAGCACCCGGCACACTCCGTGCACCCTGCACACACCCAGCACCCTGCACACTGCCAGCACCCTGCACACACCCAGCATCCTGCACACTCCCAGCACCCTGCATGCACCCAGCATCCTGTCCACTCCCAGCACCCTGCACACACCCAGCACCCACGACACACATAGCATCCTGCACACACCCAGCACCCTGCACACACCCTGCACCCTGCACACACCCTGCACCCTGCACACACCCAGCATCCTGCACACACCCAGCATCCTGCACACACCCAGCACCCTCCACACACCCAGCACCCTGCACACACCCAGCATCCTGCACACACGCAGCACCCTGCACACACCCAGCACCCTGCACACAACCAGCATCCTGCACAATCCCAGCACCCTGCACACACCCAGCACCCTGCACACACCCATCAACCTGCACACACCCAGCACACTGCACACTCCCAGCACCCTGCACACACCCAGCACCCTGCACACTACCAGAAACCTGCACACACCCAGCATCCTGCACACACCCATCATCCTGCACACACCCAGCACCCTGCACACTCCCAGCATCCTGAACACAGCCAGCAATCTGCACACTGCCAGCAACCTGCACACACCCAGCACCCTGCACACACACATCATCCTGCACACACCCAGCACCCAGAACACTCCCAGCACGCTGGACACACCCAGCACCCTGCTCACTCCCAGCACCCTGCACACTCCCAGCACCCTGCACACTCCCAGCACCCTGCACACTCCCAGCACCCTGCACACACCCAGCATCCTGCACACACCCAGCACCCTGCACTCACCCAGCACCCTGAACACTCCCAGCACCCTGCACACTCCCAGCACCCTGCACACACCCAGCATCCTGCACACACCCAGCACCCTGCACACACCCAGCATCCTGCACACACCCAGCACCCTGCACTCACCCAGCACCCTGAACACTCCCAGCACCCTGCACACTCCCAGCACCCTGCACACACCCAGCATCCTGCACACACCCAGCACCCTGCACACACACAGCATCCTGCACACACCCAGCACCCTGCATTCTCCCAGCACCCTGCATACTCCCAGCATCCTGCACGAACCCAGCACCCTGCACACACCCAGCACCCTGCACACACCAAGCAACCTGCACAAACCCAGCACCCTGCACACACCCAGCATCCTGCACACTCCCAGCATCCTGCACACTCCCAGCTAAACTGCACACTCCCAGCAACCTGCACACACCCAGCATCCTGCACGCACACAGCATCCTGCACACACCCAGCACACTCCCAGCATCCTGCACACACCCAGCATCCTGCACACACCCAGCACCCTTCACACACCCAGCACCCTGCACACTCCCAGCACCCTGCACACTCCCAGCACCCTGCACACACCCATCATCCTGCACACACCCAGCATCCTGCACACACCCAGCACCCTGCACACTCCCAGAATTCTGCACACTCCCAGCACCCTGCACAAACCCAGCACCCTGTACACTCCCAGCACCCTGCCACACCCAGCACCCTGCACACACCCAGCATCCTGCACACACCCAGCATCCTTGACACTCCCAGCACACTGCACACTCCCAGCACCCTGCACACACCCAGCAGCCTCCACACTGCCAGTACCCTGCACACACCCAGCAACCTGCACACACCCAACATCCTGCACTCTCCCAGCACACTGCACACTCCCAGCACACTGCACACTCCCAGCACACTGCACACTCCCAGCACCCTGCACACACCCAGCAGCCTCCACACTCCCAGCACCCTGCACACACACAGCATCCTGCACACACCCAGCACCCGGCACACACCCAGCACCCTGCACACACCCAGCATCCTGTACACACCCAGCACCCTGCACACTCCCAGCTCCCTGCACACTCCCAGCACCCTGCACACTCCCAGCATCCTGCACACACCCAGCATCCTGCACACACCCAGCACTCTGCACACTCCCAGCATCCTGCACACACCAAGCACCCTGCACACACCCAGCACCCTGCACACTCCCAGCACCCTGCACACACCCAGCATCCTGCACACACCCAGCATCCTAGACACTCCCAGCACCCTGCACACATCCAGCATCCTGCACACACCAGCATCCTGGACACTCCCAGCACCCTGCACATACCCAGCATCCAGCACACACCCAGCACCCTGCACACTCCCAGCATCCTGCACACACCCAGCACCCTGCACACACCCAGCACCCTGCACAAACCCAGCACCCTGCACACACCCAGCATCCTGCACACACCCAGCACCCTGCACACTCCCAGCATCCTGGACAGTCCCAGCACCCTGCACACACCCTGCTTCCTGCACACTCCCAGCACCCTGCACACACCCAGCATGCTGCACACTCCCAGCACTCGGCACACACCCAGCACCCTGCACACACCCAGCAGCCGGCACCCACCCAGCACCCGGCACCCACCCAGCACCCTGCATGCACCGAGCACCCTGCACATGCCCAGCACTATGCACACACCCAGCATCACGCACGCACTAGCACCCTTCACAAACCCAGCACCCTGCACTCACCCAGCATCCTGCAGTCTCCAAGCACCCTGCACACTCCCAGCACCCTGCACTCTCCCAGCACCCTGCACACACCCAGCACCCTGCACACACCCAGCATCCTGCACACTCCCAGCACCCTGCACACACCCAGCATCCTGCACACACCCAGCACCCTGCACACTCCCAGCACCCTGCACACACCCAGCACCCTGCACGCACCCAGCATCCTGCACACACCCAGCATCCTGCACACACCCAGCACCCTGCACACTCCCAGCATCCTGCATACACCCAGCATCCTGAACACACCCAGCACCCTGCACACACCCAGCACCCTGCACACTGCCAGAACCCTGCACACATCCAGTATCCTGCACACACCCAGCACCCTGCATGCAGCCAACATTATGCACACACCCAGCACCCTGCACACCTTGCACACACCCAGCACCCTGCACGCACCCAGCATCCTGCACACACCCAGCATCCTGCACACACCCAGCACCCTGCACACTCCCAGCATCCTGCATACACCCAGCATCCTGAACACACCCAGCACCCTGCACACACCCAGCACCCTGCACACTGCCAGAACCCTGCACACATCCAGCATCCTGCACACACCCAGCACCCTGCAAACACCCAGCATTCTGCACACACCTAGCATCCTGTACACTCCCAGCACCCTGCACACACCCAGCACCCACCACACACCTAGCATCCTGCAAACACCCAGCACCCTGCACACACCCTGCACCCTGCACACACCCAGCACCTTGCACACACCCAGCATCCTGCACACACCCAGCACCCTCCACACACCCATCACCCTGCACACACCCAGCATCCTGCACACACCCAGCACCCTGCACACACCCAGCACCCTGCACATGCCCAGCACCTTGCACACACCCAGCACCCTGCACACTCCCAGCACGCTGCACACTCCCAGCACCCTGCACACACCCAGCACCCTGCACACACCCATCAACCTGCACACACCCAGCACACTGCACACTCCCATCATCCTGCACACACCCAGCACCCTGCACACTCCCAGCATCCTGATCACAGCCAGCAATCTGCACACTGCCAGCAACCTGCACACACCCAGCACCCTGCACACACACATCATCCTGCACACACCCAGCACCCAGAACACTCCCAGCACGCTGGACACACCCAGCACCCTGCTCACTCCCAGCACCCTGCACACACCCAGCACCCTGCACACTCCCAGCACCCTGCACACTCCCAGCACCCTGCACACACCCAGCATCCTGCACACACCCAGCACCCTGCGCTCACCCAGCACCCTGAACACTCCCAGCACCCTGCACACTCCCAGCACCCTGCACACACCCAGCATCCTGCACACACCCAGCACCCTGCACACACCCAGCATTCTGCACACACCCAGCACCCTGCACTCACCCAGCACCCTGAACACTCCCAGCACCCTGCACACTCCCAGCACCCTGCACACACCCAGCATCCTGCACACACCCAGCACCCTGCACACACCCAGCATCCTGCACACACCCAGCACCCTGCATTCTCCCAGCACCCTGCATACTCCCAGCATCCTGCACAAACCCAGCACCCTGCACACACCCAGCACCCTGCACACACCAAGCAACCTGCACAAACCCAGCACCCTGCACACACCCAGCATCCTGCACACTCCCAGCATCCTGCACACTCCCAGCTAAACTGCACACTCCCAGCAACCTGCACACACCCAGCATCCTGCACGCACACAGCATCCTGCACACACCCAGCACACTCCCAGCATCCTGCACACACCCAGCATCCTGCACACACCCAGCACCCTTCACACACCCAGCACCCTGCACACTCCCAGCACCCTGCACACTCCCAGCACCCTGCACACACCCATCATCCTGCACACTCCCAGAATTCTGCACACTCCCAGCACCCTGCACAAACCCAGCACCCTGTACACTCCCAGCACCCTGCCACACCCAGCACCCTGCACACACCCAGCATCCTGCACACACCCAGCATCCTTGACACTCCCAGCACACTGCACACTCCCAGCACCCTGCACACACCCAGCAGCCTCCACACTGCCAGTACCCTGCACACACCCAGCAACCTGCACACACCCAACATCCTGCACTCTCCCAGCACACTGCACACTCCCAGCACACTGCACACTCCCAGCACCCTGCACACACCCAGCAGCCTCCACACTCCCAGCACCCTGCACACACACAGCATCCTGCACACACCCAGCACCCTGCACACACCCAGCACCCTGCACACACCCAGCATCCTGTACACACCCAGCACCCTGCACACTCCCAGCACCCTGCACACTCCCAGCACCCTGCACACTCCCAGCACCCTGCACACACCCAGCATCCTGCACACACCCAGCACTCTGCATACTCCCAGCATCCTGCACACACCAAGCACCCTGCACACACCCAGCACCCTGCACACTCCCAGCACCCTGCACACACCCAGCATCCTGCACACAGCCAGCATCCTAGACACTCCCAGCACCCTGCACACACCCAGCATCCTGCACACACCCAGCATCCTGGACACTCCCAGCACCCTGCACACACCCAGCATCCAGCACACACCCAGCACCCTGCCCACTCCCAGCATCCTGCACACACCCAGCACCCTGCACACACCCAGCACCCTGCACAAACCCAGCACCCTGCACACACCCAGCATCCTGCACACACCCAGCACCCTGCACACTCCCAGCATCCTGGACAGTCCCAGCACCCTGCACACACCCTGCTTCCTGCACACTCCCAGCACCCTGCACACACCCAGCATGCTGCACACTCCTAGCACTCTGCACACACCCAGCACCCTGCACACACCCAGCAGCCGGCACCCACCCAGCACCCGGCACCCACCCAGCACCCTGCATGCACCGAGCACCCTGCACATGCCCAGCACTATGCACACACCCAGCATCACGCACGCACTAGCACCCTTCACACACCCAGCACCCGGCACTCACCCAGCATCCTGCAGTCTCCAAGCACCCTGCACACTCCCAGCACCCTGCACTCTCCCAGCACCCTGCACACACCCAGCACCCTGCACACACCCAGCATCCTGCACACTCCCAGCACCCTGCACACACCCAGCATCCTGCACACACCCAGCACCCTGCACACTCCCAGCACCCTGCACACACCCAGCACCCTGCACACTCCCAGCACCCTGCACACTCCCAGCACCCTGCACACACCCAGCACCCTGCACACACCCAGCACACTCCTAGCACCCTGCACACACCCAGCACCCTGCACACTACCAGAAACCTGCACACACCCAGCATCCTGCTCACACCCATCATCCTGCACACTCCCAGCACCCTGCACACTGCCAGCATCCTGAACACAGCCAGCACCCTGCACACTACCAGCAACCTGCACACACCCAGCACCCTGCACACACACATCATCCTGCACACACCCAGCACCCAGAACACTCCCAGCACCCTGGACACACCCAGCACCCTGCACACTCCCAGCATCCTGCATACACCCAGCATCCTGAACACACCCAGCACCCGGCACACTCCGTGCACCCTGCACACACCCAGCACCCTGCACACTGCCAGCACCCTGCACACACCCAGCATCCTGCACACTCCCAGCACCCTGCATGCACCCAGCATCCTGTCCACTCCCAGCACCCTGCACACACCGAGCACCCACAACACACCTAGCATCCTGCACACACCCAGCACCCTGCACACACCCTGCACCCTGCACACACCCAGCATCGTGCACACACCCAGCATCCTGCACACACCCAGCACCCTCCACACATCCAGCACCCTGCACACACCCAGCATCCTGCACACACCCAGCACCCTGCACACACCCAGCACCCTGCACACACCCAGCATCCTGCACAATCCCAGCACCCTGCACACACCCGGCACCCTGCACACACCCAGCATCCTGCACACTCCCAGCACCCTGCACACACCCAGCACCCTGCACACACCCAGCAAACTGCACACTCCCAGCACCCTGCACACACACAGCACCCTGCACGCACCCAGCAACCTGCACGCACCCAGCACCCTGCACGCTCCCTGCATCCTGCACACACCCAGCTTCCTGCATACACCCAGCATCCTGCACACACCCAGCACCCTGCACACATCCAGCATCCTGCACACACCCAGCACCCTGCACTCACCCAGCACCCTGAACACTCCCAGCACCCTGCACACACCCAGCACCCTGCACACACCCAGCATCCTGCACACACCCAGCACCCTGCACACACCCAGCATCCTGCACACACCCAGCACCCTGCATACTCCCAGCACCCTGCATACTCCCAGCATCCTGCACAAACCCAGCACCCTGCACACACCCAGCACCCTGCACACACCCAGCAACCTGCACAAACCCAGCACCCTGCACACACCCAGCATCTTGCACACACCCAGCACCCTGCACACTCCCAGCACCCTGCACACACCGAGCACTCTGCACACACCCAGCAACCTGCACACACCCAGCACCCTGCACACACCCTGCACCCTGCACACACCCAGCACCCTGCACACACCCAGCATCCTGCGCACACCCAGCACCCTCCACACACCCAGCACCCTGCACACATCCAGCATCCTGCACACACCCAGCACCCTGCACACACCCAGCACCCTGCACACGCCCAGCACCCTGCACACACCCAGCACCCTGCACAGACCCATCATCCTGCACAATCCCAGCACCCTGCACACACCCAGCACCCTGCACACACCCAGCATCCTGCACACTCCCAGCACCCTGCACACACCCAGCACCCTGCACACACCCAGCAAACTGCACACTCCCAGCACCCTGCACACACCCAGCACCCTGCACGCACCCAGCACCCTGCACGCACCCCGCACCCTGCACGCTCCCAGCATCCTGCACACACCCAGCTTCCTGCACACACCCAGCATCCTGCTCACACCCAGCTCCCTGCACACACCGAGCACCCGGCACACACCCAGTATCCTGCACACACCCAGCATCCTGCACACACCCAGCACCCTGCACACTCAGAGCATCCTGAACACACCCAGCATCCTCCACACACACAGCACTCTGCACACTCCCAGCACCCTGCACACACCCAACACCCTGAACACACCCAGCACCCTGCACACTCCCAGCACCCTGCACACACCCAGGACCCTGCACACTCCCAGCACCCTGCACACTCCCAGCATCCTGTACACTCCCGGCACCCTGCACACTCCCAGCACCCTGCACACTCCCAGCACCCTGCACACACCCAGCTTCCTGCATACACCCAGCATCCTGCTCAAACCCAGCACCCTGCACACACAGAGCACCCTGCACACACCCATCATCCTGCACACTCCCAGCACCCTGCACACACCCAGCTTCCTGCATACACCCAGCATCCTGCACAAACCCAGCATCCTGCACACACCCTGCACACTCACAGCATCCTGAACACACCCAGCATCCTCCACACACACAGCACTCTGCACACTCCCAGCACCCTGAACTCACCCAGCACCCTGCACACTCCCAGCACCCTGCACACACCCAGCACCCTGCAGACTCCCAGCACCCTGAACTCACCCAGCATCATGCACACTCCCAGCGCCCTGCACACTCCCAGCATCCTGCACACTCCCAGCACCCTGCACACACCCATCATCCTGCACACTCCCAGCACCTTGCACACTCCCAGCACCCTGCACACACCCAGCACCCTGCACACTCCCAGCACCCTGCACACTCCCAGCACCCTGCACACACCCAGCACCCTGCACGCACCCATCAACCTGCACACACCCAGCACATTGCACACTCCCAGCACCCTGCATACACCCAGCACCCTGCACACTACCAGAAACCTGCACACACCCAACATCCTGCACACACCCATCATCCTGCACACACCCAGCACCCTGCACACTCCCAGCATCCTGAACACAGCCAGCAATCTGCACACTGCCAGCAACCTGCACACACCCAGCACCCTGCACACACACATCATCCTGCACACACCCAGCACCCAGAACACTCCCAGCATCCTGCACACACCCAGCACCCAGAACACTCCCAGCACACTGCACACTCCCAGCAGCCTCCACACTGCCAGTACCCTGCACACACACAGCAACCTGCACACACCCAGCACCCTGCACACTCCCAGCATCCTGAACACAGCCAGCAATCTGCACACTGCCAGCAACCTGCACACACCCAGCACCCTGCACACACACATCATCCTGCACACACCCAGCACCCAGAACACTCCCAGCACGCTGGACACACCCAGCAACCTGCTCACTCCCAGCACCCTGCACACTCCCAGCACCCTGCACACACCCAGCAACCTGCTCACTCCCAGCACCCTGCACACTCCCAGCACCCTGCACACTCCCAGCACCCTGCACACTCCCAGCACCCTGCACACTCCCAGCACCCTGCACACTCCTAGCACCCTGCACACACCCAGCACCCTGCACACACCCAGCATCCTGCACACACCCAGCACCCTGCACTCACCCAGCACCCTGAACACTCCCAGCACCCTGCACACTCCCAGCACCCTGCACACACCCAGCATCCTGCACACACCCAGCACCCTGCACACACCCAGCATCCTGCACACTCCCAGCACCCTGCATACTCCCAGCATCCTGCACACACCCAGCAGCCGGCACCCACCCAGCACCCGGCACCCACCCAGCACCCTGCATGCACCGAGCACCCTGCACATGCCCAGCACTATGCACACACCCAGCATCACGCACGCACTAGCACCCTGCACACACCCAGCACCCTGCACTCACCCAGCATCCTGCAGTCTCCAAGCACCCTGCACACTCCCAGCACCCTGCACTCTCCCAGCACCCTGCACACACCCAGCACCCTGCACACACCCAGCATCCTGCACACTCCCAGCACCCTGCACACACCCAGCATCCTGCACACACCCAGCACCCTGCACACTCCCAGCACCCTGCACACACCCAGCACCCTGCACGCACCCAGCATCCTGCACAAACCCAGCATCCTGCACACACCCAGCACCCTGCACACTCCCAGCATCCTGCATACACCCAGCATCCTGAACACACCCAGCACCCTGCACACACCCAGCACCCTGCACACTGCCAGCACCCTGCACACATCCAGCACCTGCACACTCCCAGCACCCTGCATGCAGCCAACATCCTGCACACACCCAGCACCCTGCACACCTTGCACACACCCAGCATTCTGCACACACCTAGCATCCTGTACACTCCCAGCACCCTGCACACACCCAGCACCCACCACACACCAAGCATCCTGCACACACCCAGCACCCTGCACACACCCTGCACCCTGCACACACCCAGCACCCTGCACACACCCAGCATCCTGCGCACACCCAGCACCCTCCACACACCCAGCACCCTGCACACACCCAGCATCCTGCACACACCCAGCACCCTGCACACACCCAGCACCCTGCACACGCCCAGCACCCTGCACACACCCAGCACCCTGCACAGACCCAGCATCCTGCACAATCCCAGCACCCTGCACACACCCAGCACCCTGCACACACCCAGCATCCTGCACACTCCCAGCACCCTGCACACACCCAGCACCCTGCACACACCCAGCAAACTGCACACTCCCAGCACCCTGCACACACCCAGCACGCACCCAGCACCCTGCACGCACCCCGCACCCTGCACGCTCCCAGCATCCTGCACACACCCAGCTTTCTGCACACACCCAGCATCCTGCTCACACCCAGCTCCCTGCACCCACCGAGCACCCGGCACACACCCAGTATCCTGCACACACCCAGCATCCTGCACACACCCAGCACCCTGCACACTCAGAGCATCCTGAACACACCCAGCATCCTCCACACACACAGCACTCTGCAGACTCCCAGCACCCTGCACACACCCAAAACCCTGAACATACCCAGCACCCTGCACACTCCCAGCACCCTGCACACACCCAGCACCCTGCACACACCCAGCACCCTGCACACTCCCAGCACCCTGCACACTCCCAGCATCCTGTACACTCCCGGCACCCTGCACACACCCATCATCCTGCACACTCCCAGCACCCTGAACACTCCCAGCACCCTGCACACACCCAGCACCCTGCACACTCCCAGCACCCTGCACACTCCCAGCACCCTGCACACACCCAGCACCCTGCACACACCCAGCACCCTGCACACTCCCAGCACCCTGCACACACCCAGCACCCTGCACACTACCAGAAACCTGCACACACCCAGCATCCTGCTCACACCCATCATCCTGCACACACCCAGCACCCTGCACACTCCCAGCATCCTGAACACAGCCAGCACCCTGCACACTACCAGCAACCTGCACACACCCAGCACCCTGCACACACACATCATCCTGCACACACCCAGCACCCAGAACACTCCCAGCACTCTGGACACACCCAGCACCCTGCTCACTCCCAGCACCCTGCACACTCCCAGCACCCTGCACACTCCCAGCACCCTGCACACACCCAGCATCCTGCACACACGCAGCACCCTGCACACACCCAGCACCCTGCACACACCCAGCACCCTGCACACACCCAGCACCCTGCACACACCCAGCACCCTGCATACTCCCAGCATCCTGCACACACCCAGCACCCTGCACACTCCCAGCACCCTGCATACTCCCAGCATCCTGCACACACCCAGCACCCTGCACACACCCAGCATCTTGCACACACCCAGCATCCTGCACACTCCCAGCACACTGCACACTCGCAGCACCCGGCACACTCCCAGCACCCTGCACGCACCCAGCACCCTGCACATACCCAGCACCCTGCACACACCCAGCATCCTGCACACACCCAGCACCCTGCACACTCCCAGCATCCTGCATACACCCAGCATGCTGAACACACCCAGCACCCTGCACACACCCAGCACCCTGCACACTGCCAGCACCCTGCACACACCCAGTATCCTGCACACACCCAGCATCCTGCACACACCCAGCACCCTGCACACTCAGAGCATCCTGAACACACCCAGCATCCTGCACACACACAGCACTCTGCACACTCCCAGCACCCTGCACACACCCAACACCCTGAACACACCCAGCACCCTGCACACTCCCAGCACCCTGCACACACCCAGCACCCTGCAGACTCCCAGCACCCTGAACACACCCAGCATCATGCACTCTCCCAGCACCCTGCACACTCCCAGCACCCTGCACACTCCCAGCACCCTGCACACACCCAGCACCCTGCACACTCCCAGCACCCTGCACACTCCCAGCACCCTGCACACACCCAGCACCCTGCACACACCCAGCACCCTGCACACTCCCAGCACCCAGCACACACCCAGCACCCTGCACACTACCAGAAACCTGCACACACCCAGCATCCTGCTCACACCCATCATCCTGCACACACCCAGCTCCCTGCACACTCCCAGCATCCTGCACACTCCCAGCACCCTGCACACACCCAGCACCCTGCACACACCCAGCAAACTGCACACTCCCAGCACCCTGCACACACCCAGCACGCACCCAGCACCCTGCACGCACCCCGCACCCTGCACGCTCCCAGCATCCTGCACACACCCAGCTTTCTGCACACACCCAGCATCCTGCTCACACCCAGCTCCCTGCACCCACCGAGCACCCGGCACACACCCAGTATCCTGCACACACCCAGCATCCTGCACACACCCAGCACCCTGCACACTCAGAGCATCCTGAACACACCCAGCATCCTCCACACACACAGCACTCTGCAGACTCCCAGCACCCTGCACACACCCAAAACCCTGAACATACCCAGCACCCTGCACACTCCCAGCACCCTGCACACACCCAGCACCCTGCACACACCCAGCACCCTGCACACTCCCAGCACCCTGCACACTCCCAGCATCCTGTACACTCCCGGCACCCTGCACACACCCATCATCCTGCACACTCCCAGCACCCTGAACACTCCCAGCACCCTGCACACACCCAGCACCCTGCACACTCCCAGCACCCTGCACACTCCCAGCACCCTGCACACACCCAGCACCCTGCACACACCCAGCACCCTGCACACTCCCAGCACCCTGCACACACCCAGCACCCTGCACACTACCAGAAACCTGCACACACCCAGCATCCTGCTCACACCCATCATCCTGCACACACCCAGCACCCTGCACACTCCCAGCATCCTGAACACAGCCAGCACCCTGCACACTACCAGCAACCTGCACACACCCAGCACCCTGCACACACACATCATCCTGCACACACCCAGCACCCAGAACACTCCCAGCACTCTGGACACACCCAGCACCCTGCTCACTCCCAGCACCCTGCACACTCCCAGCACCCTGCACACTCCCAGCACCCTGCACACACCCAGCATCCTGCACACACGCAGCACCCTGCACACACCCAGCACCCTGCACACACCCAGCACCCTGCACACACCCAGCACCCTGCACACACCCAGCACCCTGCATACTCCCAGCATCCTGCACACACCCAGCACCCTGCACACTCCCAGCACCCTGCATACTCCCAGCATCCTGCACACACCCAGCACCCTGCACACACCCAGCATCTTGCACACACCCAGCATCCTGCACACTCCCAGCACACTGCACACTCGCAGCACCCGGCACACTCCCAGCACCCTGCACGCACCCAGCACCCTGCACATACCCAGCACCCTGCACACACCCAGCATCCTGCACACACCCAGCACCCTGCACACTCCCAGCATCCTGCATACACCCAGCATGCTGAACACACCCAGCACCCTGCACACACCCAGCACCCTGCACACTGCCAGCACCCTGCACACACCCAGTATCCTGCACACACCCAGCATCCTGCACACACCCAGCACCCTGCACACTCAGAGCATCCTGAACACACCCAGCATCCTCCACACACACAGCACTCTGCACACTCCCAGCACCCTGCACACACCCAACACCCTGAACACACCCAGCACCCTGCACACTCCCAGCACCCTGCACACACCCAGCACCCTGCAGACTCCCAGCACCCTGAACACACCCAGCATCATGCACTCTCCCAGCACCCTGCACACTCCCAGCACCCTGCACACTCCCAGCACCCTGCACACACCCAGCACCCTGCACACTCCCAGCACCCTGCACACTCCCAGCACCCTGCACACACCCAGCACCCTGCACACACCCAGCACCCTGCACACTCCCAGCACCCAGCACACACCCAGCACCCTGCACACTACCAGAAACCTGCACACACCCAGCATCCTGCTCACACCCATCATCCTGCACACACCCAGCTCCCTGCACACTCCCAGCATCCTGAACACAGCCAGCACCCTGCACACTACCAGCAACCTGCACACACCCAGCACCCTGCACACACACATCATCCTGCACACACCCAGCACCCAGAACACTCCCAGCACCCTGGACACACCCAGCACCCTGCTCACTCCCAGCACCCTGCACACTCACAGCACCCTGCACACTCCCAGCACCCTGCACACACCCAGCACCCTGCACACACCCAGCATCCTGCACACACGCAGCACCCTGCACACACACCCTGCATTCTGCACACACCCAGCACCCTGCACACACCCAGCACCCTGCACACTCCCAGCACCCTGCACACTCCCAGCACCCTGCACACTCCCAGCACCCTGCACACACCCAGCACCCTGCACACACCCAGCATCTTGCACACACCCAGCACCCTGCACGCACCCAGCACTCTGCACACTCGCAGCACCCTGCACACTCGCAGCACCCTGCCCACAACCAGCACCCTGCACACTCCCAGCAACCTGCACACACCCAGCAACCTGCACACACCCAGCACCCTGCACACTGCCAGCACCCTGCACACATCCAGCATCCTGCACACTCCCAGCACCCTGCATGCAGCCAACATCCTGCACACACCCAGCACCCTGCACACCTTGCACACTCCCAGCATCCTGTACACTCCCAGCACCCTGCACACACCCAGCACCCACCACACACCTCGCATCCTGCACACACCCAGCACCCTGCACACACCCTGCACCCTGCACACACCCAGCACCCTGCACACACCCAGCATCCTACAGACACCCAGCACCCTCCACACACCCAGCATCCTGCACACACCCAGCACCCTGCACACACCCAACACCCTGCACACTCCCAGCACCCTGCACACACCCAGCACCCTGCACACACCCAGCATCCTGCACAATCCCAGCACCCTGCACACACCCAGCACCCTGCACACACCCAGCACCCTGCACACGACCAGCACCCTGCACACACCCAGCACCCTGCACACACCCAGCACCCTGCACTCACCCAGCACCCTGCACACTCCCAGCACCCTGCACACACCCAGCACCCTGCACACACCCAGCACCCTGCACACTCCTGGTTCCATCGCCCTCAGTACCTGGGTTTCGGACAGATGGAGCTGGCTCGCCAGCTCAGTCCGCTCCCTGCCCACCACATACTGGCACCGCTGGAACTCCATCTCCAGGCGGTACAGCTGCTCGGCGCTGAAGGAGGTTCGAGTCCGCTTCGGCCGATCCAAGTCCAGTCCCCTGGGAAGCACAATCTCCCGGATAGTGCCTTTAGCATCTGTCAGAGGGAGAGGGAGGAGGGTTAGTGTTTGAGCGTTCTCCCTCAGGCCACGGTGACCTTCTCAATGGCCCACTCCCCACTGCTCCCCTCTCAATTTTCATCCAGTTTTACATGGACAGTTTTACCCTATTTGACTTTTTTTATTTCCCCTGATAAATATTCCCACTTCCAGCCTCTCTGTCTCCCTTCCTTCTCTCTCTCCCCCAGCTTCTTCTCCCTTCCTGTTTTTACTTCTTGTGTCTTGTTTCATTTACACCTTCTGTCCATTTCTGTGTCTCTCTTGTCAGGGACGTTAGTGAGCGAACCCCCCCCCCCCCCCCCCCCCCAGCGGATTCCGGGGTTTGGGAAAGGATTCGCACCTTTTCCCGACAGACTGACCCGTCGGGAGCTAGTTTCAGAAAGAAATCTGAAATAGAGAGAAAGAGAAAGTAAAAGAGAGAAAAGAGGGATGGGGTGGTGGTGGGGGAAGAGTGGCGGAGGGAGGAGGTGGACGGGTCAGCGATACAATCCACAATAAAGGAAGCGAGGAAGATAATGGAGAGAGAGAATGGAGAGAGAGAGAATGAAGAGAGAGAATGGAGTGCGTGAATGGAGAGCGAGAATGGAGAGAGAGAGAGAATAGAGAGAGAGAATGGAGAGAGTGAATGAAGAGAGAGAGAATGGAGAGGGTGAATGAAGAGAGAGAGAATGGAGAGAGTGAATGGAGAGCGAGAATGGAGAGAGAGAATGGGGGAGAGAGAATGGAGAGAGAGAGAGAATGGAGAGAGTGAATGGAGAGCGAGAATGGAGAGAGAGAGAGAATGGAGAGCGAGAATGGAGAGAGAGAGATAATAGAGAGAGAGAATGGAGAGAGAGAGAATGGAGAGAATAAATGAAGAGAGAGAATGGAGAGAGAGAATGGAGAGAGTGAATGGAGAGCGAGAATGGAGAGAGAGAGAGAATAGAGAGAGAGAATGGAGAGAGTGAATGAAGAGAGAGAATGGAGAGAGAGAATGGAGAGGGTGAATGAAGAGAGAGAGAATGGAGGGAGAGAATGGAGAGAGTGAATGGAGAGCGAGAATGGAGAGAGAGAATGGGGGATAGAGAATGGAGAGAGAGAGAGAATGGAGAGAGAGAGAATGGAGAGAGAGTGGAGAGTGAATGGAGAGCGAGAATGGAGAGAGAGAGAGAATGGAGAGAGAGAATGGAGAGCGAGAATGGAGTGAGAATGGAGAGAGAGTGAATGGAGAGAGAATGGAGAGAGTGAATGAAGAGAGAGAATGGAGAGAGAATAGAGAGAGAGAGAATGGAGAGAGAATGGAGAGAGTGAATGAAGAGAGAGAATGGAGAGAGAGAATGGAGAGAGGGAGAATGGAGAGAGAGAGAATGGAGAGAGAGAGAATGGAGAGAGAGAGAATGGGGAGAGAGAGAACAGAGAGAGAGAGAATGGAGAGAGAGAGAATGGGGAGAGAGAGAATGGGGAGAGAGAGAACAGAGAGAGAGAGAGAATGGAGAGAGAGAAAATGGAGCAGAGAGAGAAAATGGAGAGTGAGAGAATGGAGAGAGAGTGGTGAGTGAGAGAATGGAGAGAGGGAATGGAGAGAGAGAATGGAGAGAGAGAGAATGGAGAGAGAGAATGGAGATAGAAAATGGAGAGAGTGAGAATGGAGAGAGAGAATGGAGAGAGAGAGAATGGAGAGAGAGAATGGAGAGAGAGAGAATGGAGAGGGAGAGAATGGAGAGACAGAGAGTGGAGAGACAGAGAATGGAGAGAGAGAATGGAGAGAGAGAGAATGGAGAGAGAGAGAATGGAGAGAGAGAGAATGGAGAGATGGAGAATGGAGAGAGAGAATGGTGAGAGAAAATGAAGAGAGAGAGAATGGAGAGACAGAGAATGGAGAGAGAGCTGATTTAACACAGGGCTAAACCGCTGGCTTTGAAAGCAGACATAAGCAGGCCAGCAGCACGGTTCAATTCCCGTACCAGCCTCCCCGAACAGGTGCCGGAATGTGGCGACTAAGGGCTTTTCACAGTAACTTCATTTGAAGCCTACTCGTGACAATAAGCGATTTTCATTTCATTTTCCGAATGGAGAGAGAGAAAGTGGTGGGGGGTAGGGAATGGAGAGAGAGAAAGGAGAGAGGGAGCCGGGGGGGGATGGATAGTGTACACGGGAGTGAAGTGGGGCTGGTCAAGGTGAAGGATCTGTATTTGGAGGAAGGATTCACCAGTCTGGGGGAGCTAAGGGAGAGGGTAGAGCTGCCGAGGGGTAGCCAGTTCAGGTATCTACAGGTCTGGAGGGGGTTCCCTCGGTTGCCGGGATACACCCTGCTGGAGCGACTATAACTTCCGGATGTGGAAGGGGAGGGAGGAATTGGGGACAGATATAGGTGGCTGGGGAGCAGGGAGGCGAGCGGGTGGTGAAGATCAAGGAGAAATGGGAAGCGGAGTTGTGAATGGAGATCAATTGGGGAGTATGGAGTGAGGCACTGCGTAGGGTAAACGGGACCTCCTCTTGTGCAAGGATGAGCCTGATACCATTGAAGGTGGTGCATGATTCGTGTGAGAATGAGTGGGTTCTTTCAGGGGGTAGCAGGTGAGTTTGAGGTGTGGGCGGGGGCCAGCGAATCACGCGCACATGTTTTGGGGTTGTGAAATATTGGGAAGATTCTGGGCGGGATGTTCTGCCCACTGAAGGACAGGCGAGGGAATCTATGTGTGGAGCCAGAGGAAATGGGCGAGGTACTGAATGAATCACCAAAGAGAAGAATTGGTGGATGTTGAGTCTGGAGAAGGGTGTGTAGATAGCCTGGGTCATATGGAGATCCAAAAAGACGAGGTGTTGGGCGTCTTGAAAAATATGAAGGTAGATAAGTCCCCAGGTCCTGATGGGACCTACCCCAGAATACTGAAGGAGGCTAGAGAGGAAATTGCTGAGGCCTTGACAGAAATCTTTGGATCCTCACTGTCTTCAGGCAATGTCCCGGAGGACTGGAGAATAACCAATGTTGTTCCTTTATTTAAGAGGGGTAGCAAGGATAATCCAGGGAAATTACTGGAGAGAATTCTTCGAGACAGGATCTACTCTCATTTGGAAGCAAATGGACGTATTAGCGAGAGGCAGCACGGTTTTGTGAAGGGGAGGTCGTGTCTCACTAACTTGACAGAGTTTTTCGAGGAGGTCACAAAGATGATTGATGCAGGTAGGGCAGTGGGTGTTGTCTATATGGACTTCAGTAAGGCCTTTGACAAGGTCCCTCATGGTAGACTAGTACAAAAGGTGAAGTCACACGGGATCAGGGGGGAGCTGGCAAGGTGGATACAGAACTGGCTAGGTCATAGAAGGCAGAGAGTAGCAATGGAAGGGTGTTTTCTAATTGGAGGGCTGTGACGAGTGGTGTTCCACAGGGATCAGTGCTGGGAACTTTGCTGTTCATAGTATATATAAATGATTTGGAGGAAAATGTAACTAGTCTGATTAGTAAGATTGCAGACGACACAAAGGTTGGTGGAATTGCGGATAGCGATGAGGACTGTCAGAGGATACAGCAGGATTTAGATTATTTGGAGACTTGGACGGAGAGATGGCAGATGGAGTTTAATTCGGACAAATGTGAGGGAATGCATTTTTGAAGGTCTAATGCAGGTAAGGAATAAACAGTGAATGGTAGAACCCTCAAGAGTATTGACAGTCAGAGAGAGCTAGGTGTACAGGTCCACAGGTCACTGAAAGGGGCAACACAGGTGGAGAAGGTAGTCAAGAAGGCATACGGCATGCTTTCCTTCATTGGCCGGGGCATTGAGGATAAGAATTGGCAAGTCATGTTGCAGCTGTATAGAACCTTAGTTAGGCCACACTTGGAGTATAGTGTTCAATTCTGGTCGCCACACTACCAGAAGGATGTGGAGGCTTTAGAGAGGGTGCAGAAGAGATTTACCAGGATGTTGCCTGGTATTGAGGAGATTAGTCATGAGGAGCGGTTGAATAAAATCGGTTTGTTCTCACTGGAACGACAGAGATTGAGGGGCGACCTGATAGAGGTCTACAAAATTAATAGGGGCATAGACAGAGTGGATAGTCAGAGGCTTTTCCCCAGGGTAGAGGGGTCATTTACTAGGGGGCATAGGTTTAAGGTGCGAGGGGCAAGGTTTAGAGGAGATGTAAGAGGCAAGTTCTTTATACAGAAGATAGTGGGTGCCTGGAACTCACTACCGGAGGAGGTGGTGGAAGCAGGGACGATAGTGACGTTTAAGGGGCATCTTGACAAATACATGAACAGGGTGGAAATAGAGGGACACAGACCCTGGAAATGCAGAAGATTTTAGTGTGGACGGGCAGCATCTAAGACAGGCTTGGAGGGCCGAAGGGCCTGTTCCTGTGCTGTACATTCCTTTGTTCTTTGTTCGCGGTCTTAGCCAGGATAGTGGAGGAGGGAGTGGACCCGGACCCTTTGGTGGCGATATTTGGGGTTTCAGAGAAGCCGGAGCTCACGGAGAGGAGGAAGGCCGATGTCGTGGCCTTCGCCTCTCTGATTGCACGGCGGTGAATTTTGCTGGAGTGGCGGTCGGCATCGCCACCGGGGGCAGCAGCTTGGTTGGGCGACCTGTACGACTTTCTGTGGTTAGAGAAGATAAAGTATGAGTTAAGGGGCTCAGCAGGGGGGTTTGAGAAAAGGTGGGGGGTGTTTGTGACCGTGTTGGAGGAGCTGTTCGTGGCGGGGGGTGAAAAAGGAGATAAATCTGTACAAACTGTATAGCTGACTGTTGGGAAGAATGTTTCCCGGGGGGTTTATTTGATGCAACCTACTTTGATACAAGTTTGATAAAAAGCGTTAATTAAAAAAAGAGAATGGAGAGAGAGAATGGAGAAAGAGAGAATGGAGAGATCGAGAATGGAGAGAGGGAGAATGGAGAGAGGGAGAATGGAGAGAGGGAGAATGGAGAGAGAGAGAATGGAGAGGGAGAGAATGGAGAGGGAGAGAATGGAGAGTGAGATAATGGAGAGAGAGAGAATGGAGAGAGAGGGAGAATGGAGAGAGGGAGAATGGAGAGAGGGAGAATGGAGAGAGAGAGAATGGAGAGGGAGAGAATGGAGAGGGAGAGAATGGAGAGAGAGGGAATGGAGAGTGAGATAATGGAGAGAGAGAGAGAATGGAGAGAGAGAGAATGGAGAGAGAGAGAATGGAGAAGAGAGAATGGAGAGCGAGAGAATGGAGAGAGAGAAAATGGAGAGAGAGAATGGAGAGAGAGAATGGAGAGAGAGAGAATGGAGAGAGAGAGAATGGAGAGAGAGAGAGAATGGAGAGAGAGAGAGAATGGAGAGAGAGATTGGAGAGTGAGAGAGAAAGAATGGAGAGACAGAATGGAGAGAGAGAATGGAGAGAGTGAAAGGGAATGGAGAGAGAAAGAATGGAGAGAGAGAATGGAGAGAGAGAATGGAGAGAGAGAATGGAGAGAGTGAATGGAGAGAGACAGAATGGTGAGAGAGAGAGAGAATGGAGAGAGAGAAAATGGAGAGAGAGAATGGAGAGAGAGAATGGAGAGAGAGAGAATGGAGAGAGAGAGAGAGAATGGAGAGAGAGAATGGAGAGAGAGACAGAGAATGGAGAGAGAGAGAGAATGGAGAGAGAGAATGGAGAGAGAGAGAATGGAGAGAGAGAATGGAGAGAGAGGATGGAGAGAGAGAATGGAGAGAGTGAAAGGGAATGGAAAGAGAGAGAATGGAGAGAGAGTGAATGGAGAGAGAGAATGGAGAGAGAGAATGGAGAGAGAGAGAGAGAATGGAGAGAGAGTGAATGGAGAGAGACTGGAGAGAGAGAATGAAGAGAGAGAATGGAGAGAGAGAGAGAATGGAGAGAGTGAATGAAGAGAGAGAATGGAGAGAGAGAATGGAGAGAGAGAGAATGGCGAGAGAGAGAGATTGGCGAAAGAGAGAGAGAATGGAGAGTGAGAGAATGGAGAGGGAGAATGGAGAGAGAGAATGGGGAGAGCGAGAATGCAGAGAGAGAACAGAGAGAGAGAATGGAGTGAGAATGGAGAGAGAGAGAATGGGGAGAGAGAGAATGGAGAGAGACTGGAGAGAGAGAGTTAATGAAGAGAGAGAGAGAATGGAGAGAGAGAGAGAGAATGGAGAGAGAAAATGGAGAGAGGGAGAATGGAGAGGGAGAGAGAATGGAGAGAGAGAATGGAAAGTGAGAGAATGGAGAGAGAGAGAGAATGGATAGAGAGAGAGAATGGAGAGGGAGAGAATGGAGAGAGCGAATAGAGAGAGAGAGAACGGAGAGAGACAGAATGGAGAGAAAGAGAATGGGGAGAGAGAGAATAGAGAGGGCGAGAATGGAAAGAGAGAGGATGGAGAGAGAGTGGAAAGAGAGAGAGAATTGAGAGAGAGAATGAAGAGAGAGAGACTGGCAAGACAGAGAATGGACAGAGGGAGAATGGAGAAAGAGAGAATGGAGAGTGTAAATGGAGAGCGAGAATGGAGAGAGAGAGAGAATGGAGAGAGAGTGAATGGAGAGAGAGAATGGAGAGAGAGATAGAGAATGGAGAGAGAGTGAATGGAGAGAGAATGGAGAGAGAGTGAATGGAGAGAGTGAATGGAGAGAGAGAGAGAGAGTGGAGCGAGTGAATAAAGAGACAGAATGGAGAGAGAGAATGGAGAGAGAATTTGGAGAGAGAGAATGGAGAGGGAGAATGGAGGGAGAGAGAATGGAGAGAGAGAGAATGGAGAGTGAGAGAATGGAGAGGGAGAATGGAGGGAGAGAGAATGGAGAGAGAGAGAATTGGGAGAGCGAGAATGGACAGAGAAAACAGAGAGAGAGAATGGAGTGAGAATAGAGAGAGAGAGAATGGGGAGAGAGAGAATGGAGAGAGACTGGAGAGAGAGAGTTAATGAAGAGAGAGAGAGACTGGAGAGAGAGAGAGTTAATGAAGAGAGAGAGAGACTGGAGAGAGAGAGAGAATGGAGAGAGAGAATGGGGAGAGAGAGAATCAAGAGAGAGAATGGAGAGAGAGAGAATGGAGAGAGCGAGAATGGAGAGACAGAATTGAGAGACAGAATGGAGAGAGAGAATGGAGAGTGAGAATGGAGAGAGAGAATGGAGAGCGGGAGAGAATGGAGAGAGAGAATGGAGAGAGAGAATGGACATAGAGAATGGAGAGATAGAGCTTGGAGAGAGAGAGAATGGAGCGAGAGAATGGAGACAGAGAGAATGGAGAGAGAGAATGGAGAGATAACGAATAGAGAGAGAATATGGAGAGAGAGAATGGAGAGAGAGAGAATTGAGAGAGGGAGAGAATGGAGAGGGACACAATGGAGAGAAAGAATGGAGAGAGAGAGAGAATGGAGAGAGAGAGAATGGAGAGTGGGAGAATGGAGAGAGGGAAAATGGAGTGAGAGAATGGAGAGTGAGAATGGAGGGAGAGAATGGAGAGCGAGAATGGAGAGAGAGAATGGAGAGAGTGAGAATGGAGAGAGAGAATGGAGAGAGAATGGAGTGAGAGAATGGAGTGAGAGAATTGAGAGAGAGAATGGAGAGTGAAAGAATGGAGAGCGAGAGAATGGAGAGAGAGAATTGAGAGGAAGGAGAGAGAGGAAGGAGAGAGAGAATGGTGAGAGAGAATGGAGAGAGAGAGAGAGAATGGAGAGAGAGAATGGAGAGTGAGAGAATGGAGAGTGAGAGAATGGAGAGAGAGAGAATGGAGAGACAGAGAAAATTGAGAGAGAGAATGGAGAGCGAGATAATGAAGAGAGAATGGAGAGAGAGAAAGGAGGGGGTGACATTGGAGAGAGAATGGAGAGAGAGAATTCAGAGACAGTAAGGAGAGAGAATATGGTGATACAGAATGGAGAGAGAATGGAGAGAGAGAGAATGGAGAGAGAGCGAGAGAGAGAGAATGGAGAGAGAGTTAGAAAGGAGAGAGAGAATGGAGAGAGAGAATGGAGAGAGAGAATGGAGAGAGAGAGAGAATGGAGAGAAAGAATGGAGAGAGAGAATGGAGAGATGGAGAGAATGGAGAGAGAGAATGCAGAGCGAGAATGGAGACAGGGAATAATGAGAGAGAGAATGGAGAGATAGAGAATGGTGAGGTAGAGATTTGAGAGTGAGAGAATGCAGAGCGAGAGAATGGAGACAGGGAATGAAGAGAGAGAGAATGGAGAGATAGAGAATGGAGAGAGAGAGAATGGAGAGGGAGAGAATGGAGAGGGACAGAATGGAGAGAGAGGGAATGGAGAGTGAGATAATGGAGAGAGAGAGAATGGAGAGAGAGAGAGAATGGAGAGAGGGAGAATGGAGAGAGGGAGAATGGAGAGAGGGAGAATGGAGGGAGAGAGAATGGAGAGGGAGAGAATGGAGAGGGAGAGAATGGAGAGAGAGGGAATGGAGAGTGAGATAATGGAGAGAGAGAGAATGGAGAGAGAGAGAGAATGGAGAGAGAGAGAATGGAGAGAGAGAGAATGGAGAAGAGAGAATGGAGAGAGAGAGAATGGAGAGAGAGAAAATGGAGAGAGAGAATGGAGAGAGAGAATGGAGTGAGAGAGAATGGAGAGAGAGAGAATGGAGAGAGAGAGAGAATGGAGAGAGAGAGAGAATGGAGAGAGAGATTGGAGAGGGAGAGGGAGAGAATGGAGAGAGAGAATGGAGAGAGAGAATGGAGAGAGTGAAAGGGAATGGAGAGAGAAAGAATGGAGAGAGAGAATGGAGAGAGAGAATGGAGAGAGTGAATGGAGAGACAGAATGGTGAGAGAGAGAGAGAATGGAGAGAGAGAGAATGGAGAGAGAGAAAATGGAGAGAGAGAATGGAGAGAGAGAGAATGGAGAGAGAGAGAGAGAATGGAGAGAGAGAATGGAGAGAGAGAGAGAGAAAGGAGAGAGAGAATGGAGAGAGAGAGAGAATGGAGAGAGAATGGAGAGAGAGAATGGAGAGAGAGAATGGAGAGATACAGAATTGAGCGAGATAGAATGGAGAGAGAGAATGGAAGAGGTAGAGATTGGAGAGAGAGAGACAATGGAGAGAAAGAATGGAGAGAGAGAGAATGGAGAGAGGGAGAATGGAGAGATAGAGAATGGTGAGATAGAGAATTGAGAGTGAGAGAATGGAGAGAGAGACTGGTGGGATAGAGAATTGAGAGAGATAGAATGGAGAGTGAGAGAATGGAGCGAGGGAGAATGGAGAGAGGGCGAATGGAGAGAGAGAAAATGGAGAGAGGGATAATGGAGAGAAAGAGAATGGTGAGACAGAAAATGGAGTGTGAGAATGGAGAGAGAGAGAGATTGGAGACAGAGAGAATGGAGAGAGAGAATGGAGAGATAACGAATGGAAAGAGAGATAGGAGAAATAAATTGAGAGAGAGAATGGAGAGAGGAAGAGAATGGAGAGAGAGAATGGAGAGAGAGAATGGAGTGAGAGAGAATGGAGAGATAGAATGGAGAGACAGAGAATTGAGTGTGAGAATGGAGAGAGAGAGAATGGAGAGAAAGAATGGAGAGAGAGAATGGAGAGATGGAGAGAATGGAGAGAGAGAATGGAGACAGAGGATGAAGAGAGAGAGAATGGAGAGAGAGAATGGAGAGATAGATAATGGTGAAATAGAGAATTGAGAGTGAGAGAATGGAGAGAGAGAATGGTGAGATAGAGAATTGAGCGAGATAGAATGGAGAGAGAGAATGGAGAGATGGAGAGAGAGAATGCAGAGAGAGAATGGAGACACAGGATGAAGAGAGAGAGAATGGAGAGATAGAGAATGGTGAAATAGAGAATTGAGAGTGAGAGAATGGAGAGAGAGAATGGTGAGATAGAGAATTGAGCGAGATAGAATGGAGAGAGAGAATGGAAGAGATAGAGATTGGAGAGAGAGAGACAATGAAGAGAAAGAATGGAGAAAAATAGAATGGAGTGTGAGAGAATGGAGAGAGAGAATGGAGATATAGAGAATGGAGAGAGAGTGCATGGAGAGAGAGAGAATGGAGAGAGTGAGAATTGAGTGTGTGAATGGAGGGAGAGAGAATGGAGAGAGAGAATGGAGAGAGAGAGATGGCGAGAGAGAGAAAATGGAGAGAGAGAGAAAATGGAGAGAGAGAGAGAATGGTGAGAGAGTGAATGGAGAGAGAGAATGGAGAAAGAGAGCTAATGGAGAGAGAGAGAGACAATGGTGAGAGAGTGAATGGAGATAGAGAGAGAATGGAGAGAGAGAGAATGGAGAGAGAGAATGGAGAAAGAGAGCTAATGGAGAGAGAGAGAGACAATGGTGAGAGAGTGAATGGAGATAGAGAGAGAATGGAGAGAGAGAGAATGGAGAGAGAGAATGGAGATATAGAGAATGGAGAGAGAGTGCATGGAGAAAGAGAGAATGGAGAGAGTGAGAATGGAGTGTGTGAATGGATGGAGAGAGAATGGAGAGAGAGAATGGAGAGAGAGATAAAATGGAGAGAGAGAGAGAATGGTGAAATAGAGAATTGAGAGTGAGAGAATGGAGAGAGAGAATGGTGAGATAGAGAATTGAGCGAGATAGAATGGAGAGAGAGAATGGAAGAGATAGAGATTGGAGAGAGAGAGACAATGAAGAGAAAGAATGGAGAAAAAGAGAATGGAGTGTGAGAGAATGGAGAGAGAGAATGGAGATATAGAGAATGGAGAGAGAGTGCATGGAGAGAGAGAGAATGGAGAGAGTGAGAATTGAGTGTGTGAATGGAGGGAGAGAGAATGGAGAGAGAGAATGGAGAGAGAGAGATGGCGAGAGAGAGAAAATGGAGAGAGAGAGAAAATGGAGAGAGAGAGAGAATGGTGAGAGAGTGAATGGAGAGAGAGAATGGAGAAAGAGAGCTAATGGAGAGAGAGAGAGACAATGGTGAGAGAGTGAATGGAGATAGAGAGAGAATGGAGAGAGAGAGAATGGAGAGAGAGAATGGAGAAAGAGAGCTAATGGAGAGAGAGAGAGACAATGGTGAGAGAGTGAATGGAGATAGAGAGAGAATGGAGAGAGAGAGAATGGAGAGAGAGAATGGAGATATAGAGAATGGAGAGAGAGTGCATGGAGAAAGAGAGAATGGAGAGAGTGAGAATGGAGTGTGTGAATGGATGGAGAGAGAATGGAGAGAGAGAATGGAGAGAGAGATAAAATGGAGAGAGAGAGAGAATGGTGAGAGAGTGAATGGAGAGAGAGAATGGAGAAAGAGAGCTAATGGAGAGAGAGAGAGACAATGGTGAGAGAGTGAATGGAGATAGAGAGGGAATGGAGAGAGAGAGAATGGAGAGAGAGAATGGAGATATAGAGAATGGAGAGAGAGTGCATGGAGAAAGAGAGAATGGAGAGAGTGAGAATGGAGTGTGTGAATGGATGGAGAGAGAATGGAGAGAGAGAATGGAGAGAGAGATAAAATGGAGAGAGAGAGAAAATGGAGAGAGTGAGAGAATGGTGAGAGAGTGAATGGAGAGAGAGAATGGAGAAAGAGAGCTAATGGAGAGAGAGAGAGACAATGGTGAGAGAGTGAATGGAGATAGAGAGAGAATGGAGAGAGAGAGAATGGAGAGAGAGAATGCAGAGAGAGAATGGAGAGAGGGAGAATAGAGAGAGGGAGAATGGAGTGAGAGAGAATGGAGAGAGAGAATGGAGAGAGGGAGAATGGAGCGAGTGAGAGAATGGAGAGAGTGACAGAATGGAGAGAGAGAGAATGGAGAGAGAGAGAGAGAATGGAGAGAGGCAGAATGGAGAGAGAGAGTGGAGGGAGAGAGAATGGAGAGAGAGAATGGAGAGAGAGAATGGAGAGTGAGAGAATGGAGAGTGAGAGAATGGAGAGAGAGAGAATGGAGAGAGAGAATTGAGAGAGGGGAATGAAAGAGAGAATGGTGAGAGAGAATGGAGAGAGAGAATGGAGAGAGAGAGCGAATGGAGACAGAGATAGGGAATGGAAAGGGAGAGAATGGAGAGACTGAGAATAGAGTGTGAGAACGGAGTGAGAGAAAATGGAGAGCGTGAATGGAGAGTGAGAGAATGGAGAGAGAGAGAATGGAGAGAGAGAACGGAGAGAGGGAGAGAGAATGGAGAAAGAGAGCTCGTGGAGAGATGGAGAATACAGAGAGAGAGAATGGAGGGAGAGATAATGGAGAGAGAGAATGGAGGGAGAGAGAATGGAGAAAGAGAATGGAGGGAGAGAGAATGGAGAGAGAGTATGGAGAGCGGGAGAGAATGGAGAGGGAGGGAATGGAGAGTGAGATAATGGAGAGAGAGAGAATGGAGAGAGAGAGAGAATGGAGAGAGAGAGAATGGAGAGAGGGAGAATGGAGAAGAGAGAATGGAGAGAGAGAATGGAGAGAGAGAAAATGGAGAGAGAGAATGGAGAGAGAGATTGGAGAGGGAGAGAGAGAGAATGGAGAGAGAGAATGGAGAGAGTGAATGGAGAGAGTGAAAAGGAATGGAGAGAGAAAGAATGGAGAGAGAGAATGGAGAGAGAGAATGGAGAGAGAGAATGGAGAGAGTGAATGGAGAGAGACAGATTGGTGAGAGAGAGAGAGAATGGAGAGAGAGAGAATGGAGAGAGAGAGAATGGAGAGAGAATGGAGAGAGAGAATGGAGAGAGAGAGAATGGAGAGAGTGAGAGAGAATGGAGAGAGAGAATGGACAGAGAGAGAGAGAATGGAGAGAGAGAGAGAATGGAGAGAGAGAATGGAGAGAGAGAGAATGGAGAGAGAAAATGGAGAGAGAGATTGGAGAGATAGAGAGAGAGAATGGAGAGAGAGTATGGAGAGAGAGAATGGAGAGAGTGAAAGGGAATGGAGAGAGAAAGAATGGAGAGAGAGAATGGAGAGAGTGAATGGAGAGACAGAATGGTGAGAGAGAGAGAGAATGGAGAGAGAGAGAATGGAAAGAGAGAAAATGGAGAGAGAGAATGGAGAGAGAGAATGGAGAGAGAGAGAATGGAGAGAGAGAGAGAGAATGGAGAGAGAGAATGGAGAGAGAGAGAGAGAAAGGAGAGAGAGAATGGAGAGAGAGAGAATGGAGAGAGAGAATGGAGAGAGAGAGAATGGAGAGAGAGAATGGAGAGATAGAGAATTAAGCGAGATAGAATGGAGAGAGAGAATGGAAGAGATAGAGATTGGAGAGAGAGAGACAATGGAAAGAAAGAATGGAGAGAGAGAGAATGGAGAGAGGGAGAATGGAGAGAGAGAATGGAGACAGGGAATGAAGAGAGAGAGAATGGAGAGATAGAGAATGGTGAGATAGAGAATTGAGAGTGAGAGAATGGAGAGAGAGACTGGTGGGATAGAGAATTGAGAGAGATAGAATGGAGTGAGAGAATAGAGAGAGAGAAAATGGAGAGAGGGATAATGGAGAGAGAGAGAATGGAGAGACAGAAAATGGATTGTGAGAATGGAGAGAGAGAGAGAATGGAGACAGAGAGAATGGAGAGAGAGAATGGAGAGATAACGAATGTAAAGAGAGATAGGAGAAAAAAATTGAGAGAATGGAGAGAGGAAGAGAATGGAGAGAGAGAATGGAGAGAGAGAGAATGGAGAGATAGAATGGAGAGACAGAGAATTGAGTGTGAGAATGGAGAGAGAGAGAATGGAGAGAAAGAATGGAGAGAGAGAATGGAGAGATGGAGAGAGAGAATGCAGAGAGAGAATGGAGACACAGGATGAAGAGAGAGAGAATGGAGAGATAGAGAATGGTGAAATAGAGAATTGAGAGTGAGAGAATGGAGAGAGAGAATGGTGAGATAGAGAATTGAGCGAGATAGAATGGAGAGAGAGAATGGAAGAGATAGAGATTGGAGAGAGAGAGACAATGAAGAGAAAAATGGAGAAAAAGAGAATGGAGTGTGAGAGAATGGAGAGAGAGAATGGAGATATAGAGAATGGAGAGAGAGTGCATGCAGAGAGAGAGAATGGAGAGAGAGAATGGAGAGAGAGAGAATGGCGAGTGAGAGAAAATGGAGAGAGAGAGAAAATGGAGAGAGAGAGAGAATGGTGAGAGAGTGAATGGAGAGAGAGAATGGAGAAAGAGAGACAATGGTGAGAGAGTGAATGGAAATAGAGAGAGAATGGAGAGAGAGAGAATGGAGAGAGAGAATGCAGAGAGAGAATGGAGAGAGGGAGAATAGAGAGAGGGAGAATGGAGTGAGAGAGAATGGAGAGAGAGAATGGAGAGAGGGAGAATGGAGCGAGTGAGAGAATGGAGAGTGTGACAGAATGGAGAGAGAGAGAATGGAGAGAGACAGAGAGAATGGAGAGAGGCAGAATGGAGAGAGAGAGTGGAGAGAGAGAAAATGGAGAGAGAGAATGGAGAGAGAGAATGGAGAGAGAGAGAATGGAGAGTGAGAGAATGGAGAGAGAGAGAATGGAGAGAGAGAATTGAGAGAGGGGAATGAAAGAGAGAATGGTGAGAGAGAATGGAGAGAGAGAATGGAGAGAGAGAGAGAATGGAGACAGAGATTGGGAATGGAAAGGGAGAGAATGGAGAGACTGAGAATAGAGTGTGAGAACGGAGTGAGAGAAAATGGAGAGCGTGAATGGAGAGTGAGAGAATGGAGAGAGAGAGAATGGTGAGAGAGAACGGAGAGAGAGAGAGAGAATGGAGAAAGAGAGCTCGTGGAGAGACGGAGAATACAGAGAGAGAGAATGGAGGGAGAGATAATGGAGAGAGAGAATAGAGGGAGAGAAAATGGAGAGAGAGTATGGAGAGCGGGAGAGAATGGAGAGAGAGAATGGAGAGATAGAGCATGGAGAGAGAGAGAATGGATAGATAGAATGGAGACAGAAAGAATG